>NW_027132266.1:0-367164 GCF_026122565.2 Emydura macquarii macquarii
AGACAAAGTATAATTTAGTTGCCACATGAAAAATGCTTTTCCACGAGGAACACAAAATTGATTTCTTTACTTAATAAAAAGGATGTCAATTGAAGGCTCTAGATGCCCTAACACACCATTAATAACACAGAAAAATCCCAGCAGTATTAAAATAGTTATGTTAATAGGAACTCAGCCATCCAGACCTTCTGAAACACTTTCCCCCTTCCTCATCATTGTCAAAGCAAACCTTAAACTCTCAGGATACCGCATCTAAGAGATGACGACATTGACACACTCAATGATTATCAGCAAAAAATTGATACCCCCCATGTAACTAAAGATTCCCCAGATTCCATGCTTCCATCCCCAAAAAGCATCTGGGACAAAGGAATAAATCAACCAATCATCCAACAAAACAAAAAACAGCAAAGCAATCAAACAAAACTTCTCATACCCCATGCAACATTGTACACCAAAAAGGAGAAAATCTAGAGACTTCATGAATTTCACTAGGGAATTTGCAGTAGCTACTGATTTTTATGGACAAGGTGCTCAGATAGCATGATGATGGTGGCTGTAGAAAACATAAACTAGCTGGCTAAATGACCTAAAGATCAACCTTTAACAACATATATGGGAATTATGGAAATGGTGAACAGGGACATTTCTTGTAGATAGTTAGCAAAGCCATGTTAAATGGACAAGAGTTCTCTATGGTTGGAGAGCTAGAAGTAAATACTAATTGTATTTCACTGCGTTTACCTATCTCTGTTAGAAGCTTAACAATGTGATCTCATTAGCTGGTAGATGGTAAAGTTTTATTACTGTCTGTATCTGTATTCTGTTGATTCAGAGATCAAAAAGGAATATTAACATTTAGATTAAACATGTGGTGTAATAATATCATTGTCTTTATTTCTCTTTGAAGTTTGTAGTAAACTGCCTGGGAATCTTTGACTGGATAATTGCCTTATGTTAATTAATACTAATTGCTTACTAGTGTAAGATAGAAAAGAGAAGTTTAACTTCAAAGCAATGATATACATTGCCTATTCTTCATTCAGCAAGCCCTTGCTGTCAAGAGGCTACAGAGGTCTCCAACTCCAATCTGGTTTACCCTGTTATTTCTCATGGGAGAATTTATACAGACTGTGCACAGGGCCTGTCTATTAGATTATAATTTATGGAATTAATTCTGAAAGAAGTTTTTGCAACTCAGCAGCTCACCATCTCTATAATGAAATGGGTCTAAGAACTTTACTCATATCTGTAAGTATAATGATTTTTAATCACAATAACTCTTTCTTTTCTTTTTAAATATCTCTTAGATTAGTTAATAAGGATTGGCTGAAAGCATGTATTTGGGTAAAATCTGAAATATTCATTGACCTGGTGGGTAATGCATCCGATCTCTTGAGATTCGTAGACCTTTAAATATGGTAAAAATCTAGTGTCCTATTTCTAGCAGGGGCCAGAACCAGTTGTTCAGAGGAAGGTTCAAGAACCCAACAGTACATAGATGTGGAATAATATACACCCAAAATGGAGTCTCTAATTGCTAGAGATCGGCTTAAACCCTGAACTTGATATTTCATATCTCTTCCAAAAATGTTGTCATAAATAGTTATGAAATCTCTGGCCATTGCTATATCTCTGAATCTTGCTATATTTATGGTCTCAATGTCTCCCTGTGGCAAGGAGTTCCACAGTCTAATTATATGTTTTCTTCTTGTCATCAGCACACACATAGAACATCCTCCCGACAGTGGTTCACCAAACAGCCACCCTCGCTTTATGCAACTCCTGGAGAAAGAAAGAAAGGAGAACTTGGTTTTAGTGGACTTTTTCATACATCTGTTATGTCCATGTGCCTCTCTTCTTCTCTATAGGTATGATACTGCATGCACGTGAGTGCTTACGCTAAATGGGAAGATCCCCATATCCTGTCTGCATACAAATAGCCAGCTGCCACTAACAGGATTTCCACTTTTAGACCTTCTTCAAGATTGAGCCCAATCAAGATTGTCTATGATCCCAATCCTGCAGACAGATTCACACTCATGGTATTGTTCCATAGTCACACGGCACTGCCATATGTTTATTCACGTGTTCATCCCAATCACTGAAGCATGCCTTTTGCAAGATAGGCTGCTATACGAATAGTTTTTGAGCATTCGAGTTTCACTAAAACAACCAAATTGAAATGTAAGATCTACAAGATAATATTTAGATTTGCATTTGTGCAGGACTCCATATTTTGGGCACCGAGGATGAGAAAGGAAAAAATCTTGAATACAGTGGAAATGAAAAATGTAAGATGTGTGTTGGGATTTATGAGAATGGATCATGTTCAGAACTAGCAATATAGGAGAAGCAAGAAGGTTGTACCAATTATAAAGAAGCTGAGAGAATCCAGGCATGGATGATTTGACTATGCAAAAAGAAAATCAGGAGAATATATAGGAAACAGGGTGTTAAACTTAGAAGTGTAGGGTAGGAGAAGGACTGGAAGACACAACATCAGATTTGGTTAGCTGACATGTTTCAGAGGAAACACATTCAAGACAGACTAGAATGGATAAGAAGGACTTGAAGACCCAACCCCATACAGATGGGAGTAAGGCTGGAAGATCTAAGTTGTGACAGATATGACAATATACTGTATCATACTGGACAAACCTTACTGGATTAAATTAAACCATACAGAATTAAAGTTAACATTTTTGTAGTTTGTTCTATCCTCAAATGTATTAAAATGTTTATGTACTACTGCAGTATTGTGAGAACTTCTCTTGGAGGAAGGTCATGAAGATATCTCTGAGAGAGAGTGGGAACGTCAAAGGACTTTGGGGGACAATACGTGTGAGTAAGATATTAGGTTATTAGTGAATACAAATGACCCGTTTTTATAACTGGGCAGATACCCATTGTCTGCTCAAGTTCAAGGTTCTTCAAACTGACAAACTGAGTCACTCACAGTGTCAGGAGTTCTTCTTGTTCTAGCTGAGGATACCAGAAGAACTTGAATCTTGAACAAAAAGAACTCCTGACACTGTGAGTGACTCAGTTTGTCAGTTTGAAGAACCAGACTGGAAATGAGCCAGACAATGGGTATCACGCAGCAGGCAATTAAAACAGGTCATTGTATTCCCTTCCCCCTACTAATAACCTAGAGCCACTTTCACGTATTCCCCAAAGTCTTTGACGTTCCCCACCTCTCTCTCAAGGAGATAGCCATCTTGACCTCTCCAGAGGATTCCACTACAACCTGCAGTAGTACATAAACATTTTAATACATTTGCATTTTAATAGAACAAACTACAAAAATGTGAATCTTAATTCTGTATGGTTTAATTTATTCCAGTAAGGTTTGTCCGGTATGATACAGTATATTGTCGTATCTGTCACAACTTAGATCTTCCAGCCTTACTCCCATCTGTATGGGGTTGGGTCTTCAAGTTCTTCTCATCCAGTCTAGTCTGTCTTGAATGTGTTTCCTCTGAAACATGTCAGCTAACCAAATCTGATGTGTCTTCCAATCCTTCTCCTACCCTACACTTCTAAGTTTAACACCCGTTTCCTATATATTCTCCTGATTTTCTTTTTGCATAGTCAAATCATCCAGCATGGATTCTCTCAGCTTCTTTATAATTGGTACAACCTTCTTGCTTCTCCTATATTTCTAGTTCTGAACATGATCCATTCTCATAAATCCCAACACACATCTTACATTTTTCATTTCCACTGTATTCAAGATTTTTTCCTGTCTCATCCTTGGTGCCCAAAATATGGAGTCCTGCACAAATGCAAATCTAAATATTATCTTGTAGATCTTACATTTCAATTTGATTGTTTTAGTGAAACTCGAATGCTCAAAAACTATTTGTATAGCAGCCTATCTTGCAAGAGGCATGCTTCAGTGATTGGGA
This sequence comes from Emydura macquarii macquarii, assembly GCF_026122565.2. NCBI lineage: Eukaryota > Metazoa > Chordata > Testudines > Chelidae > Emydura > Emydura macquarii. Next base: position 3,912 of record NW_027132266.1, read on the forward strand.
TGAATACGTGAATAAACATATGGCAGTGCCGTGTGACTATGGAACAATATAGCATGAGTGTGAATCTGTCTGCAGGATTGGGATCATAGACAATCTTGATTGGGCTCAATCTTGAAGATGGTCTAAAAGTGGAAATCCTATTAGTGGCAGCTGGCTATTTGTATGCAGACAGGATATGGGGATCTTCCCAATAGGCACTCAAGTGCATGCAGTTATCATACCTATAGAGAAGATTAGAGGCACATCCATAACAGAAACCAGATTGGAGTTGGAGACCTCAGTAGCCTCTTGACAGCAAGGGCTTGCTGAATGAAGAATAGGCAATGTATATCATTGCTTTGAAGTTAAACTTCTATTTTCTATCTTACACTAGTAAGCAAGTAGTATTAATTAACATAAGGCAATTATCCAGTCAAAGGTTCCCAGGCAGTTTACTACAAACTTCAAAGAGAAATAAAGACAATGATATTATTACACCACATGTTTAATCTAATATTCCTTTTTGATCTCTGAATCAACAGAATACAGATACAGACAGTAATAAAAGTTTACCATCTACCAGCTAATGAGATCACATTGTTAAGCTTCTAACAGAGATAGGTAAACGCAGTGAAATACAATTAGTATTTACTTCTAGCTCTCCAACAATAGAGAACTCTTGTCCATTTAACATGGCTTTGCTAACTATCTACAAGAAATGTCCCTGTTCACCATTTCCATAATTCCCATATATGTTGTTAAAGGTTGATCTTTAGGTCATTTAGCCAGCTATCTTATGTTTTCTACAGCCACCATCATCACGCTATCTGAGCACCTTGTGCATAAAAATCAGTAGCTATTGCAAATTCCCTAGTGGAATTCATGAAGTCTCTGGCTTTTCTCCTTTTTGGTGTACAATGTTGCATGGGGTATGAGAAGTTTTGTTTGATTGGTTTGCTGTTTTTTGTTTTGTTGGATGATTGGTTGATTTATTCCTTTGTCCCAGATGCTTTTTGGGGATGGAAGCATGGAATCTGGGGAATCTTTGGTTATATGGGGGGTATCAATTTTTTGCTGATAATCATTGAGTGTGTCAATGTCGTCATCTCTTAGATGCGGTATCCTGAGAGTTTAAGGTTTGCTTTGACAATGATGAGGAAGGGGGAAAGGGTTTCAGAAGGTCTGGATGGCTGAGTTCCTATTAACATAACTATTTTAATACTGCTGGGATTTTTCTGTGTTATTAATGATGTGTTAGGGCATCTAGAGCCTTCAATTGACATCCTTTTTATTATGTAAAGAAATCAATTTTGTGTCTTTTGTGGAAAAGCATTTTTCATGTGGCAACTAAATTATACTTTGTCTGAACAATGTGTCTGATCACTCAGCTTACTGCTGGTCACTGCTCCAGTGGGAATAACTGCAGGGATTGAACCCAATCAACCAGGCTGGAAAATCACAGTTGGTGCAAAAGGTGCTATACCCCAGGACCCGATTTAAGAGTTGGAGAATCAAATTGTTCCACCTAAGAGAGGGGCCGGAACAAGACTGAGGCCTAGTGGGTTCTCTCAGAGAAACGAGGGAAGGGGTCAGAGGTGCAGCTAGCCCTGTAACCATGACAAATGGGATTTCACCATTCACTTCAAAGGGATCCAGATTTGGCCAATGGTCTTTCATCCAGACAAAGATCCAAAGGTGACTAAAGGTGCCCTGGACCACAGAATTTGGCTACTATTATTATTATTTATAGGATTACCATGTTTGTGCATACTTTTTTACACTACTATTCATTGAAGCAGAGTGTGGTTGATGATAGGTAGGTAGATAGATAGATAGATAATCCTTGCTAATTATTGTGCTTTTGTTTTCTGTTCTTGACTGTTGTTGTCCAGATAATTATTTCCTTCAAAGTATTTGTTATTCAGCTCTTATTTACCAAAGAATTTCGGGGACCACTTCTTACTGAAACCAATGATCTTCCTGAGATACACTGATGATATTTTCATCTTTTGGACCAATGACCTAAACTTCCTCCTAGATTTCCATCACAACTTCAACAACCACCACTTACCCATCAAACTCTCTCTAAAATTCTCCTGCACCCAGCATCAAATTCCTGGAGACCACAACCAACTTCAGCAATGGAACCCTCCAGATAACTATACACAAGAAACCCCTGGCTTACCTCCCTTAACTTCACAGATCCATTCACCTCCCCAAACACACCAAGAAATGTGTTATCTACAGCCAGGCACCGAGATGCCACAGAATTTGCTCCTAGGAGAAAGTCAGGGGTGCATACCTTAACACACTTAAAGCCGCCTTCACCAGACAAGGACTCTCCACCAGACAAGTAGATCATGTTATGAAACCGGCCATCCAAACACTCTGAGAGAAGCTGCTTCAATATTTGTCCCTGGCACAGCATCTAGAACCTAAATGCTGTTGAAGGGCCTGGGAACAGATTATGTCTCAATAAGGTATCTTTAAAGATCAACACAATCCCTGACCTCAGCCTTGCTGCCCCCAGGATATCTGAAAAGTTGATGTCTCAGTTCATAATCCATTTACACATGAATGCTACTGACACTCTGACCCGGATCCTGATGGGGTTCTCCTAAGACCTTCTCCACTCAGTTTCCCAAGAACTTAGTTTGTCTGCAGTCTCATCACTCAGGTTTTTTTGGTACAGCAAAGCTGAAAAGGATTTATCAGACTCAAGCCTGGAGTGGGTGGAGGGCGTACCACACCTACACAACAAGCCTCTTCCTTTACCCATTTACACATTACATTGTATTTGCTATACATCACATCACACGTATTGGGATTGGACTGGTCACGTTGTAGGAACAGCTCTGCCCATGCATGACTTACTCCTTACCTCATCTTATATTCCAGGCTTAGTTTATTTATTTTTATATTGTCCATTGTAAACTCTTCCCTGGGTGTTCCCCATTATCTTAGCTAGTACAGACGTTCTGTGTCTCAGCTTACTGACCCATTTACCTCCCTATTCCTGACACCCAAGAAATAAGGCCTCACCCATGTCCAATTACTCATGTCAAGCCAGATTTCCAGATGGGGCAGGCTGGCTCAGGCGTTAAGACACAAAACAGCAGTTTTCATCTCTAGATCACCTGTTCTAAGCCACCTCCAGGGAGCAGTAACCCTGTGTCCTTATCTTTCTGACCTCTGTGAAAACACATGGCTTTAATGTTAACTCCTTAGAGGTGTCATGGTGGTGGTGGGGACCTGTTGTAAGTGCAACCCCTGCAGCAGCCTCTGCCTGGATCTGCAGAGAGCCTGTGACAAGAACTGTGGCAGAGGGGAACTGACCCTGGTATCTCCATGGGGTTTCATCTCCCAGCCCCACTGCTTTTGTGGACCCCACCCACCTCACCCCAGCAGAGGGAGGGGAAAAGCACAGCAGTCCCGGTCCTCCAACCTGGGCCCCCTCCCCATTTCAAAAATCTTTTCCTCCAGATGTTTCTTTCAGGTGTTGAGTTGTGGGGGGAGTGAAACCAAGTGATGATGTCACTTCCCCTCTTTTATAGCTTCTTCCAGCTTGATGGAAAGGCCCATTCTATGAGGGTGGGGTCCACGCCCATTGGCCAAGCAGTCTCCATTGCCTACTTGCTTTCTCTGCGAAGTCTTCATTATAAACAGTTTCTTAGACAGTGGATTCTTTCTTTGTTGGGTGATGGCGAACCCTTAACACTGTCTGGCTACTTCATTGTTATACCTGAAAGGCTGGTTGTGAGGGTTTCCCACCCTCACGACATATCTTAGTAACATATCCAGCAATACTTCTTAACTTCACATCGAAGACTTAGATCAAGACTTAGAATCATAGACTCATAGAATATTGGGGTTGGAAGGGACCTCAGGAGGTCATCTAGTCCAACCCTCTGCTCAAAGCAGGACCAACCCCAACTAAATCATCCCAGCCAGGGCTTTGTCAAGCCAGGCCTTGAAAACCTCTAAGGATGGAGTTTCCATCAGATGATACCTCCCAAGTCCATCTTTGCCCAGAATATATCATAATTAAATGACAGTGGTGAATATGGGGCTCCAGGGTACTGTTTTTGAGGTATAGTGGGTGCTTACCACCCAGTGCTGGCCCCTGTCAGATCCAGGGCATGGGACTCTGGCAATTCCTACGTTCCTGGGGAAAAGAAGCAAATACTCTTTGAAAAAAAATTGGGACAAAAGTTACACTCAGATCTATGAGAATTCATGAAGGCCTAGATCTGAAATGAATTGTAAGGTCAGGCCCAGAATATGCAGTTCATTATGAATTATACATCCCATCTCAGTTATTATCCCCAGGTTCTAGGTGGCAATAGTGCAGCACAGAGAATTGAGGTAATTTATTTCCACAGCCAGGTTTCCATCTCAAGAGCTCTCTGTGTCTTGATCTCCTCTCTCCTCTCTCTCTTTGCTGCCTGGTTACCCCGAATATGTTTGTGCCTTGTTCCCATAGGCTCCTTTGCAAATCCCAGCCTTCATTTTGCTGAAATTCAAGAGAAGTAAAGGTCTTGTAAATTAACAACATGGGCACAGAGCCAGGAATACCAAGGGCTTTAAGCACCTAAAGAGGGAGAAAGGTGCTCTTATAAATCCCAATGGCACCTAAGCGGATTTGGCCCCTAACTCCCATTGAATGACCATGGACCTTAGCTAACTGATTCACTTAGGAGTGCTGATAAATCACACTAGGCACCTGTCTCCTTTTTTAGATTTCTAAATCCCTTTACAGACCTGGCCCACAGAAAACCTAGGAGCTGCGCTGGAATCAGAAAACCCCGTAGGAGATCCTAGGGCCTCTGTGCTCTGCAGGTGGTCAAACTAGAGGATCACAATGTTCCCTGTTTGCTTTAATATTAATGACTCTATGAATTTTTGCCTCTGGGCCTCTGCTTCTGAACTGTGCCAGCCACAGGGAATGAGTCCCACAAGCCCTTGGGAAATAGACACGGATAATTCTCCTTTCCACACTGTCGATCCTTCGATGTCAATGGTGCTTAAAGCCAGCTCCACACAGCTCAGCTGCAGCGAGCACAGGTTTGAGTCTAGTTCTGTCAGGTCCGTGTCGTGGTGAAAGGATTATATAGCTGAGATTTTGGCACCTAGACACTGCTAGATTGATGGACAATGACCAAAGAATATGGTGCTGGATGACTGACTGCACTGCATGTCTGGAAAAACTCCACAAAGACCAGTACTGTAAATTTGCTATTTCAGCTAAATATGGTTGGTGGTTGACAGACGGGGGAAATAGAAGAACATAAAGAATAAGTAAAACTGAAACGTTTTAAGGGTTTTCCTATCAATTTGCTCAAATGTCTGGAGCTGGTTCAAAAAAAAAAAAAAAAACAGAAACTCCCTGATGTGAATTTGATCTTTTCACAGAAATCCCAAAACTTTTTATTTTCAGTGTTAAGATGCAAAATGCTTCTGGTGAAAACTTCAATGTCTTTAGCTCTAAGCCCAAAACTGGGTTTTTGGTTTTCCTACAAAACATCAGACATATTCAAGAACAGCTGACCGATTCTGGTGTGGTCTTCTTCCAAAACACATACACACACAAAATCAACCAAAAATTTCCAACCAGCCTTAAAGTATATACCAAGGTGGAGAAAATTAATTTTGACGAATAGGTTCATATCCTCTAAAGATATGCTCTAGTTCAAAGAAGATTTATTTCAGGAAGTTCTACAGTCTGCGTTATACAGGAGGTCAGCCGAGATGATCACCATGGTCCCTTCTGACCTTGGAATCTCTGAATTGTAATTTCAAATCCATTCATTCTATTGCATCTGGCTTTTATCTGTGTTTCAGCAGTAATATGTTTCATGCGGAACAGCACCTTTAAAACCAGGATCATAGCTGAACCAAGCACCCAGACTTCTCTCTCCTGACCATACCCATGGACATGTGGGAGGTCAATAGGACTAGAATCCAGATCTCCTGATGTACCACTAAGTCCAATGCCGTCAGCTGAGCACAAGGGCTGTACAACAGTGTACAAAGCACACACAGGATAAGACACGGCTCATTCCTCCCTCTCCCCCCCGAGTCTCCAGTGCAAGTAGATGAGGCACAGAAAGGGGACACAGAGGCCCAGGAAGGGGAAGTGACTGACCCAAGGTCACGCAGCAGGTCACTGGCAGAGCCCAAGTCTCCTGCCTGCAGCTGACCTGCAAAGCACGGACATAAAGTCAGAGAGGTAAATGCCAGCAGTAACGGAGGGATGCTCCCTGTCCATCACTGCACGCAGATGGCAGCGCAGCTGGGATTTGGTGCCATAAATCAGTCTATAAGCACGTAGCAGCCTGTCTATGCTCAGAGCTGGGTGTGGACTCATGACAGACAAGCTGCCACTTAGATGCTGGGTGAGGCAATGTCTTATCCTTGGGAAGGGGCGATCAGACAGTGGTGGGGTTTATGGTATTTCAGGCCACAGATACACTTGGAGCTGTGGCTGTGATTCCTTGCCCACAGGCTAGCAGCTCCAGGTTCATACCCCTGGGTCCAGGAGAGTTTTCCCTAGTGTGATAATGCACCAGAGCAACGCTCTGATCATCAGAAGCGAGGAGTCCTTTCTACTCCGAGTCCGTGGAAGTGAGAATTGTTCTGCTACCTTGACATTCACAGAGACTATCACGGCCATTCCCTCTGTCATACCAGTCCTGACTTTTGCCCTTCTCCTTCCCTCCACAGGCAGGAGATACACCGAGAAGGATAATGCAGAACCGAACAACTGTGACTGAGTTCCTTCTCTTGGGATTCTCTGACGTTCAGGAGCCGCAGATTTTACACTTTGTGTTTTTTCTAGTGATTTACCTGGCAGACCTGGTGGGGAACCTTCTCATCACCACAGCCATAGCCCTCAACCACCACCTTCACACCCCCATGTATTTCTTTCTGATGAATCTGTCCCTCTTAGACCTTGGCTCCATCTCTGTCCCTGTCCCCAAATCCATGGCTAACTCCCTAACCAACACCAAGTCAATTTCTTACTTTGGATGTGTCGCCCAAGTCTTTCTCCTTTTCTTCTTCGCTTCAGCAGATATCGTCTTATTCACTGTCATGGTGTACGACCGCTACATTGCCATCTGCCAACCACTGCACTATGAGACTAAAATGAACAGGAGAGCTTGTGTCCAAATGGCGGCCAGTGCCTGGATCAGTGGGATTATCAATTCTGATCTGAACACCGGGAACACGTTCGCATTGACCTTCTGTGCGGGCAACACGGTGGACCAGTTCTTCTGTGAAATCCCCCAGCTGCTCAAGCTGGCCTGCCCTGACACGTACCTCAGTGAAGTTGGGTTTCTTGTATTTGGTGTGTGCTTAGCCCTAAGCTGCTTTGTTTTTATCATTGTGTCGTATCTTCAAATCTTCACTATGGTGCTGAGAATCCCCTCAGAGCAGGGCCGGCACAAAGCCTTCTCCACTTGCCTCCCTCACCTCACTGTGATTTCCTTATTACTTTGCACTGCTACCTTTGCCTACCTGAAGCCCACCTCCAGAACTCAGAACCAGCACAGTTCCAGAGGGAAGAACTGCAGGCAGCAAACCCAGTTAGACCCAGTTAGACCTGTTGGGAAACCACAGCTGATGCACAGAGGGCTGTGGCTCGGGACCCATTTTGAGAGGGGAAGAATCACATGATTCGACCCTAAGTGAAGGGCAGGCATGAGGCCAAGAAGTGAAGGGTGCACTCAGAGATACCAGGAAGGGGACAGAGATGCAGCAAGCCCTGTAATTATAACAGTTGGGATGTACACATTCACATTAAAGGCAGCTGGATTTGACCAATGGCCACCCATCCGCACAAGGTTCTGAATGTGTCTAAAGGTGCTCTGGATGACAAAAGTTGGTTGTCGTTGTTGTTATTATATTAATGATTAATTATTGATATTATTATGCCATGTTTGGGCATGGGAGTACATTCTAAGTATGTGCTAGATGAAAGCAAAGCTGTTTTGGGTGGCTACATTTTAACATGCTCTGTTTCCCTTTCCTGGTTGGATACACTGATGCATTATAAACGAGTTTCTTAAAAACGAAGGGGCAGCTCCTCACTTGGTCCAAATCATCAGTGCTTCTTGTCCAAACCCAGCGATTATGAATTTAAAACTCAACCCCTTTGAATATTCTGAACAAAGTCACTGCTCTGGGAAAGCCCTTAAACAAGTACCCAACTTTAATCACATGAGTAATCCCATGGAAGGCTTAAATTAACATGCTAAAATGCTTCTTTGGTTGACAGTGTATGAATGAGATATTCATCTGGGCCTGTGGTAACTAGAATACATCTCCTCTTCATATTCAGAGGAGTTCAGCAACTCCCTTGTGTTTCTTTGAAAATCCTATCCCAATTGCATCAAGTTCACTTTTCCATGAACGTTAATGTCTTATTTGCTGGAGTATTCAGGGAATGTAAATACAAAGGGGTCATCCATTCAGCTGATTTAAATGTAAGTCAATGTAAAATGACTATTCACAGAAAGATGTTTTTCCTGTATTCATTCAGTGCTTTCAACGCCAGAGGGTAGAAGCTCACTCAATCTTCCGGTAGGCGTCAATAAAGGCGCAACTCACAAATGTTGTATCTTGTAATGTTGTGCTATGTATTTCAGTAAATACCAATGTCCATTCATCACCTATCAGCCCAAACTCCTGCCTGCACAATTCACATGTCTAGAAGTTAGGCCTCATTAAAACCATCAAGGTCCCGAATCTCTCCTCTTCTGTTGGTGGAGGAAGGAGAATGTTTTGGTCAATGAATGCACAATGCTCTGATGATGAATGAAAAGGGGAGAGGTCTACAGTAGGGTTGTAGCCTTTGACACCAGGATGGGATTTGACTCTCCAGTGGCTACAGCACCTGTAGTAACACCCTTTGGTAGAGAGAGGAACTGTTTGGCTGTTCTTTCTGGCCTCCTTCAAGAATTAGGATTTGGGGACCTGGATGTGTCCGTTACTTTACACACCACCCTAAGGAGTGGAATAGAGACGAGGACCGGCATGGAGAGAGCATGTAGTGTCACTGCCCATGTCCTTGGTGCTGATTACATCACTAAGGCTAAGATTTTCATAGATTTCAAAGCCAGAAGGACCATTCTGATCATCTAGTCTGACTCCTATATAAGACAGACCAGAGAAATTCCCCAAAATAAATCCTAGAGCAGATCTTTTTGGAACATCCAATCTTGATTTAAAAATTGTCAGTGATGGATAATCCACCACGATCTTTGGTAAAGTGTTCTAATGGTTAATTACGCTCACCATTAGAAACGACCGCCTTATTTCAACCTGAATTTGTCTACCTTCAACTTCTAGCCTTTGGATCATAGTTGGGGTTAGTCCTGCTTTGAGCAGGGGGTTGGACTAGATGACCTCTTGAGGTCCCTTCCAACTCTAATATTCTATGATTCTATGATCATCTTATACATTTCTCAGCTAAATTAAAGAGCCCGTTATCAAATATTTGTTCCCCATGTAGATACTTGTAGACTAAACTTTCTCTTTGTTAAGCTAAATCAATTGAATCTCTTGAGTCTATCACTACAAGGTATGTTTTCTAATCCTTTAATCATTCAAATGGCTCTTCTCTGAACATTCTCCAGTTTATAAAAATCCTTTTTGAAATGTGGGCACCAGACCTGGACACAGTATCCCAGTGATGTTCCCCATGTAGATTGTGTACAGCATGCAATGCTTTTCAGGATTTTCATCTTATAATGCTGATGAACCTCAGACACTCAGAAGGGGTTCAACTCAAACTGGGGGAAGTAGCATTCCAGGTTTTTGCTGGTCTCAAAGTTCTCAACAGCTTGACAAATTAAGATTCTGTGGTTAAGAAATCCCTCTCTTTCTTGCTTCTCTGGCACATTCTCCGTGAAGGAGTTAGAGTAGAATCCCAGGTGACCACCACCTAGGTGGAGATCTGGAGGAGTGTGTGTGAGCAGCTGGGAGTCTCAAACACGCTAGTTTAAAGGTCAAGGACAGAAGGACTGTGGCCTCCCATGGCCAAAGAAAGGGCATCAGTCAAGAATCTGAGCCTGTGTCCTAGAGCCCCAGAGCAAGAACTATGACAAAACTCTACCCAGACACAGTGACCTTGAAAGTATGTGGGATCTTTTCTCCCCCTCTTTCCTCCTTCATGATTCTCTTTGCCTTTCTTTTACTTCCCTCCTCCCTTTCCTCATCCTATCTGGAAAACCTTCCAATTTGCAGTTCCTGCAGTCTTCATGTTAATTAATCAGTGGGTGTTTACATAGGACTACATGGGAGACATGCTGGGTTTTTCAATAACACTGCAACGTAAGCCCATGTTCAGTGGAACTCGAGTCAGCAAACCTTGGGTATGTGAACCCAGGAACTGAGTGTCTACACTCACTGCTGACCCTCCCCTGCAAATTTTTGAACCCGGGCCTCAACCCAGGGCTCCAGCATCCACCCTGCAGTACATAGGCCTCAATCCAACCAGCCATATCCCAGACTTCCTAACTCCCTCTCAAAATATGGCTGCTCTAGCCCTATCTTCATGATGCAGTGTGGGAAAACTTAACTGTGCACCCCTGCCACAGGAATTTTGAGCAGCCGGCACCTTCCCAGGCCATCATGTTGGTCTACGTGCTCCAAGTAACTAAAGCCAGCCACATGGAGGAGTTGCCCTTTGAAGAACTTTCCTCACTTGGGCTTTCAATCCCGTGTCAGGAAATGGGCAGAGCTTCTGTGAGCATTTTGTGACCCACTGAAGGCCCCTGACAGAGCTCATGATGGAGCAGGAGGACACTCAGTATAGACACCGATACGCCCTAGGCAAACTGGTGCTTCAGGAGCAGGGCCACAAGCACAGACTGGTGCGAACACCTGATCAAGCAGACCTGCGATGACCAGCAGTGGCTCCAGAACTTTTGCTTGCCCCAATCCTCCAGTGTAAAGATTCACACATGAAGGTGGCCATGACGGTCCAGAAGCGGGTGGCTATAACCATCTGGAAGCTGGCAGTCCCCCCCAGACTGCTACTGGTCCATTGCCAACCCGTTCCATACTGGAAAGTTGATGGTGGGTAAAGTTGTACAGCCCCAGGATGTGCTGAAGTTGTTCAGGCAGCAAAACCTCCTCAGGGTTCCCATCCAGCGCCTCCACATAGGGGAAAATGGGTACACTTTACAGGCACTCAGAGGCCCTGGGGGCCCAGCCCAGGCTGCAACCCCCATTACCATGAGGAAAAAATTGAGGCTAAATAGTAGATCATGCCCAAAGATATTTATAGAAATTTATTTCCTTGTATCTATGTATCTAGTGTCCAGATCATGCGAGATTTTCAAAGCTTGGAGATTTGTAACACGGGAGGGGGCCCGTGTTACAAGTTTGTACTGGGCCCAAAAAAATTATGCTTGGGCCCTGCTCCTGCCTGTTGCCATGCTAGATTCTGAGGTCAGTAGGATACCACCCCGGCTGCCTTCCTCACCTCACTGTGGTCTCCTTGGGTTTTTTTGCACTGGTGCCTTTGCTTACCTGAAACCCACCCTCAGCTCAACATCAGGTCTGGATCTGGTCTCTATTCTGTGGTGTCTCCATTGAGAAATCCCATCATCTATAGCATGAGGAACAAAAAGATCAAAGCTGCCCTGGGGAAAGCAACTCGGAGGAGGTTGTTCACCAAGAATGAAATGTCCGTCTTCCTCCTTTGACCGAGATTTCGTTCTGAGTTTCTTAGAAATATAATCAACCGATGACAAAATGGTCTTCATGAGAACATAGCATGCAATCTGCTTATGCAGTAGTAAAAATCCAGACTACTTCCAACAAACTCAGCAGTATCACTGTAGGCTCACACCTGTGTAAATGACACTTTTATCTAGCTGTCTTAGAGATTGAAGCTGATACTATCACCATGCTATCAGAGAGCCTTGCACATAAAATCAATACCTACAGCCGAGTCCCTAGTGGATTCAGAGTGTCTGCTTCTTCTCCTACTTCAAGGTAAAAAATCTACTTGGGGTATGGAAGATTTGGTTTGTTTGTTTGACTGTCTCTTCTTTTGAAATGTTTTGTTTATCGATTGGTTGATTGATTTGTTTCCTTTTACTAAATTTTTTGTGGTTTTGGGTAGGTGGCGTATGTTTGATTAAATGGCAGTGTCTTTTTTTTTCCTATTGTCATCTATTTGGAGTGTCAATGTCATCATCTCTTTGACAGGGTTCTCTGAGAAGAGATGAAGATTTGCTTTCCACAAAGAAGAAGGGGTGGAAAAAAGTTTCTGTCAGTGTCAGGAGCCTGAGGACTCATCCAGGTGATTTTTTTACTAAAACTGGGACTTGGCTGTGTTATTAATGCTGAGTCAGGGCAAATAGAGCCTTAGATAGGCATATTTTTAATAATTGCATATACATAAAAATAATAATTAAATACAATAGAAACTCAGAGTTATGAACACCAGAATTATGAACTAACTGGTCAACCAAACACCTAATTTGGAACTGGAAGTCTACAATCAGGCAAAGTAGCAGCAGAGACCCCCGCCAAAAAAAGGCAAATATAGCATAGAACTGTGTTAAATGTAAACTACCAAAAAAGTAAAGGGAAAGTTAAAAAAGAAGATTTGATGAGGTAAGGAAACTGTTTCTGTGCTTGTTTCATTTCAGTGAAGACAGTGAAAGGCAGCATTATCTTTTTACGTAGTAAACTTTCAAAGCTGTATTAAGTCAACATTCAGTAGTAAACTTTGACAGAGCAACCACAACGTTTTGCTCAGAGTTACGAACATTTCAGAGTTGCAAAAAGGCTCCATTCCCAAGGTCTACTATAAATAAATACATACAAATCTTGCATCATTCTTGTGAAGAAAAGTCTTGCCATGTTTCCTAACGATAATCTGAACCAGGGTAATGAGGCCAAAGTTTTGATAGCTTTGAAATTTTTGGGGTGATGGACATAGAATTGTTATGTAACATTTTCTCTTTTTTGGTTTGTTTTTGTTCGTTCTGTCTGTGGTAAATAAATGATGCTTTGTCTGGAGAAGGCTGCCTGGTCATACAACTCATCCCAGGTCACAGCTCCCGAGGGAATCCAACCCAGCCAGATCTGCTGGGAAATCACAGTTGGTGTTGCCCGACACCCAGTTTGAGAGATGGCAAATTGCATGATTTGACCCTAAGAGAGTGGCAGGCAAAGACCTGAGGGGTGCACTGAGACCAGAGAAGGGCAGAGGGACAGCTAGTCCTGTAACCATGATGGCTGGGATTTAAAAATGAACATCAAAGGGACCTGAATTTGGCCAATGGGCTCTCATCTACACAAGGATCCAAAGGTGTCTATAGGTGCCCTGGACTGCAGAATGGGTTAATTATTGTTATTATTAATTATTATTATTATACTATTATTATTATACATATTTCTGTATGGGTGTATATTCTAAATCCAACAAAGTGGGTTTCTGCCCACAAAAGCTTATACCCAAATAAAGTTGTTGGTTTTTAAGGTGCCACAGAACTCTGGCTGTTATTCTAAATATGTGATAGATAAAAACAGAGCTGTTTCGACTGATCATGTTTTATCACGCTCAGTTTCTTTTTCCTGGTTGGATAATTGATGCATTATAAACGTGTTTCTTTAAAATGAAGGGGCAGGTCTTCCGTTGGTCTAAATTGTCATAGATTAAATTCCCTGGTTTATCCTTATTCCCATTTTTATAGCTAGGCAATATATTTGCCCTTTGCCAGTCCTCTGCTATCTTTCCCATCCTCCATGAGTTCTCAAAGATAACTGCTAATGGCTCAGAGATCTCATCAGCCAGCTCCTTAAGTATTGTAGGCTGGATTTCATCAGGCCCTGCCAAACTGAAGACATCTAACTTGTCTCAGTAACTTGTTCTCTTCTTATTTTAGCCTCATATCCTGCTCCATTTACACTGATGTTCACTATGTCAGTTATCCAATCAGTGCTAAATTTTTGGTGAAAACTGAAACAAAAAAGGCATTTCGCAGTTTGGCCATAGCTGCTTTTCTGTTATTGTCTTTCTCTCCTCACTGAGTAATGGGCCTGCCCTGTCCTTGCTCTTCCTCTTGCTTCCCGTGTATTTGTAAAATGCTTTCTTGTTGTCCCTAGCTATTTTGATCTCATTTTGTGTCTTGGCCTTTCAAATGTTGTCCCTCCATCCTTTTGTTATTTTTTATGTTCATCCTTTGTAATTTGACGTAGTTTCCACTTTTGATATGACTCTTTTTTGAGTTTCAGGTCATTGAAGATCACATGGTGAAGCCAGGGTGGCCTTTACCATACTTCCTATCTTTCCTATGAATGGGGATAGTTTGCTTTTGTACCCTTAATAATGTCTCTTTAAAAAAACACCAACTTTACTGAACTCTTTTTTCCCTTAGATTTGCTTCCCATGGGATCTTATCTACCAATTCTCTGAGATTGCTAAATCTGAGATTGCTAAACTCCCTTCTTGAAGTCCCTTGTCTTTATTCTGCTGTTTTTCTTCCTACCATGACTTAGAATCATGAACTCTACCATTTCAGTTGTCTCCAATGCATTCCAAGAACTTGTTGGGCTGTCTGTGCCTGGTTGTATTATTTTCCCAACATATGTCTGGGTAGTGGAAATCCCCCTGACAATACCTACCATGACATCATCTTTGTTTTTTAACCTTTTTATTCTTACCCAGAGACTCTCAACTCGTCTACCTCCCATTTCTATCCCCTAGCCTGGCTTTCTATGACATGGAATGCAGGACACAGTCTCTTCAAATTCACACCAGAACATGGGCAGAGGCATCCATGGACAAGTTCTCTGTCTGGACACAGGTGCAAGTGGAGGAGCAATGAGCAATATTGACATTAACAACGTAGCCTTTCTGAACTATTCTGATTTCATTCTCTCTCGCCTCCTAAAATCTCCCTCTCATATTCCTTTTTTGGTTAACTCCCCTTGGATGCTGAGCATCTGCCTTTTAAGTCCTTCTCTCCTAGGTCAGCCATGGCCTCTCCTTCATAACACACAGAAGAAGGGATTGGGGTGTTACAGTGGACAAGAAGCTGGATATGAGTCAACAGTGTGCCCTTGTGGCCAAGAAGCCTAACAGCAAATTGGGCTGCATTAGTAGGAGCATTGCCAGCGGATGGAGGGAAGTGATTATTCCCCTCTATTCAGCACTGGTGAGGCCACATTTGGAGTACTTTGTCCTGTTTTGCCCCCTCCCCCCCACTACAGAAAGGATGTGGACAAATTGGAGAGATTCCAGCAGAGGGAAATGAAGTTGATGAGAGGGCTGGAGCACATGACTTATGTGGAGAGGCTGAGGGAACTAGGCTTGTTTAATCTGCAGAATAGCAGAGTGAGGGGGGATTTGATAGCAGCCTTCAACTACCTGAAGGTGGACTCCAAAGAGGATGGAGCTAGGCTGTTTTCAGTGGTGGCAGATGGCAGAACAAGGAGCAATGGTCTCAAGTTGCAGTTGGGGAGGTCTAGGTTGGCTACTCAGAAAATGTTTTTCACTCAGAGGGTGGTGAAGCCCTGGAATGGGTTACCTAGGGAGGTGGTGGAATCTCCATCCTTAGGGGTTTTTAAGGCCCAGATTGACAAAGCCCTGGCTGGGATGATTTAATTGGGGTTGGTCCTGCTTTGAGCAGGGGGTTGGACGAGATGACCTCCTGAGGTCCCTTCCATCCCTAATCTTCTATGATTCTATGACCACTCTGCTAACAGCCTGCAGTTCTTTTTCATAAGGCAGAGAAGAGAATTGAATGGCCATGTCCCACCACCTAGGTGAGTGCTTTAACTACTAAGCTACGGATTATAAAGGAGATCTCCTTCCCCCACTCTTTTGTGTGGAGTGAGGCAAGTATCTCCCAAATCCTTGCAGGAAAAAAAATTGAAAAAATAATTCTGAGAATTTTTGAATGGGGGATGTCAAACATTTCGACATTTTTGATGGAAATGAGATAAAGGGACTTATTAAAATGAAACTCATGATTTCATGCTCCTGATCAGAAAATTGGGAGTGAAAATGTGATTTTTAACAAAATGGCCATTTATGCCCATTTTAATTAAATCACCTTTTCTGGTGAGAAATGTTTTCAGTTGAAAAACATCCCCAAAATGAAGTCAACGAGAGACATTGTTTTCCGTCAAATAGTAGGAGAGCTTTATTTTGTGAAAGCAAAAACACCAGAAAGAGTGAAGGGGCTTAGAAGATTTTCAAAACTATCTAGGCCTCCTTTGATTTGAGTGAGTTTTAGACATCTCAGAGCTCTTGAAAATCCCACTCAGCACCGTAATAGCTTTGAAAATCTGGCCTAGGTGATGAAGTAAAGGTGTTTATGAAGGGCAATGATACATTTGTATGTGGATATGAGTCCATCGACACATGATCTTTGATATCCACCAGAGATTAAATGTTTTCTCTTCCCCATGTGGCAACTGCCATTGAGGATGTGATAAAAGAACAAACCAGGGCAGTGAAATAGCTTGTGCCAAGTGACAATCCATATGATGGGGCAGAAACACTATAAGGTTCAGAACTTCAAAAGTACCTAATCCCCTAAATAGCTTTCAAAATTCCCATTAATGGCAACTGCGCCACCAAATCACCTTGGCAGCTTTTACAAGGGATGGTGCATTCTCCATCTCTTGAAGTCTTCAGACTGAGAATGGATTTTTTTCCAGAAGGGTGATTTAGTCTGACACAAAATATTGGATCAATGGAGGGGTAACTGCATGAAGTTTAGGCTGTGCTCCTCAAGAGCCATCCATGATGTGAGTACCTGGCCCCATTGCCTGTGGGAAAGGATGCTGGAGGGTGATTTGCTTGGGACAGCTTCCACGGAGATGACGCACGCAAGAATCTCTGCAGAATGGTGGGTGGAGAGTTGATCCGGGCAACATTTTTCCAAGTCATCACAAAATTAATTTTTGCTCAACTAGAAGCATCTGCCATGAACTGGCTGAAAAAAAACATTTTCCGATGGCGCTTACTTGGCCAGCTCTACTGATCTCAGTTTCAATCCCACACCCTCCATGCAGTGCATCTTAGGTCACAATTGTTCAGGGGACTCGGAATGTGCATGTCTGAGATGATTTCACCAGAAAGTTTCAAAGCAGTTGCACATCTAACTTTGTGAATGCAGTGAAAAGGAGGTAGGATCAGAGGCTAAAATAGGAAGAGAACAAGTTAAAAATTCCTTAGACAAGTGAGATGTCTTCAGGTCACCAGGGCCTTATGAAATATATCCTAGAATATTCAAAGAACTGATTGAGGAGATATCTGAACCAATGAGCAATTGTCTTGGAAAAAACAACTTGACTAGATGGCCTTCTGATGTCCATTCCAACCCTAATCTTCCATGATTCTATAATTCTATGAGTCATGGAAGACGGGAGATATTCCAGAGGACTGGAAAAGGAAAAATATAGTGCCAATCTATAAAAAGGAGGAATAAGGAATTACAGCCCTGTCAGTTTAATTTCAGAATCCAGAAAGACAATGAATCAAATACATAAGCAATCCAGATAAGATGGAGGGGGGACATGATAACAGTTTTCAAGTACATAAAAGGTTGTTGCAAGGAGGAGGGAGACATTTTTTTCTCCTTTACCTCTGAGGACAGGACAAGAGCCAATGGGCTTAAATTGCAGCAAGGGCGGTTTAGGTTGGACGTTAGGAAAACCTCCTAACTGTCAGGGTGGTTAATCACTGGAATAAATTGCCCAGGGAGGTTGTGGAATCTCCATCACTGGAGATTTTTAAGAGCAGGTTAGACAAACACCTGTCAGGGGTGGTCTAGATAATGCTTAGTCCTCCCTTGAGTGCAGTGGACTGGACAAGATGACCTCTCGAGGGCCTTTCTAGCCCCACACTTCATTGATTCTATGTGGGCAGAAACCTGCCCCTCGTTAGACTAATGAGTCCCTCTCCTCTTAGGCCTCACTCCTACTCTGCAGCAGCTTGATAAGCCTGCAGCTGCCCCTCATTAATTCAGAAATAGGACCTCTTTTGAGCTTATTTGATGGTCAACATCTTGGTTGACACCTTGCGGTTGCACCAGGGACCTCCACAGCGAACAGTGTGCCTCCCTGCAGCTTGAGCTAAACAGCCAGGCTCCCTGGTAGGGGTGTGACATACTCACAGGCTCTGGGGTTTGGGGGCAGAGGGGATTTGTAACACACAGAGACCAGTGGGTGACATTTGGTACATGTGACTCTGTGTGGCTGCTTTATCTGAACTGGAATCACCTCCCTCAGCCTCCGGACAGGCCTCACAGACATTTGCACTAATCTCATGTCACTGATATTGCAATTTCTTCTCAGGCACATGTGGTCACTAGGATTCTCACACTCCAGAATGCGCGCCTAACCCAAGCTGAGCTAGTGTGCCTCTTTGTCACCCTCTAGTGGTCAGACCTTGTATAGTAGCTTATGAGTCTGCTATTGCCTTTGTATAGTTCACTTAGTGCTTATAGGACCGGCAGCAGGGGGATCCTGCTTGAAAATCTACAGGCCCTGTGTTTAGCCCCTACAAACCTTTCATCAACGGCCATTGATCTATAGCCACACACAACAGTGTATATCGCACAAACACACACACCTACACATACACAGAGTAGTGCTCAGCCTGCATACAAACACCCAATCGTGTTCAACCCACATACACATGTAAAACCACAGTAGCATAGCGTCTAGGTTAACATGGACATAATCACAATCCAGTTCTAAAGGCTTATCAGGAAAGTGAGAGGCAAGCCATAACTCACAGAAATGTCGTCATCAACCGACAGTGTTCAGAGATCCCAAGACCAGAAGGGACCATGGTGATGATCTAGTCTGACCTCCTGTAACACACATAACTCCCCAAGATAATTCCTTTTGCATAGAGTATAGCTTAAAAAACCCCTAACCTTGATTTCAAAATCACTCACGGTGCAGAATCCATCAGAACCATTGATAAATTGCCAGTGGTTAATTACCCTTGCTGGTAAGAATTTACACCTTATCTGTAGTCTGAATTTGTCTAGCTTCTACCTTTGGACACTGGTTCATGTGATACCTTTGTCTGCTCTTCTGAAGTGTCCATTATGAAATCATAGAATCATAGAATATGGAAGTTGGAAGGGACCTCAGGAGGTCATCTAGTCCAACCCCCTGCTCAAGGCAGGATTAACCTCAGCTAAATCATCCCAGCCAGGGCTTTGTCAAGCCTCAGCTTAAAAACCTCTAAGGATGGAGATTCCACCACCTCCCTAGGTAACCCATTCCAGTGCTTCATAACCCTCCTAGGGAAAGTCTTTTTCCTAATATCCAAGTTGGACCTCCCTCACTGCAACTTGAGACCGTTGCTCCTTGTTCTGTCATCTGCCACCACCGAGAACAGCCTAGCCCCATCCTCTGTGGAACCCCCTTTTAGATAGTTAAAGGCTGCTATCAAATCCCCCCTCATTCTTCTCTTTTGCAGACTAAACAAGCCTGTTTCCCTCAGCTTCTCCTCATAAGTCTTGTGCTCCAGCCCCCTAATCTTTTTTGTTGCCCCCCGCTGTACTCTCTCCAACTTGTCCACATCCTTTCTGTAGTGGGGGGCCCAAAACTGGACACAATACTCCAAATGCGGCCTTACCAATGCCGAATAGAGGGGAATAATCACTTCCCTCGATCTGCTGGCAATGCTTCTACTAGCGCAACCTGGTATGCTATTAGCCTTCTTGACAACCAGGGCACACTGCTGACTCATATCCAGCTTTTTATCCATGGTAACCCCCAGGTCCTTTTCTGCAGAATTGCTGCCTAGGTCATCAGTCCCCAGTCTATAGCTGTGCATGGGATTCTTCCATCCTAAGTGCAGAACTCTGCACTTGTGCTTGTTGAACCTCATCAGATTTCTTTTGGCCCAATCCTCCAATTTTTCTAGGTCACTCTATATCCCATCCCTACCTTCCAGGGTATCTACCACTCCCCCTAGCTTAGTATCATCAGCAAACTTGCTGAGGGTGCAATCTACCCCATCCTTCAGATCATTAATGAAGACGATGAACAAAACCAGCCCCAGGACCGACCCATGGGGCACTCTGCTTGTTACCGGCTGCCAGCTAGATATCAAGCCGTTGATCACTACCTGTTGATCCCAATGACTTAGCCAGCTCTCTATCCATTTTATAGTCCAATCATCCAACCCATACTTCGTTAACTTAGTGATAAGAATACTGTGGGAGACTGTGTCAAAAGTTTTGCTAAAGTCAAGATATATCACGTCCACTGCTTTCCCCCATACACAGAGCCAGTCACCTCTTCATAGAAGGCAATCAGGTTGGTCAGACATGACTTGCCTTTGGTGAATCCATGTTGACTGTTCCTGATCACCTTCCTCTCTTCCAAGTGCCTTAACATGGATTCCTTGAGGACCTGCTCCATGATTTTTCCAGGGATTGAGGTGAGACTAACTGATCTGTAGTTCCCTGGATCCTCTTTCTTCCCTTTCTTGAAGATGGGCACTATGTTTGCCTTTTTCCAATCATCAGGGACCTCCCCCAATCACCACGAGCTTTCAAAGATATTAGCCATACTTTTAGGCTGTGCTGAAGTCAGCTCTTAACCTTTGCTTTGTTAAGCTAAATAGATTGAGCTCCTGGATATTTGAACGTACATGTCAGATACACAGCTTGTTTAAATTGGGATCACATCATTGGAGTCAATAGGTGTAAATTGGTTACGCTCTGTCAAAGTCAATGGAACTCGGCTGGTTTGCTGAGGATCTATCTCTAAAGGTTAAGGTCTGATTTTTCTCTCAAACATACCAAGTTTTCCATCAGTCTGACTCCTTTGATGCCATTCCTGATTTATAGGTATTATTTAGGCATTGAGTGAAAGCCAGATTCTTCCCTTCTCCAAAAAGCCCATGTGAATTATCTATTAGAGCTGATCTTCTGCAGGTATAAATCAGACCAACTGCATTGGAATCAGTGGAGTTAATCTGGATTTGCATTAGTGCACCCCAGAGCAGAATTGACTCCATTTGTGTATAAACTGTGTTATCATAGAAACAACTGACAAGGACCAGGAGTATTCACTGGAGAAAGACAGACAATTAATTCTTGGTGAATAACTTGCACCCAGTCAGTCGCCACAATGCAGCTTTGATCTCCTTGTTCCTCATGCCATAGATGATGGGATTCATCACCGGAGGCAAAGTGGAATAGAGAACACCCACCACAGGATCCATACCTGATGTAGAGCCGGAGGTGGGTCTCAGGTATGCAAAAATGCCAGTGGAAACAAACAAGGAGACGACAGTGAGGTGAGGCAGGCAGGTGGAGAAGGCTTTGTGCCGGCCCTGCTCTGAGGGGATTCTCAGCACTGTGGTGAAGATCTGAATGTAAGACACAATTATATAAACAAAGCAGCTTAAGACTAAGCACGCACTAAAGGTGAGAGCTCCAATTTCACTACGGTACGAGTCGGAGCAGGCAAGCTTGAGCAGCTGGGGGATTTCACAGAAGAACTGGTCCACGGTGTTGCCTCCACAGAAGGTTAACGCAAATGTGTTCCCGGTGTGCAGGGCAGAGTAGAGAATCCCACTGATCCAGGCACCAGCTGCCATTTGGACACAAGCTCTCCCGTTCATCACTCTCTCATAGTGCAGTGGCTGGCAGATGGCGACATAGCGATCGTAGGCCATGACGGTGAGAAGGGAAAAATCTGCTCCCATCAAGAAGACCAGGAAAAAGACTTGGGTGATACATCCAACATAGGAAATTGAGCTGGAGTTAATTATGGAATTAGCCATGGATTTGGGGAGGGTGACAGAGATGGAGCTGAGGTCCAGGACAGACAGATTCATCAGGAAGAAATACATGGGGGTGTGAAGGTGGCGGTTGAGGGCTATGGCCATGATGATGAGAAGATTCCCCATCAGGGCTGCCAGGTAAATCACTAGGAACAATCCAAAGTATAAAATCTGCAGGTCCATAGCATCAGAGAATCCCAAGAGAAGGAACTCAGTCACAGTGGTCTGGTTGGACATTTTCTTTCTCAGGATATCATGTGCTTCCTGTGGAGGCAAGAAGAAGGAGAATCACAACGGTCATGATTAGACTAGTAAAATAACACTCCTTTTGTGAAGGCCACCTTCATTCACTTGAGTCAGATCCTTAGCTTTTGAAGACTGGTGGAATATGGGAATGGGGGTGCAGGAATCAGCCCCTTTGACTCCAGTGGAGTTATTCCTGATTTACACTGGGCTGAGTGGGAGAATAATCAGGCCCATTTGGCCAAATCAGATTCCTCTTGATTTACATCAAGGTGAAGGAAAACAGACTCAGGACCAATTACTTTGCAGGTGCTTGTATACCTTTTTAGCCAAAGAAGTATAAAATTAGGTGAACCTTAACCTCATTTCACAGAGGGGAAAATGCAGACCAGAGACCTAGGTTCTGGGTAAATCTGGGGTAATTTCACTGAAAGCGGTGAATTACTCCGCATTTACACTACTGTAAATGGGAGTAGCATCTACTCTGGTGGTGAAAGAGCTCACTCATGGTTACACGATGACCCAGCTGCAGAATCCTGAACACAAAGTAGGAGGAGTCCTGAATCCCAGTCGGTTGTTCTAGCCATGCCCCAACACAATCTACCCCAGACAGAAAAAGGAACCCAGGAGTTCTGGCTGCTCTCTCACTTCTGTAACCCATTACACCCACTCCTCTCCCAGAGTGAGGTTTGGAACCCAGGTGTCCTGATACTGCCTAGACCCTCCCCTAATCACTAGATCATCCTCTCTGCCCACAGCCGGTAACAGAACCAAGGATCCCTTTCTCCTACTTGGTGTTTAATTTGCCAGAGCTGAGCCCTGGCACTTCTCGGCTTGGCTGTCCCTAGATACGGCACCTCTGGGCTTGCTGTGTCAGTTATGAAAGTAAAAAAAAAAACATTGCTTGAGCTCCGGCACCTTTGTTTGAGCCCCTGCACCTCTTTCATTACAAATGAAGCCCTGTTCCTACCCACCCATCCTAATCACTACACCATACTGTACTGCTTTTGAAAAATGTAGCAATACTGGAAAATA
Source organism: Emydura macquarii macquarii (assembly GCF_026122565.2). NCBI lineage: Eukaryota > Metazoa > Chordata > Testudines > Chelidae > Emydura > Emydura macquarii. Next base: position 26,965 of record NW_027132266.1, read on the forward strand.
CTCTTATTAGTGGGAGGAATGTTTATAGTAGAACTGCTTAGGATCAAGACCCAGTCAAAAATCAGGACAATAATTGTGCTGGTCTCTTTTGCATTGTACTGCATTTTACTTCCATCAATAACAATGATGATCTGTCTTGAATATGAACTGCAGGATTTAGCATCATCCTTTCCTTCCCTCCTCCCGCTAATAAATTACAAGTTGCATTGACTGGGAAGAAGATAAGTGACATTTCAATCTCATGCAGAAGGAATAGTGATTACTCATTCTGGAACACTCGTGTGCAGGATCACCCAATCTCTCTGACAAAGGGACTTAGATGGGTTGTAATTAAGTATATTTTATAGAACCACACTGTTTCAATTTCTATATGCTTTATATCTTGTTTGATTCTTTTGCCTTGTGTATCCTAGTCAATACATTTCCAGTCTTTGGCATGAATTTTCTACTGCATATGCCAAGGGAGTGAATAGGCTGCAGACTCTCTACTGAAAACCCAGAACTATCTTTGACTGCTTAGACGGCTGTCCAGTGACTGGGCACGTCAACACCTTTGACTCTCTGTGACAATTTTTGCCAATGAAATTAACACAACGTACATCAAACTAACAGAAAGAAAAAGAAGTTACCAGCAAATAGCTAGCAAGATAGATAGAAGTAACAATACATTAATAGAAAGAAAGAACAAACTAAAGATAAACACAGAGAGAGAAAGAAGTAACAATCAATAATTGGATCAATACATGGATCATAGAACCATAGAAGATGCAGGTTGGAAGGGACCTCAGGAGGTATCTAGTCCAAGCCCCTGCTCAAAGCAGGACCAACCCCAATCTATAGATAGATTCTATATTTGTTTTTCACTTGGCCCTGTTAAACAGAGAGATAAAGAAAGAGAGTGTGAGAGAGATTCTCCATTTGTTTGTATTTCTGTCCTGCTTTCCATATGTTGGAATTGTTCCCTCTTCCCCTTACTTTTTCCTGAGTCACTGCTACATAGGCCCCGTAATATTCCCCGTGAATGGTTACAGACAATTTTCACTTAGGCTTTTCAATCCAGTTTAAAAATGTGTGAGTCATTTTGCTTAATTCCTCCCCTTTCCATGGGAGAAAGCAGAGGCACAAACATTTTATCATCTTTTCTAAATGTCATCCCTGGTTTGGGTTGCTTCAGTTTTTCGTGGCCAAATTGAAACAAGACAGAAAGTCTGAAAAAAATACATATTGTCCATTTACATTTCTTTCCCTTTAAGGGCGCCTCTGTAAACCCCACATATATTTAATTGAAACAGCAAACTTACTGTGCCGGTGTGTGTGGAATCCTCTAAACTCCTCTCCTCCAACCCTAGACTCCTTTTGGCTATCTGACTATGTATCTATTCCCATACACACCCACTATCTATCTATCTATCTATCTAGCACTGAGGCTGACATGCTGGAAATATACTAAAACCTGATGCTCTCTGCAGACGAGTGGTGTGTGGCTAACTCTGGTGCTGTTGGAAGGATATTTATCCACGTCTCTGCCTAAGGGCTTTCAGGCACTCGCTCCCTGGAGCCCTGCACAGCACAGGAGCAGAGGCCAGTCTTACTGCACCGTATTTTCCTGAACGTTCCCAGAAACTCAAATCATCACAATCACAAGGAGTCTGTAGGGCATAGAGCAGCAAGGCCGATCCAATGGCTAGGGGCACAGGACTGGTATTCATGAGACTTGGCATCTATTTGAGACTCTGCCACTGACCTGCTGTGTGAACCTGGCGCGGAGCTAGGAGGGCTAAATGACCTCAATATTACTGAAGCCTCATGGACCCCCTGTAATCTTTGCCCCCACCCCCCAAGGGGGTCCCACACCCCAGGTTGGGAACCGTTGTTTAGATTACAAATTCTGTGTGACACAGACTGTCCCTCTCACTATGTGTTTGTGCCACATCCAGGAGAAAGGGACCTGCAGGGGCCAGGGTAATACAAATGACACACAAAATCTCTTTTGCCAAGGTAAATGATTCCGTATGTCTAAACCCATAAACTTTCGACACCCAGTGTGTCGGTATCTGTCCCTCCACCCCCCACCCCAACCCACGCGCCTAATAGGTGAGGAAAATCAATAACATCTAAACATTTTATAAGATGCTCACACTTAAAGGCACAGTGGGCTCATGCTGAAAACATGCAGAGTTGGGATTTTCTGTGTTAGCATTCCTGGCATTTCTTCAGGGGCAACTATCATACACGTTTTTATTATTATCCCTAAATATTGGGGTAATGGGAATGTTTATTATTCATTTATTATTTCATTATTTATTTATTATTCATTCATTATTAATTAATAAATCATGGGCATGTTTATTATTATTACTATTAATAATAATAATAATAATAATAATAATAATAATGAGTTTTGTTTTGTTTAATTTCATAGATTCATAGATTCAAGGCCAGAAGGGACTCCAGAATGATCTAGTTCGACCTTGTAGGACGGGCTCCTGCCCGGTCCAGTCCTGGCGGCCCCTCCGCGGGCCAAGGCTCAGAGGAAGGCCACTGCGCCTTCCTACACAACAGGGGAATGTTGTTCTTTGAGTCTTTTGCCCCGGCCCTCAGGCAGGGCGGGCTAGCAAGGAGTCTTTCGCCCCGGCCCTCAGGCAGGGCGAGCAAAGGAGTCTTTCGCCCCGGCCCTCAGGCAGGGCGGGCGAGCAAAGGAGTCTTTCGCCCCGGCCCTCAGGCAGGGCGGGCGAGCAAAGGAGTCTTTCGCCCCGGCCCTCAGGCCTCGGGGGCCCCGGCATCTGGGTCTTCGGGGTTACTGGTTCGTTGTAGGACCCCTACCAAGTCAGGCCAGTCCCGCCCGAGGGACTGTGGGATAGACATTGTGGGATAGTATCGCAGGTCCCCGTGGATACAACGTAGGCCAACCTGGCCCAGCGGCTTCCCATCCTCGGGGACCAGACCCCGCAGGATCAGGGTCTGCCCGCACCCCATGTCGACGAGGGCCTCAACCCGTCTTCCGGCCAGGTCCACCGGGGTGGTCGTCTTCGGGCCAGAGGGGCCCCGAGCCCGCCCTTCTCCGGCGTAGACCATCCCATAGGTGCAACTTAGGGTCGGGCACTGCCGACGCAAGTGCCCCCGATGGCCACATGCGTAGCAGGGGCCGGGGTCCCCAGGCCCCTGAGGGGGTCGATTCGGGGGCCGGCTGCGACTGGGCTCCAAACTCTTGGGCGGTCAGGGGTTCGGCCCAGATGGGGGCTTCCCTGCCCCAACAGGCCCGGCCCGCCCAGGACCTGTAGCCATGGGTCCCAGGGGTCTCTCCGCAGCCAGATAGTCCTCCATCAGGCGGACCGCCCCCGTCAGGGTGGTGGGGCGGTGCCTGATTACCCAGGTCCTCCCCTGGGTTGGCAAGATATGTAAAAATTGTTCTAAAATTACTTGCTCGGCCACAGCGGAGGCCGTGTTCTGTTCGGGTTGGAGCCAGCGCCAGCCGGCGTCCCGGAGCTCCTGGGCCACGGCCTGGGGTCGGGCTCCGGGGGGAAAAGTCTTCTCCCGAAACCGCCTTCTGTAGGTCTCGGGACTAATCTCGAGGGCGTCCATAATCGCAGCCCTCACCGCCGCGTAGTCCTGCGCCTCTTCGCTGCCCAGGGCCCAATAGGCTGCCTGGGAGGCCCCAGTCAAGTATGGGGCCAGGAGGATTGCCAACTGGGCTGTGTCCCAACCCGCGGCCTTGGCCACTCGTTCAAAGGTCACGAGGAAGGCCTCTGGGTCATCTGCGGGTCCCATTTTTGTGAGGCGGGGCTGGAGCCAGGTGACGGGCGAGCTTCGGCCAGACGCCTCGTCCTGCCCGGGGCTGGTCAGCCTTGTACGGCCACTCAGCTGCTGCATGAGTTGCCGCTGGAGCTCCTGCTGCTGGGCCCCCAGGTCTCGCAACAGTTGCTGTTGCTGGGAGCCGAGGGTCTGGAGGAGCTGTTGTTGCTGTTGTAGGTGGGCCGTCTGTTGCTGCTGCTGTGCCTCGGTCCACCACTTGATCAGTTTTTCAGCATCCATGCTGCTCGGGTCGATCGACGTCTCCACCCCTAGGAAGAGTCGGTCCAGGCAGTCCCCCTTTTGTCAGGGGGGGACGCCTGCCTGCATTCTCCACCACGTGTAGGACGGGCTCCTGCCCGGTCCAGTCCTGGCGGCCCCTCCGCGGGCCCAGGCTCAGAGGAAGGCCACTGCGCCTTCCTACACAACAGGGGAATGTTGTTCTTTGAGTCTTTTGCCCCGGCCCTCAGGCAGGGCGGGCGAGCAAAGGAGTCTTTCGCCCCGGCCCTCAGGCAGGGCGGGCGAGCAAAGGAGTCTTTCGCCCCGGCCCTCAGGCAGGGCGGGCGAGCAAAGGAGTCTTTCGCCCCGGCCCTCAGGCAGGGCGGGCGAGCAAAGGAGTCTTTCGCCCCGGCCCTCAGGCAGGGCGGGCGAGCAAAGGAGTCTTTCGCCCCGGCCCTCAGGCAGGGCGGGCGAGCAAAGGAGCAGTGGCTCGAGTTTAGCGGGCGGCAGAGGCTATTCCCTTCTGAGGGTTGGCAAAGATCAGGGGGGAGGGGAGGGGGACGCAGGCCCACCCAACTCCACTGCGTCCCAGCCCAGGGCCCTAGCAGTGGCACGGGTGTTGCCACTCAGTCGGCGGGGCTCCTGCTGCAACACGCCGACTGGGCGTCACCCCTAGTACAGCCATGCCTCTGGCTGTCCCTGGGCTCCTTCCTCCCCGAGTTCCCCAGTACCTGTGTCCGCCAGCTCCTCGGGGTCGTCGGGGTATACCGCCCGGGGTAGGCCAGTCAGTCCTTCGGCATCCACGGGGAGTAGACCGGGAGCTCCTCGGCAAGGGGCAGCTCCTCCAGATCGCTGGGTTGGGGGTACGGTTCAGCCTCCGGTAGCTCATCCAGGTCGGATCCTGCCTCCAGGGGTTGGGCGTCTGGCAGCTCCTCCAGGTCCGGACCAGCTTCGGGGCAGAACTCCCAGCTCTCTGGTCCCGGGGGCTCGTCCCAGCCGCTGCGGGCCTGTGGCTGGACCCGGCGCCTCGGGCCTGGAGACCTCGGCCAGTCCAGAGGGCCCGGAGGCCCAACCCAGGCCTTAGAGGCGGGTTGCCTCGGCCGCAAGGCCGGGGGGTTTACCTGCGGCCGTAGGCTGGTGTGGTTCAGCCCCTTGCCGCAGCCGGCGAGGCAGCACGTCTGTCTCCGCCGGCAGCCTTCTGTCTTCTGAGCTGCAGGGCCTACTTTTTATGGCTGCAGTCCTCTCTAAGGCTCCGCCCCCCTGCTGTCGGGTTGGCCGCCCGGCAGGACCTATCGGGGCCCAGTAGTCTGGTTGCCGGGCAGACTGGGCTGCCGGCAAGTCTAGGGTCTGATTGGGCGCCTGCGGCCCCTCCGCGGGCCCAGGCTCAGAGGAAGGCCACTGCGCCTTCCTACAGACCTCCTATAGAATGGCCTGTGTCCCACTGGTGGAACGTGTACCACAGTTTGGGACCTGCTGGTCTACAACAACTATGTCCAGTCTATTTGCCTCCACCGCTTGGTCTGGAACAATTGCCAAAGCCCATAAAATCACGGCCTCTTTATTCTCTGGAGCACTTTTGATTCAGTGGTTGCAACACCAACGCCCAATGGCTTGTTTCAATCCACAGAAGCTCCCACGCAGGCACTTGGTGACTTCAGCCAGGCTCCTGCAGTTGCTCAACACATGCTTCATTGTCTCTTCCTTTGTGGAAGACTTTCTGCAGTCTGGGGAGAAGTACTGTCAGTGAATTTGATTTCAAATGAGTCTGTTAATCTTCAACCACTAATGGGCTCGATCTCTGTCCACCCCTGTTCATGCCTGGACTTCTGTGTAGATCTTTCTTTGTTGATTTGCTTTCTCCTTCTTTTATGATTTCTTGGGCTGGGATGATCTTTTACTTTGGCTGACTCCTCCTGTCTTTTGATGTTATATTCTTCATTATCTATTGCTTCTTCCAGAGATAGCAGACTTGTTTCTTCATCACATCGCTGGATTTACACCCCATCCATGTCTTGACTGATATTAAGTACACTGTGCATCACCAAGATCTTTCTTGTTTAGATAACTTTTTGTTCTTCTCCTTTTGATTCCACATGATCACTCAGGCATTGCGCCATGTTACCGGTATCGCCCACATAGGCGTGGATCAAATTCTTTTTGTCGAGTTTTGTCCTTAGAATTGTTCTTCTTCATCTCTAACATTCTTTCTTCACTTCTTCAACTTCCTTATGTTGTAACTGTGACATTTCCCTGATTCTAAGATATGTTGATGATGATGATTAAAGGGCTAGGGGGCCAGAACATCTCAAGTTCCAATCCCAACTATTCCTCTGACTTTGGTCAGTCACTTCACCTCATCATTCTTCAATTTATCGTCTGATAAATGGGGATAATAATTACAATCTGGTGGATAATTCGTAATTCTTAATGAAAACCTGGAGATGGAAAGCACTTTTGTAAAAAAATTCAGTGTTTTGTAAAAATTTTTCAGAGTCCCACAACTACTTGAGTAGAGGATAACTTCACAATCTTTAATACATTTATTCTCACAACACCTATATCGGGCGGGTCAGTGATGTTATCCACATTGCGCAGATGGGGAAATAAGTCTCAGACACAGGTTAGATTTTCTTTGCACAGTTAACCTGGGTCCAGGCACCCAGGTATGGAACCCAGGTCAATTTGTCCCAGGGGTGAGTGTCCACACCTCTAAGCCTCACTTAAGTCATGCCCATCTAGCCATGTCCACATTGGCACTGTAATAATGGGGTGAAGCACTTGGATTTCTGGGGCACATCCCATGGTTCTGCACTAAGCTGTGCTGCTCTGTAAATTGTTGTGCAGTGGATTGTGGGAGAATGTATCTGTCCCTCCTGGGCCTCTGTGCAGATGCGATTTTAGCTAAAGCTGGCTGAAACCCAGGATGTCCTGGCTGGGATGGTTTAGTTGAGGTTGGTCCTGCTTTGAGCAGGGGGTTGGACTGGGTGGCCTCCTGAGGTCCCTTCCAAACCTCATCTTCTATGATTCTATGATTCTGTGTCTGGTTTGGGGGAAATTTAGGTTTTTTTTAAATTTGGTTTTATTCTGATTCAGATCAATCCATGAGAACTTGACCACTTGGGTGCATAAGGCTTGCACGAATCACACTGTTTTCATTCTACTGAATGCAGCCCTTTGCAGGTGACAAGTTGGTCCAGTACAGAGGACTGCATTACACTATTCCATAGAGTTGTTTGTGTGAGAAGCAACGCAAGCTTTGTGCTCCTGATGGCTGGACAAGCCGCGCTCAGCTCCGAGTTCATTCAGTGTTATTGACGTGGGCCTAATCCTGCACTGTGTGGGCCAGACCCTGCCACTCTCTACATGAATAACCATGACTCACTCAAGTGACCACGCCGGCTGTGCTATAAGCACTTGCACGAGTAACTAATACCTGTGTGAGTCAGTGGATATTGCAGCTCACTCTGAGTTTCTGCAATCTCCATGCTGCTATTTTTAGTGCCCTAGCTGGAACCCAGCTAGTGCCCGTCTACACTATATGTTCATAAGAACGGCCATACTGGGTCAGACAAATGGTCCATCTAGCCCAGTGTCCTGTCTTCTGACAATGAGCAATGCCAGGTGCTTGCGAGGGAATGAACAGGACAGGTGATTGTCAAGTGAGCTGTTCCCTGTCACCCATTCCCAGCGTCTGGCAAACAGAGCTAGGAACTGTGCCATGGGAAGGCTGCAGTTGTTTCCTGACACCGGTGAGATCACCCGTAGAGGTGATGTCCCTCAACACGTTCTGCAGCTCATACTTATAGCAGCCTGATGAGCCACTGAACAAAAGCCCTTCGCCCTCACGGTGAGAGACTTTCTTCATTTTATTAGAGAATTGATCGTGGTATTTTCTCACGTTGTTCTTTAAGCTGTGTATTGAGAGCTATGCAGGGTGTACGGTGCTTTACATTGGGAGTAAAGATGTGATTCTTGCTCCTCAGAGCCTATTGACACAGATGATCATGGCAAGTCAAGATGCTTGGGGAGATAACAACAGGCAATGGATGGATGGAGTGGGACAGAATGCACACAGCTGGGCAATGAGGGTTACTTGCCTAGTAGCATAGGCATCCTAGCATCTATTCCACAGGAAATTCTGACTTTTTGAAACCAAAAATTCCCTCCATTTAGAAATATTGAAATGACCTTACCAAAACATTTCAAATCAATCAGGTCAATGTGTTTCATTTTTTAAGTTTAAAGCCCCTTATTTTGACTTTACCATTTCAACACTTTATATTATATTATATTATATTATATTATATTATATTATAATTTTCAGTCAAAAATATGACAAAATTGGTACACTCACTTTTTTTTATTAATCATCATTTTCAGATGGAAAACTCTTATGTTGGTAAACTTTCAAGCGGATGTAGTTGACAGAGGTTTACTCCCCAGCAGAGATTCCAGAGAGTGCTGTGGTCTTGGTATATATCAATATGGAAAGGTGAAAAGGAGGTATGGGAAGCTAAATATACAGTATTAGGAAATAGGGCTGAATTCTCTGTTGAATAGCAATGGTCAAAATTATTGCAGTATCCCTATTACAAGCTGCAGTGTTTTGGATATTTACTATAAAATTATATAAAAGGATGAAAATTATATTTGTTTGTCTTTGTTTTTTATTATCAATACAAAATGTAGAGAAATACCACATAAAAGAAGAAAATTCCCTAAGACATAATGACTATCTATCTATCTATTTAAACAAACAAGCAAATTCTGTGTGTTTGACAGCTAGAAATGTTAATCTACTGCTTTCAATTCAATAAAAGCAAGACAGCACGGCCCAGGCAACTAATTTATACTAAATAACTTAGACGCTGGATGTGATTTTTTTAAAATTCAAAACACTTCTTGATGTTGAAAAGATTTCTTGATTTCTCCATCATTTCTTCATGAAAAATGGCTCTTTCAACAACCAGGACATTCCTTAGGGAGACATCTATTTTGAATTTTTTTTTTTTTGTACTACAATTTGCGGGAAAAAACAAACCAAAAAAAACCAAACACCAGCCCATCTGACTGAAATCCTGCAGAATTTTCATTTTTTTAAAATTGTTGGGGTTTTTTTAAATGAAAACATGCTTCTTGAGTAAAAATATCCAAGATTTTCTTTTGGTTCATTTTGCAAAGACAAAAAAATAAAATATTTGCAACTACGCCCACTCCTCACATTGTGACATTGTTTGTGTGTTCCATTAATACATCTTGAATCACTATTATATTATATTATATTAGTAGTAGCAGCACCTAGGAGCCCCGTTCATGAACCAGGACATCCTTGTGCTAGATGCTGCACAAAACACAGAATAGAAAAACAATCCCAGCCTGAAGTTTGATTATACTTGAGATTTTTAAAGGTGCCTATAGAAGGGCAAACTTGACCTTTGAAAACTCAGTCTGTCTGAAATGATCCCAACTTCTTAGAAGCCCATTGTCTGCATCACTACATTTTCACCCAAGTGTAATTCCAGTGAAATCAGTGGACCAACACAATCAGGAGTGAATCAGGATTTTTACAAGCAAGGCAATTTTAGAAAGTGTACAGAATTCCAACTCCCCTGTTGGTTGGACTGCCTAGTTAGGTATCATGCAATTCCCTGATCCAGTGAGATACATCAACCTGGCATAATACCTCCCCTCTGACTGCACTGCTTGAGATTCTGAGGCACATGAGAACATTTATGAAATCCAGAACTGACTTTCGGTGAGTATTCACAAATCTTGTCAAACACAATTCACAAGATTTGTAGAAATCACAGAGGCTTAGGGTCCAAAAACCTATTGACATTATTGTGCCTAACTCCCTTGGAGCTTAGTGGAAACACCCAGTTGTACTGGTTAAATCATTTCTTCTGCATGGTGCAATTGGGAGAGCTTTGCTGTGAGTAGACGTGTCAGCGACAGTATACACATTCTCGCATCCTGTCTCCCAAGGGAGGCTCAGATTTTCAAAGAATCCTACAGGATTTTGAAACCCATAATTCCACTAACGTCAGTGTGAATGGGGTGTTTGGTTCCAGTAGATACCTTTGAAAATCTAGGGCTACATTGGTTCTTCATATGGACAAGTCATAAGAGGAATTGTTCAAAAGTTTGTGGAGTCTTTAAAAGTTTCTGACTCAATCCTGCTGGCATGGAGAACTTGCTGGGAGGAGATGGCACTGGCTGCTGTTTTGGGGCCTCGTGAGTGGCGTCAAGTGCTTAGAGCAGCAGGCCTGGGGAGTCAGGACTTCTGGGTTGTATCCCAGTTCTGGGTGGGGAGTGGGTTCCAGTGGTTAGAGCAGCGGTGGGTGCCAAAAGCCAGGACTCCTGCCTTCTATTACTGTCTCCATGACATGAGTGTTTCCTCATTTTTAAGACAATAGTACTTTGATTGAGGAGTCGTGGGTTCTAAATCTGATATAATCTTGGCTAGAATTTTTAAGGCTGCCTACAAGAATTGTATCCCCAACTGGCATTAATTTTGCTTCTCCAAGTTCCTGCTATAACTTGAAAAATCTCTGTTCTCCTCGGTAACGAAAGAAAATGGGTGTCTTGGGATATGAATTAGGTTCTAGCTCTGTCAGTTGACTTGCTGTTTTTGCTGAGACAAACCACTTCATTTCTCCATGCCTCTGATTCCATAACATGGTAGTAATTCTGACTCAACTTTCTAAAACGAGTGGAGATTTATAAGTTGTAAGTGCTAAAATAAAACTATTTGGTCCCTCGGTACAGAGGAAAATGTCCCAGTTTGGAATTTTGAACTTGCCCCTGGAAGTCACGAAAAGATGGTCAGTTATTTTCTCTACATCTGATTCATTCAAGTGACACTGCTTAGCTAAAAACCTTGATGTTAAATTTCCCCATGCTGAGAAGAAGCTGACTTAAGCAAAGATAATTGCTGAATAGACGGATCAGCAGGTGAAGCCAGATGTTTAAAAACATTTTCAGTTTCAGGTATAAGTCCTTGTGACAAAGCAGAGAGGTTCAAGAGGTGGTCAGAGGGAGCGGGTGCAGACGGGGCTGGCAGGTCGGGTGGTCAGAGGGAGGGGGTGCAGACGGGGCCGGCTGGTTGGATGGACTGACCAGAACATAAAAGAAACAAAGTAAATAAAAGTTGAAAAATATGAAAAATAAGATTTAAAACTCAAAATAAAGAGTTAAAGAAAAGTAAAATCTGAAATTGAACCAACAGCTGACAGGTGAGAGTCAAGGGAACACGAGCTCCCTCATCACACGTCAGGAGCTTCCGACTGCCCCCATCTCTCTGCCCCCCAGGGCAGGGCTAACAGCAGTCTCACTCCGGCCATGCGGCCACCCCAGCCTGGGAATGAGGGGTGGCCCCCTCCTGGGCTCCCAGACCCACAGACAAAGCCCGGGGGGAACCACGCCCATTTATACTTGCCGGACACAAGGCTCTTGCTCTTGTTGTGCAGGAGGCTAGGTGACCCCCCTGTTGTACAATGAGCAATGAGGGCTCCCTCCGTGTGGGGCAGAGGGACACCCCGCGCTCCAGGGATGAGGTAGCTGGCGGACAGACCCCGCGGGAGCGGAGAATGTCGGCAGGCGCGACTCTGTCTTTGACGGAGCCATCCCCACTTGAGCAAGCGAGACTCTGCGCAACCTCCAGGTACCTCTTCCGTCAGTGGAGGGTGACCCTGACCCCGGGAGAGACCCCGGATAGAGCGAGAGAGAGACACGGTGTCCCTCGGCTGGGCCCCCCGGGGCGAGATTCAGCCCAGCTGCAGCTGGGTACACAAGGTCCAGAGGTGGAGAGGGGAAGGAGAGAGAGAGCCAGGCTGGGGGCCTGCGAGCTCTCATCTCTCTGCACCAGCCTGAGTCCCCCCACTCAGGGCTTTTCCCAGCGTGTACCCAGCTCACACAGCCTTGTGACACAGCTCCGGGCCCAGCCTTCAGAGTGAGGGGAGTGAAAAGGGCACGTCTGCCTCTGCCCAGGCCAGGCAGGAAATCCCTCTGCCCTCCTGGAACTGCCCTCTGGGACCCGAGTCCCCAGGGGGTTGTTCCAGGATGGGCAGAGGGATTTCTTGCCCAGCCTGGGCAGAGGCAAAGGAAGCTCCTGACATGTGATGGGGAAGCACTGGTCATCTGGACTCTCACCCGGCAGGTGTTGGTTTAATTTCAGAATTTACTTTTTTTATTGTTTTTTTTTTTTTAATTTTTTTTACTCTTTACTTCAAGTTTCAAATTTTATTTTACATTTTTAAACTTTTTAAAAATTATTTTAATTTTCTTTTTATTTCTTTTATATTCTGTCCAGCCCCTCCCACCAGGCCCCTGATCCCCTCCCCCCACCAGCCATCCACTCCCACCAGCCCCATCTCAACCCCCCCACCTAGGCCAGACTGCTCAGACCCCTCACACTCTGTCCACCCCTTGAGCCAGTCTCTTTACCCCTCTAGTGAGCCCCTCCAGATGAGCTCCTTACTGCCACCCCCTCGCCAGCCAGCTCCTCCAGCCAGACCTGCCTCCCGACAGCCTGCCCCAGATGGCCTCTCAGCCCCACCTCTGGCCAGCCCCTGCAGACCATCCCCCTGCCCTGACAGATTTTCAGCCCCTCCAGACAGGCCGTTCGCCCACCCCACTCCATCAAGCACCTGCCTCCATGACAACCTGGCCCCTCGCTCTAGTGAACAGACTCTAGAGCTGCTTTCTCATTTTCTTTCTCTCTTTCATTCTCTCTCCTTGTGGCCAAAAAACTCTCTTATCATCTAGCCACAGTGGAACAATGAAGTCTCTGTCTTTTCTTCAGGGCTTTTATTTTATGTTGTATTAAAACAAATGGAGTAAAAAAAAAAGAAACACAACTTTCAAACACTTCAGCACCAACACCTACACAGACAAAAATAGAACATGATCAGACCCCACGAAATTTCTGATGTCACTCAAGAATGTGAAGTATAGGCACAGAATCAGGAGTTGGGTGATCCATAAATGCTCCAGACTGTTATGTGTAAAGGCCCCTTGAAATTATCGTTTTCTCAAGCAGAGAAAATATAATTTGATTGCCCTATCTATCTATCTATCTAGATGGCTGGCACAAAGAAGACATATAATTAGACTATGGAGTTCATTACCAACAAGGGGAGACACTAAGACAAATAAATGGAGCAACATTTGGAAAAAGATTAAATGAGAATACCAAAATGTTAGTCTCTGTGCTTAAAATGAAATTAAAGACAATTTATGACTCAAAGTGCTTAATATAACAGATAGAGACACTGGAGATGATGATGATGATGATGATGATGATGATAAAGTAGTCCAAAATTAGTGATTTGGTTCTGTACAAACATTGGAGATGGCCCCAGGAAAATTTTTTTCCATCAGACAGGAAATTCTATATTTCAGTATTTGTTTTAAATCCCAAAATAGACCCAAAAGAAGAAATGTGAACATTTTTACAAAACAAAGAACTCTAAAATGTTTGGCTGCAGAAATGTCTAAAGCGGGGTGTCAAACTCACTGATGGTGGCGGGCCACATTTTCATAAACTGCACTTCAGCAGGACCATGTCCTAGGAGCAATACCCTCCGCTGAAAAATTCGGGGCGTCTTCCCCTTTTCTTTGGCTGCTGCCGTCAAAACTCACCGCGTTCAAAACTCGCTGGCAATGCCGGGCCACATTCCAATAATCCTTTTTTCCAGTGGTCCATGCCCTCCGCCGAGAAATCTTACTGCCACCTCCTTTTTGGAGGCTGGGTTTTGCGAACGAAGGTATTGCCGCTTTAAGACTCTCTTAAAGTGGCAATGTCCTCCACCGACAAATCCCTTTAAGTGGCAATGCCATACACACAGAAATGTCTTAAAGTGGCACTTTTGGTGGCAGCATGACTCACTTAAACTGGCCGAACACGGGCCGGATCAAAAAGGTTCACGGGCTGGATGCGGCCCACGGGCCGGATGTTTGACACCCCTGGTCTAAAGCATATCATTTTGATATTTTTCACTGAAACCAAACATTTCCTTTTCCAGTGTCCGTTTCATTTGAAACATTTCATTTGGAATGAATATTTTGACTTAAAATGACATGGAGATGAGTCATTTCATTCTCAATTGGCGATAAAACGTCAATTCAAAATGAAAGTTGTGATTTCAATTTGATATTTTGAAACAAAAACAAACATTTCCTGTTGAGAGGACAAGTTGAAATGGAATCTTCTTCTACTACTATTTCTACTTCTTTTATCCCAAGGAAAATCACAACTTTTTCTTCAAAATTCAGATTTCCCACAGAAAATTTCTATCAAGATATAACCAAATATTCAGATTGGGGAAAAAAAATTGTTGAGCAGAACTAAGAAACATGAAAACACTCATGACTCCTGGCATGAAGAATTTACAGTGCAACAGAGTGAGGCGTAGGACAGCCTGCGAAAGCAGGAGGTGAGAGGGTAGAAGTTGTGAACATTGATGAGAAAGAGAGACAGGTTTCTCCTTAAAATAGTCCCATTTTTCAACCAGCTGTATTCATTTTGTGTGTGAAAGAAGAAATTCTGCCAGTGAAAATGGGAGAATTGTTATCTGGGACAGGGGTTATTCCATGAACACTAACCGATCATGGGAAGAGATATGGCACTAGCAGTGGGTACACAGATGGAATTGTTCTTGTAGACTTTAGATTGGGACTGGGCCGATCAAGCTCCGGTGTCCGGCTCTCCACAGCCTTTTATGGCTGAGCCGTGGGCACGTTTCTGGGACTTAAACTTTCTCATTGAATTGGAGTTGGGCACCTAACTGCTGTCGGCACTTTGAAAACCTCAGCCTATTGGTTGACCCCTCATTTACCCCAGTCCACATCCTCTTTCAGCCAAACTTTGACTACAAGCGTTGCATTCTGAGGCACATCTTTAGACACAGAGGCAAGATCCTCAGCTAGTATACCAGCTGGGGATCTGTCAGTAAGGGTGATTTACACTTGTGTGCAGCATGCCAGTGCTGTGTTCTACTATGTTTAGGGGTTACGTTGAGCTGAGACAGTCCAACACATCAGTTATCAACAGTTCAATGCTCTCCAGTTTTAACAAAATCAGAGCATCGCCACTCGCTGAGAGACTTGCATTGCACCAGTATTTTCCCTAGAGCTGTTTTCACTTCCTAGTTTTTCAGGCTGTAAATGATGGGGTTTAGCATGGGTGAGAAGATGATGTACTGGATGGAGAGCATTTCATCCAGCACCACAGAGGAGACTGAGCTGGGTTTTGTGTACCGGAGAATACCTGTCAGGTAGAATAAGCCCACCACAGTCCAGTGGGAGCTGCAGGCGGAGAAGGCTTTACACCTGCCCTCTGCTGAGCGAATCCTCAGGATGGAGGAGATGATGTGAATGTAGGAGACCAGGGTGAGGAGGAAGGCGTTTGATCCCAGTACCATAATAGAAGTAAAAAGACCCACTTGCTTGGTGAGGGTCTGAGTGCAGGACAGTTGTAGCAGAGCAGGGAGCTCACAGTTGAAATGGCTGATTTGATTGGGCCCACAGAAATGCAACCTGAGGGCAAAAACTGTGTTAAACAGGGCATAGAAAAATCCAATGGTTCATGCACCACTCACCAACTCAACACAGCTCGCTTTTCTCATTGTCTCCATGTAACGTAATGGGTCACAGATGGCAGCGTAGCGGTCACAAGCCATGGCCGAGAGAATGAAAATTTCTGTACTAGCTGCAAGGAAAAAAAGAATTTCCGGGCAATGCAGCCATTCCCAGAAATGGTTTTGTGCTCTTCTAGGGAATCACCAATATCTGAGGGACAATGGCTGAGGAATAGGAGATATTGACCGAGGATAAATGGAGCAGGAAGAAGTACATGGGGGTGCAAAGGCAGAATCAGCTCTTATCACCAGCATGATCATCATGTTCCCCCACAGGGTGATGATGTAAATAACTAAAAAGAGCAGGAAGAGGAGCTTCTGCCCTGGCTCTGTCCCCTGCCTCGTCTGAGGGCTCAGGCCCAGCTGGGCACCTCAGCTCTCCTGGTTCCCTGAGCATGAGAGAGACACGCTCACACTTTCTCCTCTTTAGCCCAGACCCCTACTGGACACTGCCCCTCTGCCCATCGAGGTGACCTGATGCAGCTCCTGGAGCCTGGCCCAGCCTCAGCTACCTCTGCAAAATGCCCTTGGAGATGGCTCTGGTTGGGGGTGATCTGAGACAGCCCCCCACAGCACTGGGCCAGCCCAGGGCCAAGCTGGCTGGAGTGGCTCATGAACATGGATACCAACCTCCGGGCAGACGGTTACCAGCCATGGCACAAACCCCAAACTGGCTGCATGTTCTAAATTTCAAGAAATCTAGATTTCACCAGCAAAGTACCAAGTGTAAATGCCTGAAGCACTATAACAGCCTCAGCATGGGGTCACAGACAGTCCCTTGGGCACCCCGGCCTATCTTGCCACCCGGCTCGCTTGTTTTTGTGATAGATGGTCCCTTACACCAAAAATCACACCACTATTCAGGCTACTCCCAGTCCCAAAGGACCAGTCACTTGCCCCAGGTCAACTGGAGCTTAGACCTCCCACCAAAGACAACACTTCTAGCCAAACCTGTAATAAACTAAGTAAATGTTTATTAACTAAGAAAAAGAATGAGTGAGTTATTTACAAGGTTAAAGCAGATAAACACACACTGACAAACGAGTCACATCCTAGGTTTCCAAAGCTGCTGCAATATGCCAGCTCTGTGTGTCCGATAGGGCTAACCCATGCTGAGAAGCTTGGGGATCCCTTGCTTATGCTTAGAAACATTGCCCTCTCCAAATTCCAAGCAGCACACTGCTACCGTTCCTTCTGGCCAGGGATCTTTATTTCCTTCTCCTGGAGTTCAAACTGATGGGACAAGTGCTTGCTCCTGTCTCCTCTCTATGGCTGTGTATGGGGAATCAACAAAGTCTTTGTCCTTTGGGGTTTCACAGTGGCTCATTAAGTTTCAGCAAGTCTTCTTGTGTGCAGGACCAGCACTTTGCTTCAATCAACGCTTCTTTCCTGTTCGGTGAGTTCCACAGTTACAGAAGTTTACAAAGCAGACACTCACTATAACTTTATACCATGGGATACAGATGCTATAGGTGAAATTAATACATGCAGGGACTTACAAGGATTTCAGAAAGTCTAAACACTAAATACATTTCTATCATTTTAATACTGATTTTAGCAATGCTAACCCACAGGTGAGCCAGGCTGGGTTCCAGTGTTCCAGTGAGCCCTATGGGCCCTGACATGGGCTGATGCCTGATCTGCCAGCACCACTCTCATGGAGATGGCTGTGGTTCCTCCTGGGCTCCTCATTTTATCAATACTCAGCGTGAATCTCCATGTGCTTCTGAGACCCTTTGGAACTTTACAGAGGTTGGACAATAAGCAATTTTCCAATTCACGGCCTGTGCTAAATTCGGCACAAACATCTTCTGCGGCCTCACTCTGGTAAGTAAGCCATGTCCAGGAAAGGGGCCCCGTGATATGCAGGGGAGGTGCTGGTGTGAGTAAGAACTTCTTGAGTGAAAAAGGATAGCTTGGAATGAGAGCTAAAAGTACTCAGTGCTGCATTTCAGACATTCAAAGCCAGCAGCTCAGCCTGTGTTTATACAGCACCAAGCACAACGTGGTCCTGGGCCACAACTGGGCTCCTATGTGCTACCCTAACACGAATAATAAATAACCTTGATAATATAAGCAGGAAAACTGGTTAGAGGATTTTTTCCCTCAATTAAATTTTGATGTAAATGCTGAGTGTCCACCAGAAACTGGAAACCTAACATTTTCTGCTGAAAACGTAAAAATATTTTGGAAACAAACCAAAACAAAAACTAGAGAAAGAAAGAAAGAAAGAAAGAAAGAAAGAAAGAAAGAAAGAAAGAAAGAAAGAAAGAAAGAAAGAAAGCAATTTAAGCAAAATATTAGTGCAAAAACCAATTTTTGGACACATTTTTAGTTTTTCCAAGAACCTTTCTGAGGAAAGCAGACAATTAGTGTAAACTTTGTCCTGTGTCAAAAACCCAATTTTCCTTCCAAAAAAGGTTTTGACAGAAAACGTTTGACGAGCCCCAGTGAGGAGGTGGAAGTAGAGAGATGTCAGGTGGGTTTGGAAAGGTGGCTGCGTCACAGCTGTTGTTTGGGCCATGGACACAAAAGTCCCAGCAGGAACTCCCCAGACTCAGTCATTTAAATGTCCCTCACAGGCGCGTTCAGGGGAGACAGCCTGCTACTGAAAAGGTACAAAAATCCCCACTTCAGCAGCAGCATGTTGCTCCAGATGAGATTGCGGCACGTGAACATCCCTCCCTAGATACCTGGGCTCTTTATGGGGAGAATCCTCGTTCTGATTAAACTGAGCCGTGGGTCCTTAATCCTGGTCACCTAACCCTGAGAAATAAGAGGGCATCACTTCAACTGCAAACATTCTGGAGCTTCAGGTAAGCTCTATCCCCGACAGTTCCTGCCTTGCACTATTTTTACTCCTTCCAGTCAGGGCTACCCATTGTTTTTAGGGTTTTTTTTTCAAATTGATTTAGGTTTGTAATTTGTCTCAACCCCAACTCATTTTGCATTAAATAGTTTATTACAATCTATGTGCTATTCTATACGGGTTCTTATGCAACACTTTTCACTGTTGTATCCATTAGAAGTCGCGGCTCGATTCTCCCCTGCTTTCTGACATGTGTTGTCAGTTACACATCTGTAAAATGACTGCGTCATCTCCCTTTCATCTTTGAGCTCATTGAACGTGCTGCTGTCTGCAATCACTGACTGCAGTTCCTGTCTTCCAGTACTATCCTAGTCCCTCTCCAATCTGGCTTCCATCCCTTGCACTCCACTGAAACCCCTCTCACCAACGTCTCAAATGGCCTCTTCCTAGCCAGATCTCACAGTCAGTTCTCCATTCTCCATTCTCTGCCACCTTCATCTGTCAGCCACTTTTGAAAGCACAGACTGTGCTCTTTTTGAACCCTGTTCTGCCCTGGTTTCTGTGGCTCTGTCCTCTCCTGGTTCTTCTCCTACTCTCTAATCGCAACCTCGCCAACTGATAACTCACAAAGCTACCTCTCTACTCCAGACCTGTCTCCTTCTGTCCACACTGCAGTCTTGCCCCCTAATTCTCCATAGTAAGTGAGTGACCTCCCCATCTAGTGTCCCGTATCCAGCCGTTGGGGATAATGGCAAATAGCAGTCTCTTGTGGGTTACATGCCATTGTAGGCAGTCTCATCATACCATCTCTTCTATAAACTTAGCAAATTCAGTCTTGAAACAATTTAGAATTTTTGCCCCCGCTCCTTCCCTTGCAAGGCTGTTCCAGAAATTCACTGATTTATTGATGGCCAGTTTACATCCATTTGTTCTGGTGCCAACGTTGTCCCTTGATTTAAATAACAGTTCTCTCTCCCTGGTATTTATCCCCTGATGTCTCCCCTCAGCCTTCGTTTGGTTAGGCTAACCAAGCCAAGATCCTTAAGACTCTGCTTGTAAACTGGGTTCTCCATTCCTCTGATCATCCTAGTTCCTGTGATTGGGACTTGGGCACAAATCAGCCTTTGCCAATCATTTCCTGGGTGCCTACGTCCATTAGGATGCATTGGAAATTGCAGCCTCAGGTGATCACATTATATTAAAAAAACGAGAGTTCTGTGGCACTTTAAAGACTAACAAATTTAATTTTAGCAGGCACAAGCTTTCGTGAGGCTCAGCTCACTTCGTCACAGAACTCTCGTTGTTTTTGCTGTATACAGACTAACACGGCTACCCTTCTGGAACTCTTCTACATTATATTAAAGTTGAACACTATGGCACTCACATTATATTGCACTGTTTGTTTATCCAGATACATCCCATGGCAGACACTGAGTGGAGAAATCAAACATCTGTCATGGAATTCATCCTCCTGGGCTTCGGGAATCTCCCTGAGCAGCAGACCCTTCTCTTTGTGCTGTTTCTAGCCATCTACATCGCAACCATGGCTGGGAACATCCTCATCATTGCACTACTTGTGGCCGATGCGCACCTTCACACCCCCATGTACTTCTTCCTGGGGAACTTGTCCTGCTTGGAGACGTGCTACACCTCCACCATCCTGCCCTTATGAATGGCAGGTTTTGCCTCCAGCTAGCAGGTGGATCATGGATCAGTGGATTTCTCGCTAGCTCCGTAACGATATTTTTCATGTCACAATTAACTTTTTGTGGTTCCAATGAAATCGATCACTTCTTCTGTGATTTCACCCCTGTTATAAGACTCTCCTGCAGTGAATCCCATTTAATGAAACTTCTGGCTCTCATTCTGGCTTCTGTATATACACTGCCTCCTTTTATATTAACTCTGATGTCCTATGTTTATATCATGATCACCCTCCTGGGAATCCATTCCAGCATTGGGAGGCAGAAAGCATTTTCCACCTGCTCCTCTAACCTCATTGTGGTGACAATTTTCTATGGTACCCTGATCATTGTCTACATGCTGCCAGATGCCAACACACTGCGAGACCTACACAAACTGTTCTCTGTGTTCTACATGGTCCTGAGTCCCATAGCTAACCCCCTCATCTACAGCCTGAGAAACAGAGAGCTCAAGGAGGCTCTAAGAAAAACTGTCAGGAAATTTAAAGCTTCCCAAGAATTATGACATTCAAAGCATTTTTTTAAAGAAAAAATAAACCATAGTGAACCTGAGTTGTTTCAGAGCACCAGCTGGTTGGTTCTGGATGCTCCCCTGCTCTGGTTTATTGTCTAATCCTGGAGGAAGAGAGCACATTTTGGGGTTATGGGTAGTTTCTCACTCTCACTTGGAGTTGGGCTTCCTGCTTCTTCTGTAGGGTTGTTTTTCTCATCACCAGCAATTAAAATCCTATGATGCACCACATCCTCCCTCCAAGAAATGAAATTATGATGCATCATGGGAAATGTAGTCTGACCACAACCCAGCCTGCAGCATGCAGTGGGAGCTTGAGCCACCAGCACTTCATCTCCCACGAAACTCCGTGGCAGCATTTCTGAGTTGAAATATTTCTTTCTGTTTCTGTATGGTTGGAATGATGGTTATAGCTATTAGTAATACACATGTACGCTCAGATACTAAGTCAGATTCCTTTATTAAATCCAGAGGCCAAATGATGTTTGTACAATTGCTCTAAACATTTCTAGGAACCTAAATAATAAGCAGTTACTGCACCCATCCAGTAATAAACATTTTAGGTAAAAAGTTCCAGAGGGGTAGCCATGTTAGTCTGTATACAGCAAAAACAACGAGAGTTTTGTAGCACTCTAAAGACTAACAAATTTAATTTCTGCAGGTAGGCAGTGGTCAAATACAAAAGGACCAGAGCCAGGACTAGACCCAACTAACTCCATGTTAACTGGCTCCAACTTAGTAAGGCAGGTACTAACAACAATTTAAAGAGCTCACCCTTTTATAGTTTACTTATTGCCCCTACCTCACTGTTTGAGAATTTATTTAATTGTTTAAACCACTTTGAAGCATTCATAATAATTTGGGCTTCTTCTTCAATTTGGACTTCTTCTTCCTCTGAAAGTTTCTGGATGACATCAAGCTGTGGGGAGTGGTAGCTTGGTCAGATGACTAGGGAGGATTATATAAACACTGCTCGAACGTGCAGGAATGAAATCAGGAAGGCCAAAGCACAATTGGAGTTGCAGCTAGCAAGGGACGTGAAGGGGAACAAGAAGGGTTTCTACAGGCGAGAGGAAGATTAGAGAAAGTGTGGGCCCCTTAGAGAATGAGGGAGGTGACCTAGTGATGGAGGATGTGGAGAAAGCTGAGGTACTCAATGTCTTTTTTGCCTCTGTCTTCACAGACAAGATCAGCTCTCAGACTGCTGCACTGGGTGGCACAGAATGGGAAGGAGGCGAACATCCCGCAGTGCGGAAGGAATGGGTCCAAGACTATTTAGAAGGATTGGACATTCACAAGTCCATGGGGCCGGATGCAATGCACCCGAGGGTGCTGAGGGAGTTGGCTGAGGTGATTTCAGAGCCATTGGCTATTATCTTTGAAAGCTCGTGGCAACAGGGGGAGGTCCCTGAGGACTGGAAAAGAGCAAATCTATTGCCCATCTTCAAAAAAGGGAGGAAAGAGGATCCAGGGAACTACAGACCAGTCAGCCTCACCTCAATCCCTGGAAAAATCATGGAGCAGGTCCTTAAGGAATCCATTTTAAGGCACTTGGAGGAGAGGAAGGTGCTCAGGAACAATCAACACGGATTCACTAAGGGAAAGTCATGCCTGACCAACCTGATTGCTTTCTATGATGAGGTGACTGGCTCTGTGGATGTAGGGAAGGCGGTGGATGTGATATACCTTGACTTTAGCAAAGCTTTTGCTACTGTCTCACACAGTATTCTTATCAGCAAGTTAAAGAAGTATGGGTTGGATGAATGGACTATAAAATGGATAGAGAACTGGCTAGAGCATAGGGCTCAACGAGTAGTGATCAATGGCTCCATGTCTAGCTGGCAACCGGTCACAAGCGGAGTTTCCCAGGGGTCGGTCCTGGGGCCGGTTTTGTTCAACATCTTTATTAATGATCTGGAGGATGGGGTAGATTGCACCCTCAGCAAGTTTGCGGATGACACTAAGCTGAGGGGAGTGGTAGATACCCTGGAAGGTAGGGATAGGATACAGAGTGACCTAAACAAACTGGAGGATTGGGCCCAAAGAAATCTAATGAGGTTCAACAAAGAAAAGTGCAAAGTCGTCCACTTAGGAAGGAAGAATCCCATGCACAGCTATAGACTGGGGACCGACGAGCTGGGCAGCAGCTCTGCAGAAAAGGACCTGGGGGTAACAGTGGATAAAAAGCTGCATATTAGTCAGCAGTGTGCCCTGGTTGTCAAGAAGGCTAATAGCATATTGGGCTGCATTAGGAGGGGCATTGCCAGCAGGTCACGGGAAGTGATTATTCCCCTCTATTCGGTATTGGTGAGGCCGCATTTAGAATATTGTGTCCAGTTTTGGGCCCCCCACTACAAAAAGGATGTGGACAAGTTAGAGAGAGTGCAGCGGAGGGCAACCAAAATGATTAGGGGGCTGGAGCACAGGACTTATGAGGAGAGGCTGAGGGAACTGGGCTTGTTTAGTCTGCAAAAGAGAAGAGTGAGGGGGGATTTGATAGCGGCCAGGGAGGATGGGGCTAGGCTGTTCTCGGTGATGGCAGATGACAGAACAAGGAGCAACGGTCTCAAGTTGCAGGGCGAGAGGTCTAGGTTGGACATTAGGAAAAAGGTTTTTACTAGGAGGGTGGTGAAGCACTGGAATGGGTTACCTAGGGAGGTGGTGGAATCTCCATCCTTAGAGGTTTTTAAGCTGAGGCTTGACAAAGCCCTGGTTGGGATGATATAGCTGAGGTTAGTCCTGCTTTGAGCAGGGGGTTGGACTAGATGACCTCCTGAGGTCCCTTCCAACTCTAATATTCTATGATTCTATGATATGCTGGAAGGTAGCGATAGTATACAGAGTGACCTAGATAAATTGGAGATTCAACAAGGACAAGTACACAGTCCTGCACCTAGGACAAAAGAATCACATTCACTGCTGCAGACTGGGGACCAAATGGCTAGGCAATAGTTCGGCATAAAGGGACCGGTGGGTTACATTGGACAAGAAGCTGGATATGAGTCAACCGGGGCCTTATTGCCAAGAAAGCTAACGGCATATTGGGCTGTATTAGTAGGAGCATTGCCAGCAGATCGAGGGAAGTGATTATTCCCCTCTATTCAGCACTGGTGAGGAAGACCGCATGAGGAGACCCTCCACAGATGACCACCTGTTGAGAGATCCACCCACCTCCCTGGTACCTTTGGGGATGTCAGTATGAAAACATTGATGCTGGACATTTTACGGTATTCCTCCATCTTCGTTCATGGATCAATAACTGTTGCATTTGTTATCTGTGTATTAAAGCTTTTAAGAAAGGGAAGATTGACAACTTGTGAATGTTGTTGTGGTCACTGCTATCATTCCACATCTGCTTTGAGAGTCTTCAGACGTAACGATATTTCTAATAGTGGGTCTCACCTGTTCATTTTGGTACCACAGGGAGCGTGAATCTTTGGCACAGGTTAATATGGTTCAACATACCACTCATAACACCAAGCCCTCAATATTATAAAAGCCACATGGGGCTCCATGCAGATCCAGCCTTAGCTATATAAGGACTTTTGTGCTTTTATTTACACCACTCCAGAGTCACTACATTATCATCTGGACTCTACTTTGAAATCTGGAGTTTCCTCATTGAGGTCTAGAATCCACCCCCGTGAAGTACTACCGGGAGTAAGTTTTTGGACCACATATATCTGGACAAGTATATGCACTGGGGTATTTCTGACTGACTGATAATCTGAGGACTGTGTTTCTTGACAAGATTTTAAGTAGACTCCCAAAAGACTCTTGAGCCAGTTCCTCAGCTGGAATAAACTGGTGTAGTTCCACTGAAGTCAAAGGAGTTGGCCAGATTTCGACCAGCTCAGGATATGGCCCTTTCAGACGGTCCGGATATTGACAGCATGGCTCAATAACCAATGAGTGGTCAGTCAGACAAGAGACTTGACATTAAGTCCTGATCTCACGAGGGGTGGCGTAAATCCGAAGTAACTTCATGGAAGCCAGTGACGTCACAGAGATGTAAAACATGGAATAAGTGACAGAGTAAACACAGCACAGTCTCTTGCACGTTCCCCTCCCCCCACTTATTTCTCTGCCATTCTCTCAGATTCTATATCACCAGTTTGGTCAGATTTTATTGGAGTCATTCTGAGAGTAGTGGTATTTAATTAGCCTCAGCGGTGACTCACAATCCTTTCCCTGCTGGGCTACCTGTTGCTGCCCTACCCTGATTTTTTAATAGACTTGTTAAACCTGAATCTAACCACGTGGTTACAATGGTGCAACTCCAATGACGACAACACAGTCACTCGTAACCCAACAGACCCAGGTGTGAGAGGAGAATCAGATCTACCCAGTTAATGGCCCATTTAATGTCATGGCAAATCCTGTAACTTTTCATTTATGCCAATGTTAGTGAGAACAGAACGGGAGCAGGAACTAAAGGTCGCAGGATCGGGCTCCTCAGTTTTATGGATAACTGACACATTTTGAAACACATGGACTAGCCATGGCCCTCAGTTTAAAGCTGGAGTAAATCCACCACAGCCACTGGACTTATTCCAGCGTTGCACAGAGAGCAGAACCCATATGTGTCTGGAAAGTGCTTAGTGGCCCTATACTAATAACCTGTCTCTATCGTGTTTTTTTCCTTGCCTACTGCAGTTCAAATTGGGTGGCGTATACTGATCAAGACAAGGAAACTTAACAGTGCCTGGGATGAATATCAAACATGGTGCAAATTCTAACAACCCCTGTGATTGAAATCTTATCCGCATGACCCCTCAGTTAGGGAGTTGAGAATGAACAAACATTCCTTTATTGGCGAAACGCAAGCAAACAAAACCCCTTTGATGTTTGCAGACCCTGCTAAGGATTCGTACAAGATGATACGTCCCTCGTTCTAAAGGGTGCCAACAGACACTACAGGCCAAACACTTACCTGGTGTAAATCGGTGTATCTCCACTAAAGTCGATAGAACTGCACTGATTTACATCAGCTGACACCTGGCCTACTATTTTCAATTAATATCAGAGGAGTCACCAAATCCCTTCTCTGCTGGAGATCTCCGGGTTAATTGCTGCTGCATCTGGGCTGGAAAGTGCACTGAGATTCCCAAAGCAATAAATCAGATAGTCAGAGCTAGAAATTCAGCGCATTGGAACAGGTTTCATTTTGCTCTCACTTCTTCTGTGGTAAACCAGGAGTAATGCCATTAAAGTCAATGGCACTTGTTCTCCTCTCACTCCTGCCAGTGTAAACCGGGAGTAACTCCAATGCAGTCACTGGCGCTGACCCTGGCAACAGTCGGAGGGAGCGAGAGCCTGAGTCTGTGCTGTGCTGCTGGGGAATTCTGCGCCAACACGTTAAAAATTGTGTGCCTCAGAATTCTGCAAAATTCTGCATGTTTTATTTGTCAAAATAACGTCATAAAATCACACCATTTTCAGTTATTTTGGGCATTTATTTGAAAATAGCTGTCAGCAAGTGTGTCAGAAAACATTTTTTGACACATCGATTCCTTACTGGGCATATTAATACAGAACTTTCAGTAACAGTTCATTTAAATGGCAATGCCCCCACTGCCCCGTCTGCATGTGGCACTGAGGCCCGCCACCAATTCAGCCCCTGGCCCAATGCTGTCACCCCAGTAGTTCCTGAGTCCATGCCCCAGTCTGTGACCCCCCCAGCAGCCCCATGTGCCCCGCTCTGTCCATCCCATGTATCCTCACCTGGCCACACTGTGAGGAACGCAGCCGCTCCACTGGCTGGCTGCTGTCTCATCTGGTGCCACAGCACGCCTTGGTGGGCATTGCCTCTCCAGCAGAATCTATATTCTGCAGTCAGGGACAGGAATTCTGCACATGCATAGTGGTGCAGACGTCCGCAAAGAACAATGCTCCTTTAGTGGAATGTGTTTGCTATGTTGTCTACGATGCTCTCAGTATTCTGAGCCTGATGAGTTATTTGAGATAGAATCATAGAATCATAGAATATTAGAGTTGGAAGGGACCTCAGGAGGTCATCTAGTCCAACCCCCTGCTCAAAGCAGGACTAACCTCTGCTATATCATCCCAACCAGGGCTTTGTCAAGCCGCAGCTTAAAAACCTCTAAGGATGGAGATTCCACCACCTCCCTAGGTAACCCATTCCAGTGCTTCACCACCCTCCTAGTAAAAAACTTTTTCCTAATGTCCAACCTAGACCTCCCTCCCTGCAACTTGAGACCGTTGCTCCTTGTTCTGTCATCTGCCACCACCGAGAACAGCCTAGCCCCATCCTCCCTAGAACCCCCTTTCAGGTAGTTAAAGGCCGCTATCAAATCCCCCCTCACTCTTCTCTTTTGCAGACTAAACAAGCCCAGTTCCCTCAGCCTCTCCTCATAAGTCCTGTGCTCCAGCCCCCTAATCATTTTTGTTGCCCTCCACTGGACTCTCCAACTTGTCCACATCCTTTTTGTATTGGGGGGCCCAAAACTGGACACAATATTCTAAATGCGGCCTCACCAATGCCGAATAGAGGGGAATAATCACTTCCCGTGACCTGCTAGCAATGCCCCTCCTAATGCAGCCCAATATGCCATTGGCCTTCTTGACAACCAGGGCACACTGCTGACTCATATCCAGCTTTTTATCCACCGTTACCCCCAGGTCCTTTTCTGCAGAGCTGCTGCCCAGCTCGTCGGTCCCCAGTCTATAGCTGTGCATGGGATTCTTTCTTCCTAAGTGGAGGACTCTGCACTTTTCTTTGTTGAACCTCATTAGATTTCTTTTGGCTCAATCCTCCAGTTTGTAATTATATACATTAGCTAGTTTGTTCTCCTGCATATCTCAGGATATCTCACCAGTGTCACCCAGCACACCAAAAACAGACGTAAGTATTATAGCCCTCAAGATACTGAGCTCTTGTGAATCACAGGCAGAGAGTATGAGGTACCGAGGCGCCTGCAATGGCCAGGATTTGATTAGGCGACATGTATTCAGGTGATGTGTTGGTTTTCATGAACTTCTAAGGAGCAAGTCAAGGCTGTCCAGGCTTCAAGGGTCTGTGACAATGGGGCTACCCCCTCGCAGCAGTCAGGTATTGGTCCACAGCAGGGAGTCTAGAAGCCCTGAGAACCTTAGCTTGACGCAGGTAACTCAGAGCTTCCAGACTCCCGGCCATAGAACTAGATGCCCCTGCTTAGCAAAGATTCGGGGCCACCCAGGCTCAATTTCATTATGAAATTTTGGAAATGAAAAATTTCAGGTATTTCCAAAAAACTCCCAATCCCTTCCATGGGAAATGTCACAAATTCTACTTTTCATCCTAAAATGGAAAAAAAAAATTCTCTGAATTTCCTGCCAAACAGAATTGAACCAACTCTGTTTATCTGGCTCCAGGACTGTAGTTAACCATGGATATAAACTGGCCATCAGGAAGTTTAGACTTGAAATTAGACAAAGGTTTCTAACCAAAGGAGTGAAGTTCTGGAACAGCTTTCCAAGGGGAGCAGTGGGGGCAAAAAGCCTAGCTGGCTTCAAGACTGAGCTGAATAAGTTTATGGAGGGGATGGTATGAAGGGGACAGCCTAATTTAGGAATTGACTGATCTTTGGCTACTAACGGTAAATATGGCCAATGGCCTGTGACAGGATGTTAGATGGGGTGGGTTCTGAGTTACTACAGAGAATTATCTCCTGAGTGTCTGGCTGATGAGTTTTGCTCACATGTTCAGGGTTTAGCTGATTGCCATATTTGGGGTCAGGAAGGAATTTTCCCCCAGGAGAGATCAGCATAGGCCCTGGAGGTTTTTCGCCTTTCACTGCAGCATGAGGCACAAGTCACTTGCTGGTGGATTCTCTGTACCTTGAAGTTTTTAAATCATGATTTGAGGACTTCAGTAACTCAGCCAGAAGTTGGGGGTCTATTACAGGAGTGGGTGGGTGAGGTTCTGTGGCCTGCGTTGTGCAGGAGGTCAGACTAGATGATCATAATGGTCCCTTCTGACCTTATAGTCTATGAGTCTATGAGCTCTCTCACAGCATTAGTGATTGATTGCCTAGGGTCTGCTCCTTCAGACCTGTGGAGAATTGAATCTTCCTGACTCTCAGCTTGAAAAGTTCCTCTTTATTGAAAATAGAAATTGTATTCAACCGTATGCAACAGGATGTTTTCAGTTCCGTGGAAACTGCCACTCAACTAACACATGCACACACATGCTAAGTGGGAATACATCATTGGCTTCTTTCTTTCTTTCTTTCTTTCTTTCTTTCTTTCCAATAACAGAAATGAAAATACCTAGCTCTTACCCAGCACTGTTCATCAGTAATTTCAAAGCACTTTACACAGGTCAAAGTTATTAGCCTCGTTTTACAGATTAGTTTATTGTATAGGAAAATCCATTGTGCCCTCCTTAGATCTCTTCTCCTGAACATTTGTGTAAACAGGATTTGCACTGGGTGTTTGTAGCAGTATGGCATGTCACCACCACTTTCAAGCAGACATCTGGCTTTTGGCTGCCTTAATTTAAAAATTGCCATTGCTGAAAAATCCACCACAGCCCCAAATTCAGTGAAATTCCTTACCCGGTTCCCTTACGCTGAGTCTGAATATCAGGACACAGCACAATGCAGAGGAGGAAATGATATTTGTTAGGGCTGGTTGCAATGTTTTTTTAAATTGAAAAAAATCTTTTCTTTTTTCAGGAGACATTTGTTAACTGAAATATCTAGGACCTGTAAGTTTACATAGGTATATAAAGGGTTACATTAGTTTGAAAAGAACAAAATAAGGTTTTTGTAGGTCTTGCAAAGTGCAGGTGCTTATCAATTGTGGGGAGGTCTAGGAGGGTGGCTCTGACCGGCTGACTCTGGGAGGATGGTGTGACGCTGTATGGAATATGTAATAATTTATAATATTATTAATATCAATATTGCAACACATCTTGCAAAATATGATGTACCAGGTACCATTGGAAAGGTTAGAATTTGCTAAGTATAATAATATTGTTCATATTTAGGTATCCATTTTGTATTATGAGCTCTAAATATGGCTGGTATATTTGTATTGCAAACTTGTGCTGTGTTTCTGGGTGACACCCCCAGACAGGAGGGCAGCAGCACTGAGCCTGCTAAATGCCCCATCAAGGGAACTCAAACATACAATGAATCCGGTGAAAGAGTCATGGTCCCAGGGGCTGCACCTTATGAGTCACCAGTACATGTAACAACATGCCTCTAGACAGGGGACTCTGAGGCTTTTCCATGCCATGTGCTGTGTGTGGGGCTGTGTTTGGGACAAAGGAAGTACCAGCTTCATGGCAGAAACTGTAAAATGCAGCTGCACCATCTCCATCTTGTCTTCATTCCTGCCCCCGACCTCTGGATCAACCCATCTACAACTGAAACAACAGACCAGCCAGCCTTACCTCAGTCCCTGGAAAAATCATGGAGCAGGTCCTCAAGGAATCAATTTTGAAGCACTGGGTGGAGAGGAAGGTGATCAGGAACAATCAGCATGGCTTCACCAAGGGCAAGTCATCTCTCACCAACCTGATTGCTTTCTATGATGAGATGACCGGCTCTGTGGATGTGGGGAAAGCAGTGGACATGATATACCTTGACTTTAGCAAAGCTTTTGATACTGTCTCTCACAGTATTCTTATCAGCAAGTTAAAGAAGTATGGGTTGGATGAATGGACTATAAAATGGATAGAGAACTGGCTAGAGCATAGTGTTCAACGAGTAGTGATCAATGGCTTCATGTCTAGCTGGCAACCGGTCACAAGCGGAGTGCCCCAGGAGTTGGTCCTGGGGCCGGTTTTTTTCAACATCTTCATTAATGATCTGGAAGATGGGGTAGATTGCACCCTCAGCAAGTTTGCGGATGACACTAAGCTGAGGGGTGGTAGATACCTTGCAAGGTAGGGATAGGATACAGAGTGACCTAAACAAACTGGAGGATTGGGCCAAAAGAAATCTAATGAGGTTCAACAAATAAAAGTGCAGAGTCCTCCACTTAGGAAGGACGAATCCCATGCACAGCTATAGACTGGGGACCGACGAGCTAGGCAGCTGCTCTGCAGAAAAGGACCTGGGGGTAACAGTGGATAAAAAGCTGGATAAGAGTCAGCAATGTGCCCTGGTTGTCAAGAAGGCTAATAGCATATTGGGCTGCATTAGGAGGGGCATTGCCAGCAGGTCACGGGAAGTGATTATTCCCATCTATTCGGCATTGGTGAGGCCACATTTAGAATATTGTGTCCAGTTTTGGGCCCCCCACTACAAAAAGGATGTGGACATTTTGGAGAGAGTCCAGCGGAGGGCAACCAAAATGATTAGGGGGCTGGAGCACAGGACTTATGAGGAGAGGCTGAGGGAACTGGGCTTGTTTAGTCTGCAAAAGAGAAGAATGAGGGGGGATTGGATAGCGGCCTTTAACTACCTGAAAGGGGGTTCCAGGGAGGATGGGGCTAGGCTGTTCTCGGTGGTGGCAGATGACAGAACAAGGAGCAACGGTCTCAAGTTGCAGTGGGGGAGGTCTAGGTTGGACATTAGGAAAAAGTTTTTCACTAGGAGGGTGGTGAAGCACTGGAATGGGTTATCTAGGGAGGTGGTGGAATCTCCATCTTTAGAGGTGTTTATGCTGAGACTTGACAAAGCCCTGGCTGGGATGATATAGCTGAGGTTAGTCCTGCTTTGAGCAGGGGGTTGGACTAGATGACCTCCTGAGGTCCCTTCCAACTCTAATATTCTATGATTCTATGAAATCCTTGTAGGGCCCTGCATGTATTAATCTCACCTATAGCATCTGTTTCCCATGGTAGAACGATATAGTGAGTGTCTGCATTGTAAACTTCTGTAACTGTGGAACTCACCAAAGAAGAAAGAAGCATTGATTGAAGCAAATTCCTTGTCCCATGCACAAGAAGACACACTGAAACCAGATTAGCCACTGTGAAACCCCAAAGGACAAAGACTTTGTTGATAAACCCTACACACCCGTGGAGAGACGACGGCAGCAAACACTTGTCCCATCAGTCTGACCTCTGGAAGAAGGGAATAAAAACCCCTGAAAAGAAGGAACTGTATCACTGTGCTGCTTAGAATTTGGAGAGGGCAATGTTTCTAAGCATAAGCAAGGGATCCCCAAGCTTCTCAGCATCGGTTAGCCCTAAAGGACACCTAGAGCTGGCATATTGCAGCAGCTTTGGAAACCTAGGATGTGACTCATTAGTCAGTGTGTGTTTATCTTCTTTAACCTTGTAAATAATTCTCTCGTTTCTTTTTCTTCTTTAATAAACATTTACTTAGTTTATTACAGGTTTGGCTAGAAGTGCTGTCTTTGGTGGGAGGTCTAAGCTCCAGTTGACCTGGGGCAAGTGACTGGTCGTTTGGGACTGGGAGTAGCCTGAATAGTGTGTGATTTTTGGTGTAAGGAACTGTCCATCACAAAAGCAAGCTGGCCTGGGTGGCAAGATAGGCCGGGGTGCCCAAGGGACTGTCTGTGACCCCATGCTGAGGTTGTTATAGTGCTTCAGGCGTTCACACTTGGTACTTGGTTGGTGAAATCTAGTTATAGGTCATGCAGCCAGTTGGGGTTTGTGCCCTGGCTGGTATCTGTCTGCTGAGAGGTTGGTACCCATGTTCATGAGCCACTCCAGCCAGCTTGGCCCTGGGCTGTGCCAGTGCTGTGGGGGGCTGTGTCAGGTCACCCCCAACCAGAGCCATCTCCAAGGGCATTTTGCAGCGGCAGCTGAGGCTGGGCCAGGCTGCAGTAGCTGCGTCAGGTCACCCTGATGGGCAGCAGGGTGGTGTCCAGTGTGGGTCTGGGCTAAAGAGGAGAAAGTGTGAATGTGTCTCTCATGTGCTCAGGGAACCAGGAGAGCTGAGGTGCCCAGCTGGGCCTGAGCCCTCAGACGAGGCAGGGGACATAGCCAGGGCAGAGGATGAGTGAGGCAGAGGAGACAGTAAAACCCGCTAACCTCAGCCCAGGAGGTGAGGCAAGGACAGAACCGAAGTGTGCAGAGGGGATTTGCTATAAACTGGCCCTAGAGCTCCAGGGAAATCAGTGGAGTTGGCCAGTCCAGGGTGTTATAGCCAGGCAGGCTCCTGACTGGCCAGGTCAGGCAGAAAACTTGAACCCAGCCCTGCAGCCCCTTTCCCCCTGCATCCTGCACCAGCGCATGCCGCTGTTTGCGTCCGGATGCCAGGGACATACCAGCGATGTACTGAGTCCTTGGAAAGCTGCGGCCTGACTCACCTTCAGCATCACTGCTCCCTTTGAGGGGGTGCTGGTCCATGACACGGCTCCTTGCGCTATGCTCATAGCCATCGTAATAGAATGTATCCAGGGGGTATTTGGAGAAAGATTTTTAAGTTAAGAATAATAATCCCTAGCTCTTAGGGTGCATTTCATCGGCAGGTCTCAGACTGCACTGCAAAGCAGGTGTCATTAGCCCCATTTTACAGATGGGAACCTGAGGCAGAGCCAAGGGAAGAGGCTTGCTCAAGTCACCCAGCAGGCCAGTGTTTGCTCCACTAGGGCTTATTGCCCTCTCTTGCCTGTTGCCAGATGCCAACACACTGAGAGACCTACACAAACTCTTCTCTGTTTTCTACACAGTCCTGACTCCCATAGCCAACCCCCTCATCTACAGCCTGAGAAACAGCGAGGTCAAAGAGACCCTGAGAAAAGCTCTCAGGAGATATACGGTTTCACAAGCATCCAGAAGTTCCAAGGATTTTTTTAAAGGAAAACAAACAGAATGAAACTGAGCTGTGTCAGAGCACCAGCTGCTTGGTTCTGGATGCTCCCCTGCTCTGGCTTTTTGTCTAATCCTGGAAGGAAGTTTTGAACATATCTTATTATTATCATTAGAAGATATCTTCGACTGATGATGGCCAGCAAGAGATGCTTGAAAATGCCATTGGCCAGTCTTTGGATTTCTCTGACTCTGTGTTCAGTTCACAAGGGCAAAGGCAAGAACAGTGACCTTTTGAACTAGGGTTAACATCTGAAGGCTGTCACCTGCTGTAACACTCTTTAATACTGGTCCACTGAATGTCGGGTGCACAGTTCAGTTTCTTGATGTTTGTACATTTCAGTTATTCTGAACTTTAAAAAGTTCCTCTAAACTTAGAAGAAACTATTTTTAATTGCTAACATACATGGCACGAATAAATAGATTTACAGATCCTAGTGTGCAAATGTATTGTCTTAGAAGACAGGGATCGATCCTTCATGCAAATCGTGCATCAAAGCTGTGAAATGAGCTACAAATCCAGTAACAAGAGGGTATTCAGAAGTTTAACAGCTGAAGAGGGGGAGGTGCTGAAGACGCTCCTCGCTTAGGGTGCCATTTAATTGAGGGCCAGCCCTGCCTGCTACATCTCCACCATCCTACCAGGCTGCTGGCCAGTTTCCTGGCCGGGGACAGAACTATTTCT
This sequence comes from Emydura macquarii macquarii, assembly GCF_026122565.2. Classification (NCBI taxonomy): domain Eukaryota; kingdom Metazoa; phylum Chordata; order Testudines; family Chelidae; genus Emydura; species Emydura macquarii. The sequence continues at coordinate 61,056 of NW_027132266.1, forward strand.
GTCAGTGGCTGCATCATGTATTTGTCTTCTTTGGTTCCCTAGCATCCGCGGAATGTTATCTCCTTCCTGTGATGGCTCATGATCAGTACTTAGTAGTGTGTAAACCACTACACTATGGATCATTTATGAATGGCAGATTTTGCCTCCAGCTAGCAGCTGGATTTGGGATAAGTGGATTTGTTGCAATTAGCATAATTGTACCAGTAAGGGTTCAATGAGCTTCTTTATGAAAATGACCATTTCTTTTGTGATTTCACGCCACAGGTAAACATGTTTTGCAGTGGCAGCCAGGTGTTGGAACTTGTGGGTTTCATGCTCTGCTCTGTATCCATACTCCCCCTGTTTCTGCTAACCCTTATCTCCTATGGTTTTATTATATCTACCATCCAGAGAACCTCTTCCACCAATGGGAGGCAAATGGCATTTTCGCCTCCTCCTCTTGCTTCATTGTGGTTACAGCATTTTGAGGGACAATAACGATTGTCCATATCTTACCAAACATGAATGCACTGCAGGAGCTGAACAAGATGTTCTCTGTCTTCTACACAGTCTTGACCTCCATGGTCACCCCCCTCATACACAGCCTGAGGAAAAAGAGGAGAAAAGTGTCCGAAAATTTACGCCTTCCCAAAACCCTAGAAAATGTTTTCTAACTTTGCAGAGCAGTGATCTCATACAGCAGGTAGCAGAAAGGCGATTCCTCTGGGTGTGGGAGGTTGGTTGCATCAGGGCAGTTTGTACTGTCTGCACAGAAAACACAGCACTAACTCCCTAGGCTCAGTCCTTCAGAGGTAGAATAAAGGGAGATGCAGCCTGCCATGGAGAAGGATACCTCTGCCCTTTGTGGTTGGAGGGGGAAGAGCATGTTCGAACACAGAATGTGGCAGCTGCTCTTCCATTCAGGTAGATGCAGGTTTCTTGCTGAGAAGATCCAGATGCTGAAGACTGATGAGAAACAAGAACCGCAGCTGAGGAACCTGAATCCTAGTCACCAAACCCTGAGAAATAAGAGCTGATCACTTCAAGATTGAGCTGTCCGGGTAAGCTTCCTAGAGCACCTTTGAAACAGGGACATGAATGTGCTTTGTGAATATTAGCGAGACAAGGTGGGGAGGTGATATCTTTTATCGGACCAACTTCTGTTGGTGAGAGAGACAAGTGACAGAGCTACACAGAGCTCTACTGCAGGTCGGCAATGGACAGACTTAATTTGTAATGAAAGAGATGTCGGGGTTCAAGCAATATTTTTTACATTCATAGCTGATGTGGCAAGCCCAGAGCAGCTGGGGCTATGAACTGCCAAGTCTATAGGTGCCGGGGCTCAGCCCTGGCACAAAGTAAGCACGGGCGATAGGTACTCAGAGCCTCACAGCTATGAACAGAGAGTTTAGCATTAATAATTAGCACGTGTTGTAAGGGACCATTCAAGATGAAGTGGCCCTTTAACACACCCACAGTCAGAGGATAAAAGGGGGCATTTAGTGGGTTACAGATTGTTGTAATAAGCCATGAATGCAGTGTCTTTATTAAGACCCTGGTTTTTAGTGCCTACCAAAGTTATGAATTTAAACTCCCAGGTTTGCCTTTCAAAAGCGTTGCTCAGGTTTCCTTTGAGGATAAGGACGGACGGGTCTGACACAAAGCAATTGCTGTGTGAAAAGTGTGCACCCACTTGTGATAGGGTGTTTCTGTCTTTTTTCCTTTTCCTGTGTGCGTTCATTTGAGGGCATCGTGATTGTCTGGTTTCACCCACACGGTTGTTACTGGGCATTGGATGAGGTACCCCACAAGCTGTGATAGGCATGTGGTGTATTGGGGGAGGTGTCAATTGTTGTAGCAGTGGAGATAAGTCAGCACGGTTTGCCTCTGCTGTTCTGGCAGGGTGTGGTGCCACTTTGTGCTGGTGAGTCCTAATCTCTAGGGAGCTTAGAGGCTCAGAGTTCAGGGGCAACATCTTTTTTCTCTAGTGCCTGTCTGTTTCCTGGTTTTTCACAATTGTGATGGTGCTCAGAGGGTCCCTCCATGGCTAGAGTTGCAGATCAAGCCTGGTTTTGCCTCTTTCTAAAATCCACCCTCAGAAGAGCTGTATTTTATCCCTGCTACATAGTTAGTTTCAGGAATTCTCATCTGAAACAGAAAAGGCTTTGCCAGTCCCTCAACATGTCATCTTCATCACTGTTATCACATGAACTAGGGCAGGTTTGACTCCATTTCATATTTTATGACATAAACGGATCACTTTGTGAGAGGGCAATAGTAATTATTCCTCTTCCTATAGGACACTAAAATGCTGAATATGCCAACATCAGTTATCAGATTACTTTCCATGACTTCTGAGAGAAGATCAGTGCCTCAGTATACCAGACTCAGTCGAAATCTCAGTCCAAGATTTTAGCTACTATATTTATTGATTTAGATTATTCCCGAGACACGCCATGATACTGGGCATTGCCACAAATGGACTGCTGCCTTGAAACATTGTTATTAAGCTCCACTATGTCACTAGAAGGGCTATGATAGCAGAGAAAGAAGTGGTCTGATCTGTCATGTCAGTACTTGGGCTACCACAGATGTAGCCACGGGAACCGGGACAAGCGCTGCAGGAGGTGCGGGTACGTCAACGAGACCCTGCCCCACGTCCTCTGCAGCTGCAAGCCCCACTCCCGAGCCTGGCAGCTGAGGCACAACGCGGTCCAGGACCGTCTGGCGAAGGCCATCCCGGCCCACCGGGGCACGGTGGCCATCAACTCCGCCATCCCCGGGACCGACAGCCCACTGAGACCCGACATCGTCATCACCAACGAGGAGCACAAAAAGATCGTCATGGTGGACGTCACGGTCCCGTTCGAGAACCGCAGCCCGGACTTCCACGCCGCCCGAGCCCGCAAGGAGGAGAAATACGCCCCCCTCGCTGACACCCTGAGGGAGCAGGGCTATGACGTGCAGATCCACGCCCTGATCGTCGGGGCCCTGGGCGCCTGGGACCCCCGCAACGAGCCCGTGCTCTGGGCCTGCGGTGTGGGTCGGCGCTACGCCAAGCTCATGCGGCGCCTCATGGTCTCGGACTCCATCCGGTGGTCTCGGGACATCTACATAGAGCACGTCACCGGCCACCGACAGTACCAGGAGGAGAGGGACGGAGCGCCACCGCAGGACCCTCCTTCCGGACCGGCGGACCCAACCGACGACCACCACGACAGACGCGGCGGAGGACGCACCGGCAGACGCGGCGGGGGACACACCAACGGATGCGGCGGGGGACACACCAACGGACGCGGTGCGGGACACACCAATGGACGCGGCGACTGCTGAAGCATCGGACTTAATGAGGGACGCACCACTTTTGTATGGACTTATTTACTCTATTTTGTTAAAACCCCCAAAAAGTAACCCATAAGCACACTTAGTGACGTTCCCCCATTCCCATATATTCCCTTGTATCTCTTAGCGCCCATACCATCACCCCCCCATCCAGGACCCCGCAGATTATCCCTTGTTATTCTCCCCAGGCTTTCAGCCACTCCCCACACCTCCCGATAACCTGAATATAGTCCCTAGACGTTATATAACTTTGCCCCTTTAAACTCTATGGGTTACCTGTTTGTTATTTTTTTGAAATATTTACTCAATAAAAAACTTTATTGCTCTGATACGACAGACGTGGTCTGCAGGGATATGACTGCTCTGTTCTCAGACTGAAAATCCTGGCACTGTGCTCTGAAGTCTACATTTAGCCTTACAATTTCAGCCGGTGACCAGGAGAGGGAGAGGAGTTTATGAACATTTATGGAATTAATTTGAAACACTTGATTAACTTTCAGCTCTATCCCCTCCCGATTCGATAGCACCGTTTGTTTTATTGTTCCTAGATTCAACCCATGGCTGACACGGACTGGGGAAACCAAACAGCTATAATGGAATTCATCCTCCTGGGATTTGGGGATCTCCCTGACCTGCACATTTCTCTCTTCCTGATATTTCTAGTGAGCTACATCGCAACTGTGGCCAGGAACACCCTCATCATTGTGCTAGTTGTGACTGACCGGCACCTGCACACCCCATGTACTTCTTCCTGGGGAACTTGTCCTGCCTGGAGATCTGCTACAGCTCCACCATCCTGCCCAAGGTGCTGGCCAGTCTCCTGACTGGGGACAGAACCATCTCCGTTAATGGCTGCATGACACAACTGTACTTCTTTGCCGTTCTGGCAGCTACGGAATGCTGTCTCCTAGCAGCGAAGTCTTACGACCGGTATTTAGCCATATGTAAACCCCTGCACTATTCAGCTCTTATGAACACCCGGTTTTGTCTCCAGTTGGCTGCTGGGTCATGGTTAAACGGTTGTTTGGCTATTACCATCTTTATATTGTACATGTCCCAGTTCATATTCTGTGGTCCGAATGAAATTGACCATTTCTTTTGTGACCCCATCACACTGATAAAACTCTCCTGCGTAGACACACACCTGATAGTAGTGTTTGATTTCATCCTAGCCTGTGTATTCACCCTGCCTCCATTCCTGCTAACCCTGACGTCCTACGCTTGTATCATCATCACCATCCTGAGAATCCCTTCCGCCACCGGGAGGCAGAAGGCTTTTTCCACCTGCTCCTCTCATCTCACTGTGGTGACAGTTTTCTATGGGACCCTAATGAGTGACTACATGCTACCGCCTCTCGACACACTGAAAGGCCTGAAGAAACTGCTCTCTGTTTGCTACACGGTCCTAACCCCCCTGGTTAAGCCCCTCATCTACAGCCTGAGAAACAGAGAGGTCAGGGAAGCCTTGAGCAAAGCAGTCAGCCAATACGTGGCGTTCCCAAAAAATTGCAGAGATGCCTCGATCATAACTTAGGCTGAGGTTTTCAAAGCTGCCTGGGTGATTTAGGCAAAATTCCTTCACTGAAATTAAGTTGAAAATGCCCATTGAATATCTCAGCACTGATGTGAAAAATCAGTCGTGATGATCTGCATGGAGTTACTGAGGCAGAGGGTTCATGGTCCTTGTAACACAGCATACAGGAAAGTGAGGTTGTGGACAGCGCTAACAGCCTGTCATTCTCAGCACTGATACATAGAGGATGACGGTGTTTTTCTCTGCGATCTCTAAACGTTCACTGTGGATGAGGAGTGTGTATTGCATGTGAAAATGTGCAGAGTTGAGATGTTGTGTAAGGCACAAACTCCACTGACTATTAACGCAAATCCCTGTGCATGTCCCCTGTTGTTCATTATTTCTCTGTGTTGGACAATAAAATCTGATAATCAAATTCCGATAACCTGCTACAAATAAAACACAATGGGTGACAGATTTGTAAGGTTTGTTTTCCAAATCATTTCTTATGCCCCCAAGGACACAAAGGAGAATCCAGCCAGAGCTGGGGTCAGTGTTGTCTATCTAGAGAGGACGGAGCAGTGAGGGAGGCAACCATAACCATTTTCCCATCATGGAATTTTTAACTAGGCACTGGTCAGAGGGGAGACAAAATTTTCAGCAATTTTTTATTCTCATTTTTGATAACAACAAAGGTTTTGACAATAAAAATACGAACTCCTGGTGCAGCCTGTGCGGGGATGTAAACCTGGGACATCTGTCACCCCTGAAATTGTACCTCTTGCCATCCCCACCATATCCCCTCTGCAAACCTGATAGTTTCACTACATTCCCACAGTTCAGATGTAAACAGCCGGGCCCCAGCAACGACCTTCGCCAGAACAGCTTTATAGCTCTGATCTGGGCTAAACCCAGCTGGGACCAGCTCCAGCAAAGCAGCAGCACCGGGGCCACTTGGCCTTCAGGTGCAGAGGGCATGGGCAGACGCAGAGCTCAGGTTCGCCAGGGTGCAAGGAGATGCACACATGTAGAACCCACCAAGGCTGTCAATGGTCACCACGAAAGGACTCAGCATGTGGCACTGCAGGGCGGAAACTGCTCTGCTGCTGCCAACTGCACAGAGCGGCACCACACCATCAGCCCCAGGTGCCTTAGACAGCTCTGCTCCACGCAGGGCCCCCTCCTCAGGGAGTGAGGCAACCCATGGCCAGAGGAAGCGGCTACCTTCTACTAAGAGGCAGAACTCCCGTGGGGTCAAACACGGCAGCGCTGGCTCAGTGACTAGAGCACGTCAGGGCTTGTTGAGAGGTGGGAGAGCTGGGCGCCAGTGAGAACTGAAGGGCTCCAACTCTGTGGACGGGATTTCCCAAGGAGCCCAGTGGAGTCAGGCACCCAAATCCCTTGGAATCTCAGCTTGGAGAGCCACTGGGCTTCTGTCACTCTAGGTCCAGTCTGTGCATTTCAATTGGAAACAGCTCCCACAGCCACAGACCTACACTGGACTGACGGGAGACCCCTGTTCACCTTCCAGAGCCACTGCTGCTGCAGTGTCTGCTGTCACCATTGGGCTGGTGTGTGCGGTTGTTCCCAGTGGTTCTAATCTGGCCCAGCGCACCCCCAGCAGTGGGTAAGAAATGAGGAAAGATGGGATTGTGCTGCCTAGGGTCACTAGAGGGCAGAGGAATGGGACAAGTGTGGCCCTGCTGCCTCAAGGCCGATGTAGAGCCACTGAAATGGAAGGGCCAGAAAGGAAGAGTTATGCTGCCAAAGGACCAAGAGAGGGCAGTGGAAGGGGGTGAAGCTGTATAACAGTGTACAAGTGGTGAGGGAAGAGCATGGAAGAGAGAAGGTCCCCTATGCTATGGATAACTATGGATAGTAGTCGACATTAAGGACTGAGAAATGGGAAGTTACACTCAATAATGGCCACCTGATGGCACAAGAGAGTCAAGAATTGGAAGGAGGCAGCTGGAGTGAAAAGAAGAATCCACTTGAGGCGAGTCAAGGATACAAACAGGGTAACAGAAATCGACACTAGAGGGCACCAGCATGTGGAGTAAATGGGAGGAGGTCAGCTATACTGGTCAGTGACCGACAGATTCCTGTAGCCAATGAAATAATGGAAAAGGGCAGTGTGACACGCTGTACCCCATGTACACCCTTACGGTGTGATTTGTGCATTGTCTGATGCAAAGTGGGCCAGGTGAGGTGTTCCTGGAACGCTCGTGGCATCCTGAACATCATTGTTGTGCTGGCATGTTTCCTGCAGTGTCATACATGTGTACAGACATGAAATTCTGCTATATCATATCCCAAATGTGAGTCTTATGTGGCTTGAATAGATGCAGACAAACACAAAGCTGTGTTTCTGTGCCCCACAGAGGCAGGCATGCAGGAAAAATGGACTAGCCTAAGCACCTGTGAGCACTTTGGCCAAGTGGAAGAAATCATGCCCCTTGCTGGACAGGGCCGATCACCCGACCCCAGGGGGTGTTGGGGAAACGTGTTAAAAGGTGAGGCATCTTTGTCTCTTGGTTCTGTCTCCCCTGGAATCCATCTTCTAAGCAACACCAAAGACTGAGAACCTAACCACAGGGGGGGGACCTCGTTGCAAGAGGCATCGCAACCAGCCTGTGTGGTAAGCTGAATACAGACTGACATATTATTCTTAGGTTAAGATGTGAGCTATCTTTTAGTTAATTGTGATTAACTCCTTGATTTATTAATACTCTGACTTAGATTCACTTAAAATCAATAAATGTATTTGTTTGTTTTATCTAAAGCAGTGCATGTGGACTGAGTGTGTGCAGAGACCTCACTTAGAATGACAGTGCTGGTGCATATCAAGTTCTTTGATAAATTGACCGACAAGCGTAAATGATCTTGCAGGATGCAGTACTGAACCTGCAAGACGGCAGTTCCCAGAGTTGCTTCTGGGAGCGGGGGTGTTTGCTGGGGGTTTATCCCATGAGTGGTGGCCAGAAGCGCTCCTTCACTAGGTGAGGGACCAATTACATGAAGGAGGCTGGGTGTGGGCCGACTCAGGAATGGGTAGTTCACACAGCAAAGCAGGATAAGTCGGGGCCCAAGACTGAAGAATTGGGGTGACACAGCTACACACCAGTCAGATTGCAGGGAGGGAACGTCACAGGCAGCAATATGACAAGATGCCCAGTAGGTGGCAGCCAATTGTAAGCATGACGTATGGGCAGGTATTTTCTTTAATGCCCATTAGATGGCAGCATATATGGACAATTAATTGAGGGGAAGTGCAAGTTCATGGCAGCACCTTGGACAGGGATCTCTCAAAAATGTCAGCTGGTATTTAATCATGAGCTAAATGTTTTTTCCTACAGAATCATTAGACTTAAAGAAAAAAAGATGCAATTATACAAGGAACTATACACTATACACTATACAGCATAACTTGCATCGACAACACTCTATAATGCAGACGAGGCCCCAGTCTCCCTGTCCATTGCAGCATTGCATAGTGAGCCTGGATTCTGAATCACAGAACGAGGGTTCCACTGGCTGGCAAGACACTAGCACTTAGGTGTTCCAGTTCCTAAACTCCTTTGTGGACCTAACCCTAGATAATAATTTCACTTTATATTCTAAATTGGTTATAGTGTGTGGAATTCACCAAACTATCTTTATCTACCAACATTCAGCAAGTAAAATATTGGTCAAGCATATTCTGATGCTCATTCCTCTTCCAGTTTCAAACCTTTGCACACCCTGAAATATTATAAGTGTACCTCACCAAAGAACAAGCGAGAAATAAGGGTGATGCAGCAGCTGAGTATTAAACAGTAAATAAGCTGTCCTCATCACCATTTTGCCTAACAAAAAGAGAGTGAGATTTTTGAATTCTCATAAAATCAAGTCATTTACTGACAATTTTTCTCAGGGCCTCCTTGACCTCTTTGTTCCTCAGGCTGTATATGAAGGGATTGGCCAAAGGAGTCAGAATTGTGTAGAAGATAGTGAAGACTTTGTTCAAATCCCTCAGTGTCGGGTTTTTTGGTAGCAGATACGCGATGATCAGGGTCCCATAGAAGATGGTCACCACAAGGAGGTGAGAGGAGCATGTGGAAAATGCCTTGTGCTTCCCGGTGGAGGAAGGGATTCTCAGGACAGTGGAGATGATATAAACATAGGAAGTCAGGGTTAATGCAAATGGGGGCAGGGTGAATATAGCAGTCACAATGGTAATTAGAACCTCTAGCGGGTCGGTGTCACTGCAGTGGAGATTTATTATCTGCGTAGATTCACAGAAGAAATTATCAAATTTACTGGGGCCACAGAAAGGTAATGGTGACATGAAGGACACTGAAATAGTGCCAGCCAAGAACCCACTTATCCCAGACCCAGTTGCTAACTGGAGGCATAAACTGCCATTCATAAGGCTGCATAGTGCAGCGGTTTGCATATTGCTAAATACTGGTCATAAGACATTGCAGCTAAGAGATAACACTCGGTAGCACCAAAGAAACTAACAAAATAAAATTGTGTCATACAACCATGGATAGAAATGGCTCTGTCTCCAGTCAGAAAACTGGCCAGCATCCTCGGCAGGATGGTGGAGGTGTAGCAGATCTCCAGGCAGGACAAATTCCCCAGGAAGAAGTACATGGGGGTGTGAAGGTGGTGATCAGCCACAACGAGCTCAACAATGAAGATGTTCCCGACCACCGACACTACGTAGATTACTAGAAACAGCAGGAAGAGAAGAAACTGCAATTCAGGGAGATGCCCAAATCCGAGGAGGATGAATTCAGTGATGGTCGTTTGATTTCCCCACTCTGTGTCTGCAATGGATTGTACCTGCGGGAAATAAAACAAACCCAACACTATAATGAAAATACAGCCTGGGTTACACTCAATAACATTATCAATTTAAAAGCATTAACGTTCAAAGGCCCTCTGTCCGTCAGTCCACCAGCCCAAATACTGGCTACAAAACACAAAGTGGGGTAGTGGCATCCATACATGGACCGTGATGATGAACTGCCCAGCTGTGGAATCATTCCAAGGCTACGTCTACACTAGAAACACTACATGGTTCAGCGCTGCCGCTGTAGCATAGACACTTCCTGTAGCAATGGAAGGTGTTTTCCTGTTGCTGTTGTAAATCCACTTCTCCAAGAGGCAAGTCGCCAGGTTGATGGAAAAATTCTTCCAGTGACCTAGCAGTGCCCACACCAGGACTTGGGTCTGTTGCGTGTTTGTCACATGACAGCTCCAGTGGAATTATTTAATCAAAGATTAATACAGCATTATACAGAATACAGAAAGAATAATTACACCACAGGTGGCAATGTAAAGAACTGACCTCTGTGTCTCTCTCCTCTGTACCTCGTGGAGGCCAGCAGTTTGTACGTCCCATTGAATTCCTGACACCTCTGTCTTATTACAGGTTATAACACAAAGAAACCCCTTTTTGGAGGGAAAATTACTTTCCCATGGTTAATTTCACCGTGTGTTCAGTTTTTGACATTTTCATTTTACCTGATTACATATGGAATTTCTTTCATGGTATTGTTAGGTTACATGATTGATAAGCTACAGGGAATCCTATCCCAGCATTATTACTGACAATTGAGAAACCCAACAATTCTTAATAAGTTAAAACCATCTTTCAATAGGTCGTTGTTTTATTCCTTACAGAACCCATCTGTACTAAATGTTCCGTTTTAGATCACCTAGTCCATTACAGAAAATAACTGCCATAAGCAGGATCCCCTATCTACCACAGAGTCTTATTTATACTTCCGTAGACATTTTTAGTAGTTTAGAGATTCTGTTCCCTGAACACCTGGATTTCCACAGATCCGAAGATGCTGAGAATAACTAAATACAGCCCAACACTCAATCATATACAATCCTGAATACAGGTCACTCACATGTTTAGAGCCAGTGTTCTGGGCCTAAGAATTCAAACACTCTTTCCTAAAAGCATAACAATTTTGGGATAACAGTTAATATGTAAATAAGTTTAATATAGAAGAATGAGTACTGAAAAGGTTTGTATTTACTAACACTACATCGTACAGTGCATGGCATTTTTCACAGCCCGAGCTTTGTCGTGTAGACCAGCCTTTACTCTCCTGCTCTGGAGAAATTACTATTCGTTGTCATTATGAAAGACTATGAACGCCAAGGGATAGTCATTGGGTCAGGGTCAGCATGTCTCTAGAGCCCAGGGCACTTACCTAGGATATGGGTGAGTCCCTGTTCCAATGTAACAGAACAGTTCTGAGAGGAGAGATTGAAAACACCCCTTAGATCACTATGTAGGACATTTGCTTGCAATGTTAGAAATTGCTTCTACTGAGGCAGATGGGTGAACAGAACCTGAGTCTCCTACCGTGCAGGTGAGGCTCTGCCTGTTGGACTAAAGCCACTTCCACCGCCTCTGCTTCTTTGGGAATCCTTTGCTTTGCTCTTGTCAAAATTCCTGACTCTCAAAACACAATTTGCTGGGACAAATGAAACAGTCTTTTTGTTTCAGCATTACTGAAACCTTTGCCCTGGAAATGTTCCATTTCGGTAATGCTGGAGCGTTTCGATTTGTCTCAGCTCAACTTCCTTTTTCTTTTTCAATTTGACAAGTGTTTTATGGCTTGTGCCAAAACAATATAGATACATGCTATTTTTCAAAATTGCCCATGAACTGAAAAAACCCAACTGATTTGCTCAGCCCTGTTAATGAAAATTGAGCATAACTGAAACACGAATGTGCTGCTAAGCCAAACGCAGGTTTGTGTAAAGACCCTAATGCATCTGATTAACAATACAGTAAGCCTTGCTCTGCAGAATCTGCTCCAAAGAGCTGGTGCTCGTGGTTTGCCATGGATATGCAGGTCCCCTGAAGAGTCTGGCAACTAGCGGTAAGAGAACTGGATTCCCTGCACACCAGAGTCGCCAGCTGAGGTGGCAAACCCTGAACATTGCTTTGATTTGGACTTTGAGAGCTTCTCTCACCCCAACACAAAATTCAGTACTCCACAAATGAGATTTTGCCAATTCAAAACTGTGCTTCCTATGCCCCTTTAGGCTGGCAATTGTTTGACTGAACTGTACCTTGCAGATCAGTTTTTATACTGCTGTGACCATCATGTATTATTTTTTGGGTTTCTTGGTCAAAGAATACTATTGATTCAAACTGCTGAGTGACAGTCTGAAATACCATCTCCATTAACATCCACAGGAGCATAGTTGTACATTTACAAGGGATATAAACTTACATGATTCTGAAAATATGCCACCCAACACATCGAAGGGTCTGGATTTTTTTTTCACATTTCCATTTTCTCTTTTTTTCCTTTTCCCACTCTGACCTTCCACAACTTGGAAAGAATTGCAAAAGTAAGAGGGACAATTAAAGTCTGCACTGTTTCACATGTTGCGGAAGATTTGGAAAGTTGCTGAGTGGCAAAAAGAAAAAGGAATAAAAAGAAGTGAAAAAATGTGAGAGGCATTTATACTATTTCTTTTACTGCAGCCAGGGGTTTAAAAACAATCACCGACAATTTGAAAAAGTGTAAATTTCTTCATGATTAAGAGAAACAGCTTTCAAATGTCAGCAAGTGTCCTAGGAATTAATTGACAGAATTAACAGAGCCTATATACAGAAGTAAAGGGATGAAATGAAGAAAGGGAAAATTGAGATGAGATAATTTCAGCGTGACCGAGACGTATCAGTCTGTGAAATTGTTTTGCTTGCAAGCCTGTGAGTTAGACAGTGGAGCTCACTGTGGCAGGAAGTTGTTCAGTCAAGAACCAAGCGAAGTTCAGACAGGATCAGGACATTTATATGTCACAAGAACACCCAGAGTTCTCACCGTTCATGATAACCCTAGTTCCGGGCGGGATATTAAACCTCATCATCCAGGGCTTGCACCAATTTCTAAGTATTAGAGACTGGGATGGGACCTAACGTGGGGGCAGAATGTCCCACTTTTTGTACTGCAGGGTCTGCAGCATCTGGCGTGAGCCACTCTCAGAGACAGGAGACTGGGCAAGGTGGACCTTGTGTCTGGTCCAGCCTAACAATCCCTATGAGTCTCATGGTTGGGGTTACTGCAAGGGGAAGAGGACCAAGCACTAAGATGTGTACAGCAGGGGTCATTCCGGTGCTGGCAGAGAGGGGCTGGAGGGGACAGAGTTTTTCTTTCTGGTCCTTAGTGTCTATAATTCTGTTCCAGCTCCCGGCACAGACAAATGACACGATCTACAGCCAAACGTTTCCCCTCTCTGCCACAGTCTCTTCAATGGTTACAGGGCACTGACTGCCATCGCTGGGGGAAAGCGATTCCTCATTGACTGCTAATCACGCAGCCCTTTGATAGCGCTGTGTGCATAGCTGGGATTGCCTTCAGCCCATCTCTCGCCATGGGGCCGGGTGTGGAGCTAGTTCTGACTCCATCCCAATGAGAACCATTGAGCTCTGTGTGGCAGATTCTGGTTATGATGCCAGCCAGAGGCTAATAGACTCCCCCCTTCTAGGGCAATAAAGAGTCTGGTGAAATAGAAATCCCAAGACCCCAGAAAAGGGTCAACAGCTCCAGGCCCCCACAGGGTCTTGACCTCTGTGCTCTCAAGTCCCCATTGCCTCCTCTGCTGGAGGCAGGAGGGGAACCGAAGCCCGTCCATTGTGCTGGGTTTCAGCCCTGCTTGGAGCAGCAGGAACCAGTTACCCCCACTGCCTGGCTGCTTCTGGAAGCATTTCCCAGTCTCACATTCTGGTCCTTCTCCGCTGGAAGTCTGACTTCAGGGGCAGCTCCTGGCCCATCCACAGCTCTTCTCAGCAGCCCCTCAGGCTCTGGCCACCAGCCCACCTTGCCAGTCCTCCGCAGCTGTTGAGAGGCCACCAGTCAGCTCCTATTAACCCTTTAATGGCCGAAAGAGCCTGGGGTCCATACACCCCCTGTCTCTGTCTCAGCACATGGCAGCAGCAGCAGCAGGAGGGATAACATGTACCTGAGACCACAGGATCGTCTGCCTCAAGTCGATGCGCTTGGTGAGCAGGATTCAGGTTCTTCTCTCTCTTTTCTCTCCAGCAGTTGGGTTTTCGGGAAGCAGACCCGCTTCCCCCCCGAAGAGACAAGCAGGTGCCGAGATTGGCCTTGGAGCCTGTCGTCTCTGTTGACAGCGCCCTCACCTCCTCACATTTGTATCCTCTGCAGGAGAGGGTTGTGTCCCCTGATGCTACGCCTGAGGGAATTTCTCTCTGCTGTAGGGGGAGCTGCTGCTGCATTTGCAACACACATGGCCCAAACAACAGACCTGATAAAACCAGTCTGCCGGGCCCAGAGGAGTTCTTCCCTCTCCATGGGATGACTGTGTTGCATGACTGAAAGGTCCTGCTCCAGTGATCTAGGGCTGGATCCTGCTGTCCCAGAACAGACACGTCTTCCCTTCTCATTGAGGAGTCAAATTCCCTTCAGTGGCACAACATACCCAAGTAAGATGTAGTCACATGAGCCAAGTATGACAGGCCGGGCTCTCACAGTGTAGCCTGTAGTAGAGGGGCAGTAGAATTGTGAGGCAATGTTGTACACTTGGTCCAGCATTTGTAACTTAGACATTTCAGTCCGGATTTAGAAAGCAGCCTAAGGGACTGGAATCTGAGTGTCTAACTCTCTTGGCTCTTCTGAAAACCCCAGGCTTGGTGGTGTGCGGTGCAAGGAAAGGAAAGGACAAAGGGAAGTCCGCTGTAACATTTCTCCCAGGAGAATTTAGAGAAGGCGCTAGATCCGTCACCATACATTTGCAAATAATTTGACCTGAAATTCTTGTAAAGTTTAACAGCGTATCAGAGACAGGCAGAGCATTGCAGTGTACATTGCTGAAGTGAGGTTCAACCCCACAGAGTTCTCCGTGGTTACCTGGCAGAGGGGTCTCTGCACTTCATCCCCATGAAGTGTCCTGTTAGGAGTGTGAGCTAAGGAAAGGAAGGGTGAATGAGTCTCAGCTGCTTTCCTGGGGAATGGGAGGTCAGTGACCACTCTTTTGCCAACTCTTGCTATTCTGTTATGAGCTTCACCAGCTTTAACGTTGAATGTATCGCCCCAGCTCGTGGAGGCAGGAGGTCAGAGGAGAATCTCAGCTTTTTTATTATTATTTATCTTTTTTTTCTTGTTTTGTTTTAAAAGTAAGCTTCTAGCTCTCATGACATTGAAGAAAAGCTTGAGAACATGACACAAGTGCAGCCTTCAAGGCTCAGAAACCAGAAGGAAATCAAATGAACACAAAATTAACACAAAAACAAACACGTGATTTCTCAGCCAATCTCCTGATTTTCATAAGCATTGGAATCAGTGAATTTTAGGTTTTGAAAACCCCACTAGGTGCCTAACTATGATGCTTCCCTGGGGGATTCAGGGTTATGAGGCACCTTGCTCTCACATAATCTTAGCATCAGGGAGTTGTGTATGCCTGCAGGGGGTCAGCTCCCTCACTCCATCAGCCTTTGCAACACAAGCAATCCTCTTTCCCCGCTTTCTCTGTACAGGGTAACAATAGAATCATAGAAGATGAGGGTTGGAAGGGACCTCAGAAGGTATCTAGTCCTACCCCATGCTCAAAGCAGGACCAACCTCAGCTAAATCATCCCAGCCAGGATTTTGTCAAGCTGGGCCTTAAAAACCAATAAGGATGGAGATCCCATCACCTCCCTAGGTAACCCATTCCAGTGCTTTACCACCCTCCTAGTGAAAAACTTTTTCCTAATATCCAACCTAGACCTCCCCCACTGCAACTTGAGACCATTGCTCCTTGTTCTGTCATCCACCACTGAGAACTGCCTAGCTCCATCCTCCCTGGAACCCCCCTTCAGGTAGTTGAAGGCTGCTATCAAATACCCCCTACTTCTTCTCTTCTGCAGACTAAACAAGCACAGTTCCCTCAATCTCTCCTCGTAAATCATGTGCTCCAGCGTCTAATCATTTTTGTTGCCTTCCCCTGGACTCTCTAATTTGTCCACATCCTTTCTGTAGTGGTGGCCCCAAAACTGGACACTATACTCCAAATGTAGCCTCACCAGTCCCAAATAGAGGGGAATAATCACTCCCCTCAATCTGCTGTTCCTACTAATGCAGCCCAATATGCCGTTAGCCTTATTGGCAATAAGAGCACACTGTTGACTCATATCCAGCTTCTTGTCCACTGTAATCCCCAGGTCCCATTCTGCAAAACTGCTGCCTAGCCAGTCAGTCCCCAGTCTGTAGCAGTGCATGGGATTCTTCCGTCCTCAGTGCAGGACTCTGCACTTGTCCTTGTTGAACTTTATCAGGTTTCTTTTGGCCCAAACCTTCAATTTGTCTAAGTCACTCTGTATCCTATCCCTATAGGCAAAAAACAACCCTTGAGCCCTCTGAGCATCATTATGGAGTGCCCAGGCCCTGTTCCACTGGACACTCACAGTCCTCTCAGATGCACAACTCCCAAAGGAATGGTACCCAGTAGCGTGCAAAATTCAGCTCAGGATCCCCACTCTCCTTTACATGCAGCACTTAGATCTTTGCATAGTGAAAACACGAATAGGTTTATTAGCAATGAACAGGGGTTCGAAAGTCAGAATATTGGAAACAAATGGTTACCATAGAAAACAAAATCATAACATGCTTCTTAGAGACTAAACTTAACTTACAAGGTATTTCCCTGACTCCTACAGGATAGCTCACCCTGTTCTTTGCCCAGCATTTTCAACCAGGGTGTCTGAGATTCCCACTTTCATAAGATCAAAGCCAACACACAGTTTGTCTTCACAGAGTGAAGGATGACAGAGCATCTCTCTGCACCTCTGGATACAGCAGACCAGACCTTGGATCTCCACCTGAAAACAGGATCCTCCCAGCTGTTTACCTCTTCCTGTTAATTTCCTTCGGAAGTGCCATAGATTCAAAGGCCAGAGGCAGCCATTGTGATCATCCAGTCTGTGCTGCTAACTAAAAGAGGCCATAGAACTTCTCCAAAGTAATCACTAGTGCGGATCTTTTTTTAAAAAAAAATCCAGTCTTGATTTCATAATTGTCAGTGATGGAGAATCCACCATGGCCCTTGGTTAATTGTTCCAATGGTTAATTACCCTCGCCGTCAAAAAATTATGCCTTATTTCTGGTCTGAATTTGTCTTGCTTCAACTTCCAACATTTGGACAATGTTAGACTTTCTCTGGTAGCCTCAAGAGCCCATTATTAAATATTTGTTCCTCATGTAGATATCAGACTGTATGGACAAGTTACTCCTAAACCTTTCTTAACTGAATAGTAGATTGAGCTCTTTGAGTCTATCAGTATAAGACATGTTTTCCAATCCTTTAATCATTCCCATGGATCTTCTCTGAACTCTCCAATGTATCTTCTTTCTGGAATTGCAGACACCAGAACTGAATGTCAAATTTCAGCAGTGATCACAACAGTGTAAAATACAGAGATAGCCTCTCTACTCCTACTCATGTTTTACTGGGTGCATAACTGGTTGAAAAACCATTCCCAGAGAGTAGTTATCAGTGGTTCACAGTCAAGCTGGAAGGGCACATTGAGTGGTGCAGTGATCAGTTCTGGTTCTGGTTCTGTCCAATATCTTCATCAATGATTTGGATGATGTCATAGAGAGTACACTTATAAAGTATGTGGACGATAACAAGCTGGGAGGGGTTGCAATTGATTTGGAGGATAGAATTAAAATTCCAAATGATCTGGACAAACTGGAGAAGTGGTCTGAAGTAAATAGGATGAAATTCAATAAGGACAAATGCAAAGTACTCCACTTAGGAAGGAACAATCAGTTGCACACAAACAAAATGGGAAATGACTTACTGGGAACAAGTATTGGAGAAAGAGATCTGGGGGTCATAGTGGATCACAAGCTAAATACGCGTCAAAAGTGTAAACTGTTGCGATAAAAGCATACATCATTCTGGGGTGTATTAGCAGGAGTGTTGTAAGCAATAAACGAGATGTAATTCTTCTACGCTACTCAGTAATGACAAGGCCTCAACTGGAGTGTTGTGTACAGTTCTGGGTGCCGCATTTCAGGAAAGACGTGGACTAATGGCAGAAAGTCCAGAGAAGAGCAACAAAAAGGATTAAAGGCCTAGAAAACATGACCGATGAGGGAAGATTGAAAAAATTGGGTCTGTTTAATCTGGAGAAGAGAAGACTGAGAGGGGACATGATAACAGTTTTCAACTACATAAAAGGTTCTTAAAGGAGGAGGGAGAAAAATTGTTCTCGTTAACCTCTGAGAATAGGATCAGAAGCAGTGGGCTCAAATTGCAGCAAGACCAGTTTAAGTTGGCCATTAGGGAAAACTTCCTAACGATCAGGGCAGTTAAGCACTAAAATAAATTGTCTAGAGAGGTTGTGGAATCTTCATCATTGGAGATTTTTAAAAGCAGGTTAGACAAACACCTGTCAGGGGTGGTCTAGATAATGCTTAGTCCTGCCATGAGTGCAGGGTACTGGACTAGAAGACTTCTCAAGTCCCTTCCAGTCCTACTATTCTATGATTTTATGCATCCAAGGATTGCATTAGTTCTTTGGCCATCATCTCACATTGGAAACTCATGTTCACCTCATTATCCACCATGACCCCAAATCTTCTTCCAGAGTCATTGCTTCCCAGGATAGATCCCCCATCCTATAGCTATGGCCTACATTCTTTGTTTACATTGAGACATATGTTTGCGTGTCTCCAGTTTACCAAGTGATCCAGTTCGCTCTGAAGCAGTGACCTGTCCTCTTCCTTTTTTACCACTCCTCCAATTTTTGTGTCATCTGCAAACTTCATCGGTCTCCACAAGCTCTTCATTGGCATTGGACTCAGTATGCTAATAGACTTCTCTTGTAGGATACGCAATACACAGTGGTGCACCAGGAAGATAAGTGGCTCCCATCCAAAGTCTGGAGAAGTTTGTCTCAAGGGACGCTGCTTTTGAGTGACCTGCTTTTAACTACAAGGCCCAGAGAACATAATTTCCAGCATATCCTTAACTCCTCACAGTGATTATGATGAACACTCTAGACTCCTTACATGACCCCTTTTGGTGAACCCATGGGATCCCTCAGCCAGTTGGCATCTAGCTATGCTTGGATCACACTAAATACTTTTTAAAATCTGCCTCTCAATACACGAAGGGGTTTAGGCATGGCAATGCTGAGCTTTGCGGTGCTTCACCACACAGCAGATTCCACTCATTTAATAGAAGGGAACACAAAACCCGAGGGAGGAGAGTGTTGGAGTGTTCCCAGTTGTGACCCCCCCAGCAAGGCATGCACCCTGATGACGTGAGAACAGTGTTCTACTTCCCCTCTGCCTATGTGGAGCAGGGGTTTGAAGAGGGGTCTCCCGTCTCTTGGGTGCTCTGCCCACTGGGCTACACAGTCCTTCCCTCTCTCCCTTTGGCCCAGTGCATGAATTACTTCAACAGAAGACCCTGAGAGCATCCCCCATCCCCTGATACAGGAATATCTCATAGTCTGAAAGGGGGTTCCAGGGAGGCTGGGGCTAGGCTGTTCTCGGTGGTGGCAGATGACAGAACAAGGAGCAACGGTCTCAAGTTGCAGGGAGGGAGGTCTAGGTTGGACATTAGGAAAAAGTTTTTTACTAGGAGGGTGGTGAAGCACTGGAATGGGTTACCTAGGGAGGTGGTGGAATCTCCATCCTTAGAGGTTTTTAAGCTTTTAGGCCCTGGTTGGGATGATATAGCTGAGGTTAGTCCTGCTTTGAGCAGGGGGTTGGACTAGATGACCTCCTGAGGTCCCTTCCAACTCTAATATTCTATGATTCTATGACTCTATGATAGTCAAGTGATTTAGGGCACCCGCCTGTGAGGAGTGAAACCCACGTTGTAATCCCTTGTCTGCAGAAGGGAGAGTTCAACCTGCATCTCCCATTCCTGGGGTGAGAGCACTAAGCACAGGGCGAAAGGTTGTAAGGGAGACTGTTGCTTTCCCTGGGGCTGTGGTGGAGGATGGGAAGGGGTGACTATACTGTATAACGGTTGCTAGGGGGCAGCCAATGTTAATATGGCCAATGTTTGATGTATCCTTTCTAATGATCTCTAGGTGACAGCTGGTCATAGGACATGGCAAACGGACAGTAATGATTATTAAACTGGTGATTTCAGATAGAAAATACTGTTTTATAATAGTTGGTAAACTTGGAATTAAAAGTGCAAGCTAAGGTGTTTAAAGATTAAGGTCTGTCCGTATATTAGAGCCAGTCTTCAACTTAGACTAGTCTCCTTCACATATTTAAGCAATCTGCAATAACAGTCCAGCCTTCAGCACTTAACAACACTCAGGTAAAATCCCGTATGTTTGGAGAAGAAGGATCTCAGTTCTGTGTCTGCCCTGGTCTTCACTTTTCAAGTAGTCAGGGTGTGCTGCCTAGCTGCGCGCTTTCAGGCTGACATAAAGTTGCCTGGGACATCTGGTGCCCCAATTCCCATTAAGAATTAATAGAAATGAAACAAAATGGACACATTTTGTTGTGTTTTATTTTCTTTTGGGCAGAACCTTGACATTTTCACACCGATATATTTTTCTTAAAAGACACTAGAAAAAAATCACTCTTAAATTGCTGTTTCCAGTCCTCTTTCCCCCACTCCTCCCCACATTTCTTCACTTTCTTACCTGGAATATTTGGGAAACAGCAAGAAATGCATGAAACACTGTTAATTGCTAAAAACTTGATCTCTAACAGCACCATTTCAGAGCTTGGCCTGTTTGCCAACTGGGAAAAACGTGGGGAAGTGGTGAAAACACTACCCTTCCACCCCTAACTATTGTTTCTCTTCTCGAACGTTTTTACTGGTTTCCAGTTTCCCAGCTGGGTAACCGTGACAACATGAGAACATAGAGGTTCTTCCCACCTTCCCCCACTTTCTCTTATTTCCTTTTTTAGATTCCTTTTGCACACTTAGGAGCCCATATTCCTTCTATTACCAAATCACCCCATCTGCAGCTGGCTTGCCCAGTGTCTTTTGGATTACATCCCCATACAGGCAGCATCTGACCAACAGCTGCAGGCCCTCTTGTTTTAGAACATAGATCTGGAATCTTTTAGGTCACCAACTTCAGACCCTTCTCCCACAGGCAAACCCATCATAACGTCCTGTTCATAAACTTACCAAGTACCATCTTCAAACTAGCTAGCATGTTTTCATAGATTGTAAACCCAATCGGGACATTAGTATTAGGTTTGGAAGGCTTAGACTTTTATCAGAAAATGTCGATTTTGCAGAACACACAGAAACAGACATTTCCATCGGTAATAGCCAAACTTTACGAATAGGCAAGGTCAAAAAAATGCTGCCTAAGAACTTCTTAGAGTCAAAATCCAGTGTTTGAGGCTTCTAAATATGAATTGTTGCAAATGGACTAGCAAATAAATAGTAAAAACAGGTCTGATTTGTTAATCTAAAACTATTTACTTTTTGTATTTTGACATGTTGACAATTTGTGCCTTAACTGTTTATAAAGCTGCAACTCCTTGAACCTCAAAGTCTATGGTCTTTAAATGATTGTCTGATTTCCCACAATGATGAAAATTTAAATCAATAAAAATAAAAAATGTTTACAAATAAACATCGATATTATCTATCAAAATTATCAAAGAAAATCAGATTTTTGCCAAGCCTAACTATGATCATTCAGTCTAACCTCGTGTGTAACACAAGCCTGAGAACTTCATCCACTGATTGCCACATCCAGCCCATAACGTCTCATTGCACTTCAGCAGTTCTATTCGAAACAAATCCCATAGTGAGTGAAAGTCGTTTAGTAATGGAGAATCTGCCGTGTCCCTAGCCAACGGGGAGTCCATGGCCGGCAGAGGATGCTATTGCTGTAAAATGTATAACCTGGATCTGAGATTTTTAAAGGAGCCTATGGGAGTTTGGTGATCAAATTCCATTAAATTCATTGTAAGCTGAGTATCTAATTCCTTTGGACTCTTTAGAAAAACCTTATCCTCCTGTACTCCAGTGCCAATCCAATGCCTAAAAAAATCTTGTTAATGCTGATTTAAAATTGGCAAAATATTTCAATGCATTGGCTCTTTTCCTGGGTAGGTGGCGTACACTTGACACCTGAGATTAGTAACATGGGGAAGGGGTTCACTTGTGATGGTGAAGTCAGGATTAATTGCACAAAAGATATAGGAGTTTAAACTTTATCCCTTGGGCTATTATTTCACTTTTAATACAGTATCACACTTGATATAGACCTGGTAATGAGAGAAACAAACAGAAAGGGGAAAAAAGAGATTTCCCTTGAGATTAGACATTCTCCTCACTCTATTTCTTTCCCTTTGAGGTTAGGAGTTTGACTCACATAACAATGGCTTAGCATTTCCTTGACATTAATTGAAAATTCCTATCTGCAGAAATGTCCAGGGAGATTTCACCTTCCTTCATGGAGGATAAATTATAAGACAACAGAGAGAGTCACTTTTATACAAGGCACAATGTACACCAAGCTGGGCAGCAGAATCAGGACACCCTTTGTTCCAGTCCCTTTGCTGAAGGAAATTAGCTACATGGTGAGATGGCGTTAGAAGATGGACTGTAGAACCTGCACCTGGCCCCTGAAATGCTGAGAGAAAGGGTGACAGCGAATGATTCCAGATTGAAACAGACCCAGTATAGAGGTAAAAATAACCCTTTCATTACGCCTTTCAGTTAAATCAGAACTGCAGATGGACAAGCCCTGGCAGATGATAATGTCCATCTGCCTTGCTCAGTGCTGGGTTTTACCTTTCAGGATCTCAGCCTGAAATAGTATATTATAGAACCACAGAAATGGCTATGTTGGATCAGGGCATTGGTCAACCCATTGTCTTGTCTCCAGCAGTGGCATGCACAAGTTGGTTGAGCGGGAGGTGCACAGAACAACTTTATCCCAACCCCCACGTTTAATGAGTCTTTGGCTCATCCTTTGAGGCAGGAGGATTTATGGCCCCTTCCAAAACTCTGGATATTATCTTTGTTTTGCCTTTGAATTCTGGATACTGTAACTCTGGCTGCTCCAGTTATCCATGTAAATGCTCAGTCTTTTTCTGCAGGGTGAGCTGATTGTTTGTGGTAGTAAGTCTCAGGGCTAACACTGCCTTAAAGGGCAGGGGGGGGAAAGCGGGACAATTATACTGGATGGGCTGCTGCCTTACATGTGAAAAATCATTTCTGTCTCATCCATTTTAGATCTAGTGCATTTCATGTCTGTGCAGCGCCCCCTTCTCTGTACCATCCTTTACCCTGTGTGCTTTGTCAGGGCCCTTCCTGTTTTTCTGGGCTGGGAATTTCAAAAGTCCTAGAGGAGGAGGGTTTTGAATTTTAGTGGGACTATGGATCAGAATTTCAAAGCTATTCAGGCACCTAAAGAAGCAGATTGGTGCCTAGAGGGATTTGGAGAAGCACCTGGATGCTGAACTCCTGTTGGTTTCAATGAGAGTTTGGCACCTAGGTGCTTTTGAAAATCCTAGCTGGTGCTTATCTCAGTTATCTGGTTCTTAAGATGACTAAATGCCTTTAGAAATCTCTCCCTATCTCCTCTGAAAATCTTACAGCTCCTGTCTAATCTATATGGTACCAATCTAGTACAGAGGTTTGTGTCAGCCCATTGGTTCACTTCCAGTGATGGAAATGGCCCGTTTACTCCCACCCTTTGTGTTCTGTCTCTGAGCTAGACGGCTGTTCCTTTATTTCCAAGTGTAGAGGGAGTGAATTCTCCCAGGAAATCAAATCAGTGCACAGATTTTCAAAGGGACCGGATAATTGTACCACCTTTTCTGCTTTGGCTGCTGAGGCAATGGTAAATTCCAGCCAGCGCAGTTCACACTGGAAATAAGAGGCAGTT
Source organism: Emydura macquarii macquarii (assembly GCF_026122565.2). Lineage (NCBI taxonomy): Eukaryota > Metazoa > Chordata > Testudines > Chelidae > Emydura > Emydura macquarii. Next base: position 84,761 of record NW_027132266.1, read on the forward strand.
TTTTAACAGTGAGAGTTATCAGTTATTGGGGCAATTTACCAAGGGATTAAATTCTTCATCACTTAGAGAATATCTCTAGAAAGAAGTCCAATTTTGATTTAAAAACTCTAACTGAAACACAAGCTGTAAAACCAGATGCAGGGATTTGGGGTGAAATTTCCTGGTCTGTGTTATGCAGGAGATCAGATTAGATCATCAGCAAGGTTCCTTTTGGTCTTAAAATCTGTTATTTTAGGCATACTGCATTTCCATATTAGCCAGGTCTGAACAATGTTCTGTCCAGTCTGAGAATGACCAGCATAACAAACAAACAAAGCCCTGCACCAGAATACATGTGCTGATCATTCCCAATACCTCAGCATTCTACAATATTAAACATTCATGCACATCCGCTAAGGGGACCAATCTTTTTTTTTTAAGCAAGAAAAGCTTTCTTATAATCTGGAGTCTGTCTACAAAATTATTTCACTGTCTTTCTCTTCATCTCTCTGGATACTTATTGGTACAGGAGCAGCTTGTAACTAATAAATGAATCTATTATAAGTGCTGGATATAAGAGACAAACACCTGATAGGCAGTAGGTAAAAGATAGTTGAAATGCAAGAAACCTGCACCCTTAGGCCTGTAAAATATCTGGCTTAGCCAAATTAGTCTTTAGGTTTTAGGATAAGTCGGCTATATTATCAAGACAATTTAGCATCAGTAAGTAAGAAAATTAGTTAATAATAAACCCGATGAGTTTGTGTCTCTGTTTGGGCTCTGCTGATGTTTTGAAAATCACTGCTGAGTGTGGATAATGATGGCTATAAAAGCACTACACACTGCAAGATGCCTGTTGGTAACCAGGGACCATCCCCATCATGGGCTCTCACAGACCAGGCTCCAAAGCGAGCCACAACATCTACACTGCCGTTTTATAGCCCTGCAGCCCAACCTCATGGACTCCCAGACCCCTCACCCGGCCAGCCACTTGCTAGACACTTAGAGATTTCCTTAAGGGAACCGCATGTTCCTGTGGTGATAATCATAGATTCATAGAAGATGAGGGGTGGAAGGGACTTCAAGGGGTCACCTAGTCCAACCTCCTGCTCAAAGTAAGACCAACCCCAACTAAATCATCCCAGCCAGGGCTTCATCAAGCAGGGCCTTAAAAGCCTCTAAGGATGGAGATTCAACCACCTCCCTAGGTAACCCATTTCAGTGCTCTCCCCTATGGTCAATGCTTCAGTTGCTTGATGTTATTTATAGCTAGGATGCAAGAGAGAGAGAGAGAGAACAAAATGTCCCTCCTTTTTCAAATGTCCATGAGCCCCCTCTGGGGCCTCACCTCTGCCCTTCTGGGTCGGGTGACCAACAGTATCCCTGCATGGTCTTCTCCACATCCTGAGTCAATGAGCATCACTTTATCAGATGCTTAGGCATGCCCATTATTCCTGAAAAAGCCAGGTTGTTTTATGCATGCCTCAGTGAGGAGTGAATTACCTCTCTGCTTTTAGTGTTTGCTTGGATTTGGTTCAAGCCATGTGAGACACACATTTGGGAATATTACATAGCAAAGTTTCATAACCATACATATGACATTGCAGGAAACATACTACCATAACAATAATGTTCAGTATGTCATGAACATTCCAAAAACTCCCTACATGACATACTTTGCTTTAAACAATACCCAGTTACACTATAAGGGGGAACACAAATGATACACGATCACACCATAAGGGTATACATGGGGTTTAGTGTGTCACCCACTTGTCTCAACATATTATCATTCGTGAATAGTGAGAGAGAGAAAGAAATAGAGTGAGAGGAAGATATTTTCTTGAGGTTAGATATTCTCCTCTTGCCGTTACTTTCCCATTGAGGTTAAGAGTTTGACTCTCTTAACAGTGTCTAAACTTTTCAAAAAAACATTTCAGCCACATGTACACAGACAATACCCAGACTCCTTTGCCCTCCTGTGTCAACCAGTTGCAACAGGTTGTAACAGGTTGCAGCAAGCAGAGACACCTTGCCTGGGAAGAAGCAATGTGGACACAAGAACTAATGGATATAAACTGGCCATCAGGAAGTTTAGACTTGAAATTAGATGCAAGTTTCTAACCATCAGAGGAGTGAAGTTCTGGAATGGGCTTCCAAGGGGAGCAGTGGGGGCAAAAAACCTAGCTGGCTTCAAACCTAGCTGGCTTCAAAACTTCAAAAGCTTCAAAAGCTGGCTTCAAAACTTCAAAACTGAGCTTGATAAATTTATGGAGGGGATAAATTTATGGAGGGGATAGTTAACCCTGACGTCCTGCGTGTGCATCATCTCCATTATCCTGAGAATCCCATCGTCCAGGGGCAGGCAAAAGACATTTTCCACTTGCTCCTCTCACCTCACCGTGGTTATAATTTTCTATGGAACCGTAATTATTGTGTACATGCTACCAGACACCAATACACTGAGAGACCTGAACAAAGTGTTCTCAGTCTTCTACACAGTCCTGACGCCTCTGGTCAATCCCCTCATCTACAGCCTAAGAAACAAAGATGTTCACAAAGCCCTGAGGAGAAAGACAGCCAGTAATCTGAGAGCTTTCTGCAAGAGCTAAGACAATCTGATCTCATTCCGTTCGGTTCTGCTGAAATAGGCGTCAACTGACATGCCTGAATAAGAGAGAGCATCAAATTCTGGGTAGCCTAAGGTTGGCCATTTGATTTCCCTTGGAGAGAGTGTTGGTGCACTGAGGTTACTAACAGCTACAGCTAAGGAGAGGAAGACCAGTCCAGTGGTTGAGGTGCTACCCTGGGTTCTGGTCTTTGCTTTCCCCAAAGTGCTGTGTGGTCGTGGATTCAGTCTCTCTCAGCCAGATTTTTAAAGTATTTAGGTGCACAAAGATGCAGGTAGGTCCCTAGGGCTAGACTAGAGTGCCTCTGCTTAAAAATAAGAGGATCTGAGAAACGTTGGGAGGCCTTTAGCAGTATAAGTTTAAAAAGTAAGAAACTGATGGTCTATATGTAATCTACCATGAAGAAGAAGAACTTGTACCTTCCTTCCATAAATAAACTGGGCACCACAAGGATCAATGGTAATGATAATAATTACACTTAGAGTCAGGTTTTTAAAGGAATTTAAGCACCTAGTAGGATTTTAAAAGCAGGCAGATGCCTCACACCCATTGAAATTGATGAGGTTTAAAGTTGAAGCTGAACAAATTCCGCCTGAAAATAAGGTGCACATTTTTAACTGTGAGAACCATAGGAACAACTTACCACGGCTTATGGTGGATTTGCCATCCCTGGTAAATTTTAAATCAAGATCAGACGCCTTTCTGAAAGCTGTGCTCTAGTAATTATTTTGGGGCAGTTCTCTGTCCTGTGTTGTACAGGAGGGCGGACACAGAGGTCCCTTCTGGCCTTGGAATTTATGGATCGATGAGGTTTAGAGGCCTATGTGCTTTTGAAAATCCCATTCAGTTTTGAAATACCTTTAAAATTCTGGCCCTCAGCTTAGTGGGGCAATACCTTGTGGGAGTGTATCATTCGTACCCTGACCTGATGGCTACCTAGTGGACACTTACAGCAGGCCTGGTGCTGGACACCGGGTCAAGTGAGGCTGCCTACAGGGATCTGGAAGGTGGCCACTTTCACTCAGGCGCCTCACTGGCGGCGAGTTCCCGGAACTTGGCCGCCATCCACTAGATAGTAGAAAGTATTCAAGGTCGTAAACAAGATAGTTGTGTGAGCTAAGAAGCTACCAGTAATATGTAAGCTGTTCCCGTGTGAAGTAGGTGAAATCATATAATAGCCAATCAGCAAAGATGTATGCAAAGATGATAAAAAGGTATATAAGCTGGAGAACAAGATGGAATAAACGATTCTGCTTGCAATCATATTGGTTGTTGTGCTTTATCCGTCCCGCATCCTCTGCCATCAGCAGTGGAATCCTCCCTCGTCCTCTGCTATCAGCATTGGAACCGAACAATACCTAAAATGTAGACCTCATACTGCCAAGTGAAATCCTCAGTCCTGATTTGGGCTCTCCATACAATCCAAGGGGGACTGTATGGCACATGGGAAAGGGATTCCCAGAAGCCAGCACACTGCACTGGGACCCGCTTAAACTAGCCAATAAAAAGTGCCCAGGAGAGGGCACCCAAGACAAGTCAGCCCTTTCTCACAAAAACCGAGCACCAGAGAGAGAAAACGCAGCATAGCCACTAAGCCAGGGCTTGGGGCACTCACCTGGGATGCAGAAGACCTGTTTTCAAATCCCCACGCTGCCTGATTTGGTGCAGGAATTTGAAGTTGGGTCTCCCACATGCCAGGAGAATGCCCTGTCCACTGGGCTATAAAGTCAATTGCTCTGTTTTTCCCTCTAACCCAGTGAATATTGAACCCCACCTCTCTGCCAAACTGTTCAGCCCCAGCTGCCTTCAGGTGTGCTCTGAGAACACCTACCGGATAAAGCTTGCAAGTGAGAGATGGGGCACTAGGGTGCTGGGCAGCTGAGTGGGGTGTATTATTCCCAGCTTGAGGAGACATACCAGCACTAGCTCTGATTGAGGTAGCATGCTAAAAATAGAATGCAGCTATGGCAGCAGTGAGCCATCTGACTATGTACCCCCTGTCTTGGATGGAGGGACAGGTAGTCCCTTTGCTACTCTCTCTCTAGCATATTAGCACAACCAGAGCTAGTGCAGGTTTGTCTCCTCAAGATGGGAATTGCACCTTCAGTGCGAAGTATAGACACATACCCTTAGTGGCACCTGAATGTAGGACTTTGGCACATCAAGGTGCAGTTAGATGCCTCTGGGCATGTCCACGCTACAACTGTTACAGCAGCACAGCTATGGCATTGTAGTGCCATTATGTAGATGCTTCCTACATAGATGGAAAGGTTTTTTCTGCCTCTGTGGTTAATGCATCTTGCCAAGAGGTGGTAGCTAGGTTGACAGAGGAATTCTTCCATTGACCTCTCCACGAATAAATTAGAGGTTAGGTCAACATAACTGCGCAGCAAAATTTTTCTCAGCCCTGTGCAACATAGCTAGGTCAATCTAATGTTTAAGTGTAGACCAGGCCTGTGTCCCTTTGTGGATGTAGTCCCCAACTGACACTGAAATCAGTGGGAGTCAGGCACTTTGCTTTTTAAAAGCCCATTAGCCACTTATCTGAATCTTTAGTCAACTACATCCCTCTTTAAGCCTGATCCTGTGTGCCTCAGTTCTCCATCTGTAATGTGGGATTATTATCACGGCCCTACCTCACTGTTGGGAGGTTAAATACATCAAAGACCGTGAGCCTGTCAGACACAATGTGATCAGGGCCGGATCAGGAGGTTAGAGAGACAGCCCAAACTCACTCAGTTCGAGGACTTATAGTTGTTCTGTGGTAAGGACCGGGGTGCCAGCATAGCCGGATTAACTCTCCTGTGGGCCTGGGGCTATTTTGTAGGATCTCCCTTGGCCTGAGGCCCCGGGCTGCAGTCCCTAACACCCCTGAGTTAATCCAGCTCTGGGTGCCAGTCCCTATGATCTTATTAAAATGTTTTTGTTGTTGTTGTGATGGGTGTGAGTGCTTGAAAACGTTCATTGAGACCTCAGGGCACAGGAGCGGCCTCTGATATGTTGTCCTGAAATTGCATTTAATTATTGTGAGGCTAGGAAGCATTAGATTTTTTATCAGGAAAAGTCAGTAAACGTTGATCTCACTGCACACACACAATCTGACAAAAATATTTCCATCCAGAAAAACTGAAATTTACAAATACTCACAGAAAAAAAAATTCTGTTTGAGAATTTACTATGGTTTGATTGAAAGATATTTACTCTATATATTTTGATACGTAATATCGACCATTTATGTTTTAATGGTTATAAAGCTTTAACTTTTTGAATCTGAATGGCAACTGTGACCAAATAATTATTGTCTGATCCCCATTGTCTTAACCCTACCTAATTTCCCCCACTGTGAAAATTTAAATACACAAAAAATAATGCTTAAAACCCATAATTTTGCACAACTGTAAAAATATAAATAGATAAAAATATTCCTCATTGGAATTATAAGAAAAATAAAAATCAGCTTCTGTCAAGCCTACCTATCATTTGCATTTTTGTACACATGGGATTACTGCATAACAGGATTTTAAAATAAAATTAACAGTCATATTCTAGTTCTTATTATGCCCAAGAGTCAACTGAGAATGAGGCCCCTTTGTGCCAGGCATTGCACAAACATAAAAATCCCTGCACCAAAAAGCCTGCAATCTAAGCAGACAGATGCGGATGTGGTTAGCATGCTAGTCTACAATGCCAGATACCAGGACTTGGTTCAGTGCTCTGCTCTAGATCCATCTGGAAACCTTGCATAAGTCACTGAAGGGCCAGATTTTTTTAGGTAGTTGTGTGCCTAGTGGGATGTTCAAAAGCACCCAGGTGCCTAAAGCTCAAAGGATGTTTTTGAAAATCCCTTTATGTTCCTAAATCACTTTAAAAATCCAGCCCTACGACTCTAAACAATATGTCAGTCCTACTCTTCATCTCAAAGTGAGCAGCCGAGGAGATCAGAGTCACTCATTTTCATTTTATCCAAAATAAATTGGCTCCAAGCATCTGAATTTACAGCCATCCTTCCTTTAATCTCACTGTGCCTCAGTTTCCTTACTCTGAAGCAAGAGCACAGCTCTGTGCCATGGGGTGTGGTGTGGCTAAATCCATTAAAGTGTGTGAGGTAGATAAGAGTCCAATAAATCAGTGGGCTGTGGGGAAATGGTGTAACATGCAGTGACAGGGCAGGTTTGCAAATGTCATGTTCGCTCCATGTTGATTTCCTTTTATTGCGTGGTGGTTACATTCTTCAGGAGGTGTTTGGCTAAGGGTTGGCTGCCTTTTTTTTCTCCCTTCAGTCTAGAGCTAGGCAAAACATTTTCAGCCCAAATTTTGTTTTTTTCACCAACAAGAATGCAGTTTTGGTCGACTCAAAACTATTCCTGAAAATGAAGTGAAGTCACTGAGTAGTTTCAGTCCCCGTTTTATGCTTTTTTTGTTTTGTTTTCAGGATAGACTCACACGGGGACTGAGGTGCCATTCACAAAATAGCTTTCTCCCCCTGCCTGACCTTGGACTCCCATCTCTCAGACACATGCCCTAACCACTTGGTGTTAGCAGAGCCCAGGGAGTTGGGGGTAAGGCTGGGTGTGTCTCAATCTCTCCTGTTGAAACACTTCCCCTTGTTAAATAATTAACTAGCACTTGGACCAGAAACTTAAACTTGGTTCTCCCACCTCCCATACTCAAGCACCAGGCTATTGAATCATCTCTCTCTCTGGCCCAGTGACTGTTCAAGTGCTCTCTCTTTCTCTTCATGCAGCACAAAGAGATCTCACAGGAGCCAGAGAAAACCCCTGGAGAACACGTCCAGGAATCTCTGGCCAGGGCAGTGCCAACGGAGGTAGCCTGCTCCACCATCTGCCTCATCACTTCACAACCTGTCTCTTTCAATTATTTACACAGTCTCTCAGACTGAAACTGCCAAGTTTGTGTGCAAAGGTCTCTCCCCTGAGGGCTGAGGCTCCCTGTCCTGCTTCTCTTATTGCTGCAGGGAGATAGCCTCAAGGAGAAGAAGAGCAGCCTATTCAAAGAACTGGGTGTTTGCTGCTCATTCAGACTGTATGATGCTAGAAATGACAAATCAGAAGTGCAGTTCTGAAATGCACAGGACTTGTGGTCTGTTCACCTTTTGGTACTGAACAAATCTGTGTGATTTATACTATAATTTTTGTTTGTCTCATATTTGCTGGGTTGCTGTAATGATAAGAGCTTGTTTAGATTTATGTAGAGTCTTCCTTAGCCCTCAAATTGTTTTCTTATAAACTGAAAGATTTTTTTTTTTTGTAGTCTGAGAAGCTCTACTATGTTGCAGAGTCTTTATTTCAAACTGGAGCAACTCAGTGTCCAGGCATCCATAACTGTCCAAATCTACATATTTATCTTCTGTGTTATTATCCACAGGGGGGAGCTCTGCAGTCAAAACAGCCTGGATCTGCTCGCTAATCCTGCAAACAAATGGAATTATAGTGGGTACTTGTGTAATACAAGTGTAGTGGGTTACGCTATCACCCAAGAATTGATTACCAGAGAATAACAGCTACCTGGTCCTATCAGCTAAATTATCCTGCTTTTAGCTCAGGTTGTATGGGTTTGTGCTGTGTAGCTGAAGATCTCAGGTCCAAAACCTAACGCTGTTCATGTGGGAAGTTTTTACTGTTCCCCAAGTTTATATATTGTGGTAAAGTCAGGCCAGATGGCCACAAAAGGGTATACCAGGGTCGGGTGTGAGCCCAAGAATGCCCAAAGCCCTTTATCCTGCAAGCAGAGGAGAGATTACTGCAGGGCAATTAGAGACAGCTGGACCCAATGAAGGGCTACTCCAGGTGTACTTAAACCCTGCCTGCCCTAAAGTGGGGGAGGGGAGAGGAGCAAAGCAGGAAGAAGCTGCCAGAAGGTTTGTGGCAGCTGGAGGAGAAGCTTCCTCCAGGCTAGGAGACCGGGCTTCTCTGCAGCCAGAGGAGCAGGGAAGGAGAAAACCCTTGGCCCCAGCTGGCAGGAGGGAGACACACCAAGCTACTTCCCTGAGGAGATGGGGTAACCAGCGACTCCTTGGCCCACTACAAGGGGCAGAAGTGTGAGACCCACTAGAGTGAAGCCTGCTGTCTGCCACTATATATATATATATTAGTTAAGCACTGCAATAAATTGCCTAGAGAGGTTGTGGAATCTCCATCATTGGAGATTTTTAAGGACAGGTTAGACTTACAAACACTTTCATTCTGGCATTGTAAAGAGGCAGGGTTTCCCGGGGCTGGGTGGGTGGGCACTTAAGGTGGGCACAAATTACAGTCAGACTCACTGAACGGCTCTTTTTAGCTGCCAGAACGGTGCAAAAAGTCGGTAGTGTGAATAAGACTCAGGAATTGGGTGTCTAACTCTTACCATGTCTACACTACCACTTACATCGGTATAATTTATGTTGCTCGGGGTTGTGAATAAGCCACCCCCTGAGCGATGTAAGTTACACAGCCCTAAGCGCCCTGTTGAGAAAGTGACAAGTGTGCAGACAAGCGCTATGGGAATGTTTCCAAGTGAGAGATTTAAGCAGCGCCATCTATTTAGTTTAGCCAAGAGAAGGTTAGGAGTAGAGCTGAGCAGGAATTTTTCTGCAAAACTTTTCTCCGTCATAAAATGCCAACTCAGCAAAATCACAACTTTTCACGGCCAGTTCTCACAGCTCTGGTAATGCTGCTCACACAGCAAACAGGAGCCCAGAGGAGCAGATAGCGGCTGGAGCCCTCCCGAGGGCTGTTGGCAGGCTGGTTCAAGTTCAAGAGGGAGGAGTCTAGTATTGGAGTGGATAGGGGGAGATTCTGTGGCCTGCGATGTGCAGGAGGTCAGACCTGATGATCATGAGGGTCCCTCTGACCTTAAAGTCTACGAGTCTTACTAGAAGGCTTTTTTTTTTTAGCCAATGAGCATAATTAATTATTGAAAAACGTATCTAGCAATGTGATGAGTTCTCCATCGCTTGGGGTCTTGAAATCAAAGCTGATTTCCTGCCTTTCTAGAAGATACGCTCTAGCTGGTACAAGAGTGTATGGCTTGATGCATGAGTCACTAGGTCAAGGTCATTGACCTGAGCTCTTCAGGAGGTCAGCGCTGATTTACTAATGGGGCCTCCTGCCCTTACAATCTATGGGTTTATGGATAGGCCACTCGTAGCCTGCAATAAGTGTGTCCACACTGGGGTTTTCTCCAGTCAGGCTAAACTGGTTTAAGTAAAACGCTGCACATTTGTGTGTAGAGAAGGTCGCAGTTTAAAAACAACAATGTACGTTAAACCCAGTGCTATTTCTGTGTGTGGACAAGGCTTGGAAAAGAGACAGAGAGAACATACAAGCTCTTAAAAAACATTTGACATCAATACAATTAGAAATTATTCTTTCCGGTTCCTGTGAGATATAAAGGTGATTTAATGAGTCCTTCTGCGATTCAGAGCTCTGAGCGATTCAGGGACTCTGTCCTCAAATGCTGTGATTTCAGGTATAAAGAGCGTACCCTGCAAACCATACATGTGATCATAACGCGATCCTTCTGCACACCAGAGTGTTAGATTTCTCTCTCTCCCACAGGCAGTAGGTCTGGGAACAGTAGCTTCCGCTAGGTCTGGAATACATTTTGTTTCTAGTACCTGGAACTAGCTCTGATTTAACCGGATCTTTTGGCTCAGTGAAATTAGATCTCCTGAAAAGATTGGTTACTGAGATTCACACATGAATTGTTCTCTTGTTTTTCTGTTTTTGAATGAAATAGGAGGGGAAAGTGACTCAGTTGATGGCGAAGCCTGAAACCTGCCTGGGACAGATCAGGTCAGTGCATGCTATTTTATTCTGTTGCACCGTGTGAGAGATGCAGGAAGGAAATTACTGCAAAAGTGACAGTATTAAAATCTGCCCATTTCCCAAAGTGCCCTTTGTGAGGGAGTCCCCAGAGATCGTGCTCTGGACCCCTCCCGCCACAGCCAGACTGGACACTAGTGCTTCGGAGGGGGTCTGCCACCCCGTGTCCCCCCACAACGCGTAGTCACCTCCTCCATTTGGCCTCACAGTGTTCAGCACTGCTGCTCCGCCAGGAACTCCCCCTGCGGGACCCCTTCCTTGGAAAGGTCCTGGCGAGTTCCTCCATGCCCCCCAAGGACCATGCGACCCGCTTTGCAGTCAAAGGTGATTCACAGCCAGCCTGGCATCAGACGGGTTTATTAGTTCTCAGGATCACAGCGTAGAGGGACTTTGTTAGCAGCTTAATTAGGAATTACAGCAGCGACCACCTGGAGAGCCCCATTCTCGGGGCTCCCTCCCCAGCGGCCCCTCACGGGGGACTGGCCTCTTTCCTACAGCCACCCCCAGACCCGTCTTCTAGCCCCTCCCCAGTCCTTTGTCTCCTTCCCGGGCTAGGTGGCCACTCCCCCTGGTCTTCACCTACCCCAACCTGTTGCAACTGGTTGGGCCGGCTCATGGGGTCCTGGCCAGGTCTGCCTACCTGTGGCTGTGGAAGGCTCATTTGCCCTCCTGAGGCCTCTGCAATGATCACACACGCGGGTCCCATCACCGAAATATATGAGTAACACTCTAAGGGAAACTGAGGCACACACACACACATTCAGAGAAAACCCTAAGAATATCTCCACTTTGTCACAACCTATCCTTGGGGTTCCTTGAACTTTGCATGCCCCGGTGTAGACCAGTGCTAAGGTGGAGTAACTCCACTGGCAGCTTTGCACAATCTGACCTGAAATTGTCTGACTGAGACACCCCTGGAAAACATGAATCTACAGCCCATTTACTGACTTACAACAGGCTCCGATTCTGATCTTCATTTCACCCGTTTTATGTTAGTATAACTTCATTTTTGGTCACTGCGACACCTTCCTCTCTGCCCTCCCAGCCACGCACACTGACCCCTTCAGTCTGTACAAAATGCTGCCCCGAACTCCTCTTTCTTCCCCATCACCTTGATCCTGTAACTCCCCTGTCCGCTGGCTTTCCAACCAACATGGTGTCACATTGAAGTGTCTTGTCGCTACCTTAGCTCCACATCGCTCTGCCCCTCCTTCATGAACTTCTCTTTGTCAAGCCTCCAGCCCCTGCCACTAACGCATCCCATCTCACCCACTCTTGTCAGATTCTCTCCTGGTCACCTCTGTGCCATCTGCCATGCAGCCACCTACTCATAATCCAGCCTCCTTGAGCGCCTCCTGCCCTCCCCACATGTCAATCCTTGCTCAGCGCCCAGCCCTGCCATTCTGGTTTTGCTGAATCTTGTTGATGTAACTACAGAACTGAGGGTAAATGGTGCATATGTTGTCCCTGGTTATTCCCCTTCACCTGACCTCTGTCTACTTGTCTGTACTTAAATTGGGAGCTGCTCGAAGCAGGGGGTGTCGTCCTTCAGTGTTTGGAAAGTGTCGAACACATGGTGGGGAATACTCTTCGTAGAAGAAGGAAGTGTATCTTATTATATATTGTTACATATATTATCATAGCCCAATTGGTATAGTAATTACATAACAACAGCAGATTCCAAACGAGTTACTCCTGTGGTGAGGTCCTCATCTGGTGTCAATCAGTGTAAATCCATTGACTTCACAAGAACTACACTGATTTATACCAGCTACGGACCCGCCTCTGCTATCTACCTAGCTAGCTCTAGCTGTCTGTCATCCCACCGCCTTCAACATCTGTGTAGCTACACTGGTGTGAGCTCAGAATCAGGGACAGAACATTTTATCTTAAACTGTATTTTCTAGAGGGGAAAAAAGGCCAGTCCTACTCATGCTCAAGTTAGTGGGAGTTCTGTAATGGACATCAGTGGAGCATATAAAGTCCAAATCTCGGTTCATCACAGAGAATAAGAGTGGCTATTTCTGGTACATATTGATTCAAGTTGCTGGGGGGATGATGGGCAGAAATCTGTCAGTCTTGGGATAACGTTAAATAGAACAAGATTCCTACTGTCCTGGAAGCACCACCTCGCAGCTGAGGAGTGGAACCGTAAATCTGGTTTTATCTGTACTATCTATTCTCCACTGCCTTGAACTTTGTCTCATCATTAATCTTAGCACAAAGAGAGAATGCAAAATAATTGCTGTGGGCTGTAAGTTCCGAGGTGTCTCTCTGCACCTCCAGCCTCCTAATACCTTTGAAAATCCAGCCTTTCAGTTCTTTTGAATATTTCGCCCGCTCTTTAGGCACCTGATGATAACACAAACTCCAGTGACAATCGTCTCTAATCCAACTGTATTTTTTCTCTCTTTACAGTCCACATCTTCCCCCCACCAGCCCCGGCTTCTGCGCCACAGTCTCACCCAGAGCAGATTTTCCACCACGTACCTAACTCAGAGGTTAGTGTTGACAGAGGTATGACTGATTGGAGTGTTTTGGGAAGGGATTTTCAAAGGAAACAAAGAAAGTTAGGCATCCAAATCCCACTGGTCTAGGCACCTGAATTCCTTAGGTTTCATTTCTCCAGCTTCCCCTCTGGCTTATTTCTTTTTTATTTTATATTAAGGAAAATGATCAGAACCGAAGTGTTGCATGCAGAGCACCTGCAGACATGGAAAGGGGCAGGAAGAGATACACCAATTTTTTCTTGAGATTTTCATACGTTTGTAGATTTTTAAAGGCCGGCTGGGACCGTGATGAGTGTCTAGTCCGACTTCTTCCATCAGACAGATTTGGTGTAAAACTACACAATTCCAGGTACAGCACAGTGAAACTGGTATGATTTTCACCTGCTTGGGGTCTTGCCCTGTGTTAAATAATGGTGAAACATCAGCATTCATTTCTTATCTATTTAATTTGATTGGTACAAAAATAAAAAGTCTTGGGTGCCCTGACAAATTTGGGCCAGGCAGCCCACCGTCCTTAGCCGTGGAATTTGGAGTAGCCCTTGGATGTCGGTATGCATTTTCACCTGTCTTCCCAAAGCTTTAGGGAGCAAGGGATCAGATCAAAGGTTTGGATAAAATTTTCTCTCTCTGCCTCCGACTATCCAGTTCTTAACCCACCACTTCAGCTGGACTCACTCTCTCTGTCACCTCTTTCTCTCTTCCGATACGTCTTCATTTGAAATCTGTGCCCCCACATACACACTTGGGTGGCCTGTACCCCAGCGGCTGTGATGTCTCAGACTCTGAAATGCTAAACACAGCAACAGTTTCAATTCAGTGAGACTTTGTCAGCACGGCACAGAGCCTCATCCCCCTCGATTCATTTGGGGTGTGAAAAGGGGTCATTTACAAAGAATGCCTGTGCAGAGCTGAATGACATTTTGTTACTAAGGGCCATATTTTTTAATGTTTTTAGGATCCTAAGGATGCAGGTAGGTGCCTACTGAAATTTTCGAAAGCACCCAGGTGCCTTAAAAGGTCTGGGGAACCAGCAAAGCGGAGCCGGTATGGATCATAATACTCAATGAGTTACAGGTGGGGCTTCTGTAGTTTAATGGAAGTTGCATGACAAACTCCCATATGCCCACAGCAGGTAAACATACAGGTGGGAACATTCAAAGCTCCCTAACAGATTTGGATGCTCAGTTCCCATTAACATTGACGAGAATTTGGTATCCAAATGCGCTGGGCAGCTTTGGAAAATCCCATCCACCGTTTCTGTGACAGCTGCAATCGCTCATGTAGCTATCATTTCATTCCATTTGGGCTGTCTTCCCTTAGATACTTCCATCATTCCAGTGCTGTTAGGTTTTGCTACCATAGGGATGAAAGCCATTTATTGATGTAGGACTGCACTTTAAAGGCTGGGTCTAGTCCCAGAAGCTTTCTGGTTTATTGTCTGACTGTGCTTGATTTGTGCACTGGGCTTTCCCTAGACGCTGCGCACATGGCAGATGTTGAGAGGGGAAATCAAAGCGACATTACAGAATTCATCCTCCGCGGGTTCAGGATCCTCCACCCGTTCCAGATGGGACCATTTGTGCTGGTTCTGCTAACGTACATCACCACCGTGGCTGGGAACACCCTGATCATTGTCACAGTGCTGGTTGACCGTGGCCTTCACACCCCCATGTATTTCTTCCTGGGGAACTTGTCCTTCTTGGATATCTGGTACACGTCCAACATAGTCCCCAAAATGCTGCAAGGCTTCCTGGCTGAGAAGGGCGTGGCCATCTCCTTCAACGGCTGCGTTGCACAGCTTTATATCTTCGGCTCCCAGGCAGCCACCGAGATCTTACTGCTAACGGTGATGGCATACGATCGCTACTTAGCGATATGCAACCCACTGCGTTACACGGCCCTCATGAACATGAGGGTGTGCATCGAGCTGGCTTCCTGCTCTTGGCTGGGTGGCTTCCTCTTTAACCCGGTGATAATGGCCTGGATCTACAGGCTACATTTCTGTGGCCCTAATGAAATCGACCATTTCTTTTGTGACTTCATGCCACTGGTAAAGCTGTCATGCAGTGACACCCATCTGATCACCTTAGCGGCTTTCTTGCTCTCAGCTACAGCCACCCTGATCCCCTTCCTGCTGACCCTGTTATCCTACGCCTTCATCATCGCAGCGATAGTGAAAAACCCTTCCAGCACCGGGAGGAGGAAGGCGTTCTCCACCTGCACCTCCCACCTTATCGTGGTCAGCACTTTCTACGGGGCTCTGGCCATCGTCTACGTGGTGCCGACAGCCAGTGCAGCCATAAACCTAAACAAAACGTTCTCCCTTCTCTATAGCCTTGTCACCCCCTTGCTCAACCCCCTGATCTACTCCCTGAGAAACAAGGATGTGAATGATGCCCTGAGGACAATGGCCACTAGACTGATGGCTTTTCCAAGGAGATAAAGGTAAAAAGGGAGCATGGGGGATTTTAAAATGAAAAATACTGGGCCACATTCCCACCAGGTGCAAACTGGAATAACTCCATTTAAATCAGTGGAGTTGTGCAAGTTTGTACTAGCTCCACATCTGGTCCATGCCCACCCCACCCCTCAGATTTAACAGAGAAGGAAATCCCATGTTGTTCTCCCAGATGCATCCAGACCGTAGAATCCTTGTGCAGGAGCTATTGGTCTAGACCTCCACAGTACCTGTCCCTCCACATGCTGCATTTGCTGTCAGAGGCTCATCCTAGCTGGGGACCTCCATGGGCCACTGTAACCTGGAGTTTGTTGTACATCAGCACACACTGAAAGGATGGGGCAGATTCTGAAAGGTGTTTAGGTGCCTGAGGATGCAGGTACGACACTTAGTGGGATTTTTCAGATTCACCAAGGAACCGAACAGCTATTGATTTCAGTGGGAGTTAGACCCCTGGGCACATCGGAAAATCCCATCATGTGTCTACACAGAGTTATAAAGGGATAGTTACAATAATAGAATCAGAACTGTCAGGCTGTAAGGGACTGTGAGAGGTCATCACATCCAGCCCCCTGCGCTGAGGCAGGACCAATAAACCTAGACCAGCCCTGACAGGGCTTTGTCCAGGCTATTCTTAAAAACCTTCAACGCAAAAAAGAAGCTTACAAGAAGTGGAAGCTTGGTCAGATGATTAGGGAGGATTATAAAAACACTGCTCGAACATGCAGGAATGAAATCAGGAAGGCCAAAGCACAATTGGAGTTGCAGCTAGCAAGGGACGTGAAGGGGAACAAGAAGGGTTTCTACAGGCATGTTGCCAACAAGAGGAAGATTAGGGAAAGTGTGGGCCCCTTAGAGAATGAGGGAGGCAACCTAGTGACGGAGAATGTGGAGAAAGCTGAGGTACTCAATGCCTTTTTTGCCTCTGTCTGACAAAATCAGCTCCCAGACTGCTGTACTGGGTGGCACAGAATGGGAAGGAGGCGAACATCCCGCAGTGCTGAAGAAACGGGTCCAAAACTATTTAGAAGGCTAAGACATACACAAGTCCATGGGGCCGGATGCAATGCACCAAAGGGTGCTGAGGGAGTTGGCTGAGGTGATTTCAGAGCCATTGGCTATTATCTGTGAAAGCTTGTGGCAACAGGGGGAGGTCCCTGAGGACTGGAAAAAAGAAAATATAGTGCCCATCTTCAAAAAAGGGAGGAAAGAAGATCCAGGGAACTACAGACGGGTCAGCCTCACTTCAATCCCTGGAAAAATCATGGAGCATGTCCTTAAGGAATCCATTTTAAGGCACTTGGAAGAGAGGAAGGGGATCAGGAACAGTCAACACGGATTCACCAAGGGAAAGTCATGCTTTCTATGATGAGGTGACTGGCTCTGTGGATGTAGGGAAGGCGGTGGATGTGATATACCTTGACTTTAGCAAAGTTTTGATACTGTCTCTCACAGTATTCTTATCAGCAAGTTAAAGAAGTATGGGTTGGACGAATGGACTATAAAATGGATCGAGAACTGGCTAGAGCATAGGGCTCAACGAGTAGTGATCAATGGCTCCATGTCTAGCTGGCAACCGGTACAAGCGGAGTTCCCCAGGGGTCGGTCCTGGGGCCGGTTTTGTTCAACATCTTCATTAATGATCTGGAGGATGGGGTAGATTGCACCCTCAGCAAGTTTGCAGATGACACTAAGCTGGGGGGAGTGGTAGCTACCCTGCAAGGTAGGAATAGGATACAGAGTGACCTAAACAAACTGGAGGATTGGGCCAAAAGAAATCTAATGAGGTTCAACAAAGAAAAGTGCAGAGTCCTCCACTTAGGAAGGAAGAATCCCATGCACAGCTACAGATTGGGGACCGACGAGCTAGGCAGCAGTTCTGCAGAAAAGGACCTGGGGGTAACATTGGATAAAAAGCTGGATATGAGTCAGCAGTGTGCCCTGGTTGTCAAGACGGCTAACAGCATATTGGGCTGCATTAAGAGGGGCATTGCCAGCAGGTCGCGGGAAGTGATTATTCCCCTCTATTCGGCATTGATGAGGCCGCATTTAGAATATTGGGTCCCCCACTACAAAAAGGATGTGGACAAGTTGGAGAGAGTACAGCCGAGGGCAACCAAAATGATGAGGGGGCTGGAGCACAAGACTTATGAGGAGAGGCTGAGGGAACTGGGCTTGTTTAGTCTGCAAAAGAGAAGAATGAGGGGGGGATTTGATAGCGGCCTTTAACTACCTGAAAGGGGGTTCCAGGGAGATTGGGGCTAGGCTGTTGTCGATGGTGGCAGATGACAGAACAAGGAGCAACGGTCTCAAGTTGCAGGGCGGGAGGTCTAGGTTGGACATTAGGAAAAAGTTTTTCACTAGGAGGGTGGTGAAGTACTGGAATGGTTTACCTAGAGAGGTGGTGGAATCTCCATCTTTAGAGGTTTTTAAGCTGAGGCTTGACAAAGCCCTGGCTGGGATAATATAGCTGAGGTTAGTCCTGCTTTTAGCAGGGGGTTGGACTAGATGACCTCCTGAGGTCCCTTCCAACTCTATGATTCTATGATTCTAGGGGGATTCCAAACCCTCTCTTGGGAACCTCTTCCAGAGCTTAACTATCCTGAAAGTTAGAAAGTTTTTCCTAATCTCTAACCTAAATCTGCCTAGCTGCAGATTAAGACCGTTACTTCGTGTCCTGCCTTCAGCGGATGTGGAGAACAACTGATCCCCATTCTCTTTTTAACAGCCCTGAATGTATTTGAAAAATATTATCATGTCCCGTCTCGGTTTCCTGTTCCCCAGGCTAACCATGCCCGGTTTTTTTAGCCTTCCCTCAGAGGTCAGGTTTTCTAAGCCTTTTCCGTTGTTGTTGCTCTCCTCTGGGATCTCTCTAATTCGTCCACCTCTTTACTAAAGTGGGGCATCTGGAACTGGACGGAAGACTCCAGTGGAGACCTCCCCAGGGCCAAGTAGATCAGGACAATTACCTCCTGCGTCTTACATACAACACTCCTGTTCATACAGCCCTTTTTCACAGCTGCATCACATTGATGATTCGTATTCCATCCGTGACCCACCATAACCTGCAGATCCTTTCCAGCAGTGCTACAGCCTGGCCAGTTATTCCCCAGGCATAGCCGTTCCTGACTATCTCCCTGTGTGGACCTGCCTGGAAGGCTGAGTTCAGCATATAAAGCTAGGATTCTGCTGCCTCTGTTTGCATGGAAAGTGCAACGTCTTCTCCCCAGAATTGCAGCATACGCGCTCTTAAAAGAAGTCCAGCACCTGATTCCTAGCTTAGCTCCGTCTCAGTCCACGGCCCAATCCCCAACCGGTATAAACTAGCATCACTCCATCAGAGTCAGGGGCCAGATCCGCCCCTGGTGTGAAGCAGCATCACTGTCCCGAAGTCAATATAACTATGGTAATTTACCAGAGCAGAGGGTCTGGCTTATAATTTACATTCTGGTGAACGTTCAAAGCTGTGTCAAGGGTTTTGAGGCCCACTTTCCATTAAAATTGTTCTCTACAGCTATTTTCCTTCTTTATTTAATTAGCTTTGGAATTATGCGAGCTCAAATAGCTAGATATAATTATACAATGTAATTAGGACTTGGATTAATTCATTTATTAATAATAGATCAGGATGAATAGTGTAAACGGTTTCCCAGAAATATTTTCTCAGATATTGAACTGAGTTCCCAGCCTCACTGCCTGAATAAAGACTCATTTGGAATGAATTATTGTTGTTTTCCTTTACTATTGTGGACGCTAACAATGGTGCAGCCAGAACTGGGGCCTCGTCCTACTAAGTGTCACCCATGGACCCTGCCCCAGAAGAGCATATTCTCAGCAATGACTTGAATTTGCCTCTAAACAGCTGGCTGGAAGGATGGTGCAATGGTTACCGTCCTACCTTCAGAAGTGGGACATCCAGGTTGAGTGCACTGCTCTACCGTGGATTTTGCAATGGGGCAAATTGCTCTGTCTCTGTGGGACAGATTTTCATGGGTATTTAGGGGCATGGACTGTGTAGATGATTTTTTAAATCCCGCAAGGAGCTATATTCACAAAAGGGTTTAAGCACCTAACTGACACCTTAGGGATCTACTTCAGAAACCAACATTTAACAAGGGCCTCTTCAGTCTAGCAGAGAAAGGCCCAACACCATCCAGTGGCTGGAAGTTGAAGCTGGACAGATTCAGACTGGAAACAAGGCGTACATTTGTAACTGTGAGCATAATAAACCATTGGACCAATTTACCAAGGGGCGTGGAGGATGCTTCATCACTGACAATTTATAAACCCAGATAGAAAAATCCAAACAGCTCTGCTGTAGGCATTGTTTTGGGGCAGTTCCTTGGCGCGTGTCTCACAGGAGGTCAGCCTCAGACCGGGGGTCAGGAGAGGTTGTTACAGGGGGGTCGCGAACTGTCAGCCCCTCACATGCCATGGCTGTGGCTCTCAGCCCTGCGCGTGGCTGACAGCCAGAGCCCGTCAGAGCCGGGTGGTCGGAAAGCATCATCACAGCCTGAAGTATTTTCAAAGGAGGTCCCAGAAAGAAAAGTTTGAGAACATTGGACTAGACGATCACAGTGGTCCCTTCAGGCCTTGGGATCTAGGAATCTGTGAAAGCAGAGAGGTGGCAGATTGCTGTTGAAATCACTGCTCCCCCTGAGGCAGACTTGAACCAGAGTATCCCACACCCCAACTCCAGATCCTAACCACTGGGCTGAAAGTCACGAGGGAGGACGTCCTCTTCCCCCTCTCCAGCCCAGCCTCACTTTGTGTAAGTTCATCTACAAGGGCCCAGTCTGATAGGTGAGCTCTGAGCACGCTTACCAAATTGGGCCCCGCCGGGAGGTTAGGTGGACGAATGGCTATCTCCCCCGGCCTGTGCGTGGCTCTGGGGCTGGCTGGTGTGGGGCTGCAGAGCACATGTCCCGATGCACAAACAGAGGCACCTGGGGAACTTTTACTGCAAAAACGTAGGAGCCCCCTGCTAAGCCCCACCCTATACTGCAGAGTTAGGTTGACATAAGATATCTTACCTCAACCTAACTGTGTAACCAGACACACGACAGTGTTCCTCCCGCTGCTGTAACTCACTGCAGGATGGGTGGCTGTCCCTCCCTATCAGTTTCGGAGGGAGGCCACACCCACTCCCTACTCTGCTCCAGCAGGGGTTGGCCCAACCCAGGGCAGGGGAACAGTCTCCAGGCTCAGGCCAGGCAGCCCAAAGGCGATAGCCCAGGTTCCAATGGGGAGCAAATAGTCCAGCGCCCCAATGGGCAGCGAAGAGTTCAGAGGGCCCAGGCGGGGCAGTACACAGTTCAGAGGCCCCAGGCGGGGCAGTACACAGTGCAGAGGCCCCAGGCGGGGCAGTACACAGTGCAGAGGGCCCAGGCGGGGCAGCAAACAGCCTACACTGTGCAAACGCCTCTGTGAGGAATGTGCCCAGGGGACTGTCTGAAACAACCGAGGCACACCTGTGATGAGGTGGTTGCCAGCAGAGCCCAGCCAGGTGAAAGGTGTGGCTAATATACATTTCTGTTGGACTTTGGGTGAAGGACTGTAAAAAGTAAAAGGCCGGGGCACTCCCATGGCTGGAGGCTCAAGCACAATGGGAGAAATTGAGGCAAAAGTCGCCACAGTGCCACAGCCAGTCAGGAACGAGCGTGTTGAGTCAGCAGCTTCCCCACCCTCCCATACACACAGAAGCCAGAATATACGACTATCACAGTCACAACCATGTGGGTATGTCAGCAGGTTTCTATTGCTGACAGATGAGATGCATGATTTCATGTCTGTGAGAGACAGTTACGTGCCAACATGCTAAGTAAGTGACACGCCCATGTCCTCTGTCTTTATCATCTTTGCAGAGTCAATGTACTCATCCAATGGCGAATGGAAATCACACCACAACACCTGGCTTCAACCTCCTGGGATTCTCCAGCCTCATGAACTTGCAGGGTTTGCTCTTCATGGTCTTCTTGGTCACTTACGTGGTGATCCTGCTAGGGAACGGTGACATCATCTTCGTCACGGTGCTGGACTCTGCCCTGCACACCCCCATGTACTTCTTCCTGAGCAACCTGTCCTTTGTGGAGATCTGCTACTCTTCTGTCACCCTGCCCAAGATGCTGGCGGAGGATGGAAGTATCTCATTCACCGGCTGTGCTGCACAGATGTATTTCTTCCTTTTACTAGCTGGCACAGAGTGTTTCCTTCTGGCGGCCATGGCCTATGACCATTACGTGGCCATATGTTACCCCCTGTGTTACACACTCACCATGACCAGGGGGTCTGTGCTAGGATGGTAGCCGGGTCCTGGCTTGTCAGCATCCTGCTGCATTTCGGGCAGATGTATTTGGTGTTTTCATTGCCCTTCTGTGTGTCTCATGAAATTAACCATTTCTTCTGTGACAATCCCCTTCTGCTGGAGCTGTCCTACATGGACACCTACAGGAATAAAATGGTCATGTTTATGGCAGCCCTCCTATTCCTAATCACCCCTTTTTTTTAACCGTTACTTCTTATATTAAAATTGCTAGCATGATTTTGAAGATGCCGTCAGTCCAGGGCAGACATAAAGCCTTCTCCACCTGCTTCTCCCACCTCGCTGTGGTGACTCTATTCTATTAATCTGGCATGATTGTGTATTTGAGACCCAAGTCAAGGGATTCCATGGACACTGATAAACTGCTCTTGCTGTTCTACACCATCATGACTCCAATGTTTAACTCCTTCATATATAGTCTGAGGAACA
Source organism: Emydura macquarii macquarii (assembly GCF_026122565.2). Taxonomy (NCBI): domain Eukaryota; kingdom Metazoa; phylum Chordata; order Testudines; family Chelidae; genus Emydura; species Emydura macquarii. Next base: position 106,915 of record NW_027132266.1, read on the forward strand.
AAGACGTGAAAGCTGCCCCAATGAAATTGGTAGGTAGAAAATGTTTCCACAAATTACACCACATGTTCCTCAGAAAATGTTCTAGATTCCTCTAAAGGCAACGCAGAACCCACAAGTTACATTTCTGGTTCCTTAAGGGATGCTCAAGATTTCTGACAATATAATCTAGACTATATGGAGAGTCCGCCAGACATATTACTAATTATTTTTCATTCCAGATTACTCAAGATACATTCTAGATATCCAAACACCCTGAAAAGATTCATTCTGACATTCAATGTGATACATTTCATATTCCTCAAGAAAATGTATCAGTTACAGGCTGGAGGGTCCTGAAAATTTGCACCATGTGTTCTGCTGCCATTGACAGGCAACTGCTCAGCATTGTGAAGAGGGACCGGGGGTCTAGTGGCTGAGAAAATAGTGGCTATACCGTATAATGGGCCCTGGGGGTGGCGAGGGTGGGGCAGGGAAGGGGCGGCTATACTGTATAATGGGCACTAGGGGCAGCAGAGGGTGAGTGGGTGGGAAAATGGAGCTATACAGTAGTGGATGCCGGTTATATAAAGGGTGAGGAAGTGAACTAATTTATTGTGGTTTACACCTGTTTGAGTTCTGGTACTATATATTTAAAATATGTGAATTTACCCTCCTTTGCCAGACCCAGGATGAATTCTATCGATGCACATCTATTTACAATGGTGAAGTCTACTACATTAATGTGAATGGAAAATGAAATCGTAAGAATGATGTGGACTAGTGTGAATGGCTGGGTGGGAAGATGAAAAGCTTCACACGACTGAGTGAAAGCACAGGTGAAATGCATCGTATGAGCCGGTGAATGATTGTTTAGTTGCTGATGTATGTGAAAGGCCCTTTCTTTTCCGTTTTTATTTTGTTAAAAATTTTCCCCGGAATTTATCAGTGTTGACTGGAAAAATTAAAAATCAGGGAGAAAATGTATGCAAAATAATTCACCTTCCATTTCTGGATTGCAAGGACAGAAAAAAGCAACAAATGGGGGGAAATAAGAATCCTGAAAGTAAAAGCAGTTTACTGCCTTGATTTCTTTCATGAAATAGAGATTAACAGGACATACACCTGTGTGCATACATGCGTGCGTGCACATATTCCATTACGGTGCCTTACTTTAAGAGACCTTCTCACTTTTAGGATGTATTTACCTAGGTATAAAATACCCACAGCTGGCCCAGATCAGCTAACATTGACTCACAGGTCTCAGGCTTCAGGACTGAAGAATTGCTGTGTAGAGTTTCAGGCTCAGGCAGGAGCCTCCATCTTCACAGGGATCCAGAGCGCAGCCTCTAACCCCAGCCTGAACGTCTACACAGCAATTTTTAGCTACTGACCCATGAACCCGTCAATTGACCAGGGTCAATAGCAGCCAGGCCTGGGTTTTAATCTCTGTGTAGACACACCTTCTCACTTAGACTCATTTGTTATGAACATAATCTAATCTCCCTAACGTTATGTATGAGAATTTCTTAAGGATCAGTATTTCCATGTACCTGAGTGGATCAAAATAAGGGTGAACATTGGCTAAAAATCCAATAGCTTTTGGAAAAATCTGGGAAATTTTTGGTTAAAAACTCATAAAAAACTGCAGGGGAGCCTTTGTATGCGTCAGCGTGATCGTGTTTGTATATGTGCATGTCTTGTGGTTATCTCTATCTTTGTGTGTGCATATCGTGTGTGTGGATCTTATGTGCGCACCTCCTTATGTAGAATGTGCATGTCTTAATGTGTGTGTGCATATGTCTTCTTTATGTGTATTTTTCTGCACGTGTGTGTATCTGTGTCAGTCTTCCTGTACTTGCATGTGTATCAGTGTGCATGTTGGGAAATGAATGCTTGGTTACTATTGTGTGTGACTGCTCTGGGTGTGCGAGTTGTGATTTGCTGGGTGACAGCCAGCTGAAACCAAATCCTCAGCTCATATTAATACATGAATGGGTCTCTTCTGAAGCCAGCTGAGTCCAAATTTCTCCCTGCAATTGCAATTGACTGATGCTCAATGCACCCCTGCCTGTTATATCTCTGGGGTCATCCGCACCACTGGCAGCAATTGTGCATTGCCAGTTTCCAGGTCTCTGTGAATTGTTTGGTGGTCCCAATTTAATTGATAGCCGCAATGGGCCTGAATGAAGCTACCTGGACTTCAGGACATGAGAAAAAAAATCAGATCCAAACACTGCCAATAAAGTTGGTGAGTCCCAGGAGTAGGACTGAATTTCACAGCTCTAAGCAGGACCAACTCCAACTAAATTATCCCAGCCAGGGCTTGGTCAAGCTGGGCCTTAAAATCCCTAAGGATGGAGATTCCACCACTCTCTAGATAACCCATTCCAGTGCTTCACCACCGTCCTAGTAAACCCTCCTTCTGTATAATAATCTGTCCAGACACCTAATAGTCTTTTTTGTTGTCTCTGTCCATCAGGATGTCTGTCCATTTTTTCCTCCTTCTGCTGTTTGTCCATGCTACCCGTTGGTCTGCCTATCTGCCTGTCCCTGTGTGAATCTGCCTTACAAACTGTTCATCTATCCAAACATCTCTTTGTCCACCTGGCTAAATGTGTTTACACTCCCCTTAGCTACCCATCATAACACTCCCGTCTCTGTGGCAAGTGGACATCAGTGGGCAGGGGCTGCTGCTTGACAACATGTCACAGTCACAGGTGTTACATTCAATGTAAAGCTATAGCCTGACTTTGGGTAACTGAGGAATATTCCTTCTCACTCTGTGTGCAGCTAATTTCACAGGTGAAGCCGATGGGAATTGAAGCCGATAAAGGTATTGCAATGTGAGTGTAACACGCTGCTACCTGCAGCCATGACAAGGGGATAAACTTTAACAAGATCTGTCTGTGTCCCTGGTGGCTGAGCAGAGAAGCGGCAATGAACCATCTGTCCATAACGCGGGAGGTGCTGGACCTTAAGGATGCAGCTGTTTCTATGTGTCTGACCACAGATCTGCAGTGACAGATCCCCAGCGGGGAGGAGCCCTGATCAGTTTCATCTGGAACATGTTCATTTCACTGATGCTTTGCTTAGGAGAAAATAATTTAAAAAACTGAAACAAAACCCTGCTTCATTATGTGCTGGTTAAAACCATCCCATTAGCAACACAGCTAGTACAATGAAATCTCTCCAATCAGCCCCTGTGACACTGTAGAGATTTACAGTAGCAAACACAAAGAGTTATAATGTCATAGGTCTTAATGAGACGCTGCAAAGTCTTCAACCCAGCAGAGACCTGGGCGTTGCCTGGAGATCTGACAAACTTCTCCAGGAATTACCAGGCCAGTGGCAGAAACAAAGTTGCTCTTCATTGTAATGGGTCCCGCGAGGGCCATTAGACTGTAAATGTTGTCTGGAAACGCAGGGCTCAATGGCAGTCCCATCCGGGCTGCTTAGAAAGGAAAGGAAGAGGTACTGATTCAAATTAGACAGAGGAGGGGCTGGGCTTGTCCCTGTCATATACTCCCCTGATGGGGGACGTGAAAGGGGTCAACCAATTCATTCCCAGCCCTGTGAAAGGTCGTCCCTGCCTTCAGACATTCCATCAGAGTCACACCTCTGGAGGCAAGGCCAGGGGGAGAAGGGGCTGCAGTAAAACTGACATGTAAACAAACCTCAGGGTCCCACTTGCTTAGCAGAGGCTGCACATCCCTGGGCAGGGAGCAAAAGGCAGTTCCAAGTTTGTGGGCCTGAGGGACAGTGCTGAGCCAGGGAACCTGGCTTGTGACAGGCTCTGATTTCCTGCTCACACACCTCAGCTCTGCCCACGTCCTGTCCTGCCCCCTAACTCACAGCCCCGTCCATTATTCCATCTCTGGATTCACACCACTTACCTCTGATGATGCCCCTCCAGCCTGACCCACAATCCCGCTGCTGTCCCAGGCTTGGCTCCCTTCCCAGCGCTGCCGGTATATTAATAGGTTCCCAGTCTTTCTGTGGTGTCATATTAATATTCAGAAATACTCACTCCCTTTGCCAACTTGAGATTTCCTAAAACTATTGAGGTGAAGGATTGGAGGTCCCTTCAACTGCAAGACTATTCAGTGCTATTTCTTCTTTGGAAGCTGAGCTTTCTCTTGAACTATTCAGAACTTCTGTTATAACATCGATCCTATCGCTTTGGGGAGCTGAGTCATAGTCTATCTTCCTCTGAGTACATTGGCAGGCAGTGTCTTCCTTTACTTTTAAAATAGACTTTTCCTCTACTAGATTCCTGCCTTCGGACACTGCTTCCTTTTCCTCTTGGCGTTTCGTGCAGCAGCAATTCCTCACCTCGCACCCAAAACTGATAATGACAATAAGCAATAGCAGGCCAAGTCCAAACATGTTTTTTTTTTTTTTAAATGATATGTTAAAACTTATTTGTACCGGACTTTTTCCTTAGGACTCTTCCATATGCCACCAGAAGGGTCTAGAGCAGGGGTGGCCAAACCATGGATTGTGAGCCCCATGCGGCAATTTTACAGTTAAAGTATGGCTCGCGGAGCCCTCTGTGCCTCACCCCTCTTCATTTTTCACCTACCGCACTGGGATTGGGAGCTCAGAGCTTCTGCCCTGCAGCAGGATGGCCAGGCTAGAGGATTCTGCCCAGCAAGGAGGGAGGTCTCAGAGGATCAAAACGTTTGGATATCCCTGGTCTAGACGGTAAGTCCTTTTATTTATATCTAGTTACAATGATCATTATAGAGTTTAGGCCAGAAGGGACCATTGAGTCATCTAGTCTGCCCTCCCCTGTCACCTGCATAAATCGTGGCATCTCAAGTACAAATAGAAAGCCTCTCTATGTAGCACCGGTGTGACAACTCCTATTATATTATGTCCCATTCTGGTGTCCAGAATTCATGAAGGATGTTGATAATTTGAAGTGGGTTCAGAGAAAAGCCACAAAAATGATTAAGGGATTGGAAAACTTGCCTTCTAGTGAAAGAGTCCAGGATCTCCATCTATTTAGATGATCAAAGATAAGGTTAAGGTGTGACTTGATCACACCTTTAAGTACCTATACAGGGAACAACTATTTGATAATGGACTCTTCAATATATCATAGAATCATAGAAGATGAGGGTTGGAAGGGACCTCAGGAAGTTATCTAGTCCAACCACCTACTCAAAGCAGGACCAACCCCAACTAAACCATCCCAGCCAGGGCTTTGTCAAGGTGCACCTTTAAAACCTCTAAGGATGGAGATTCCACCACCTCCCTAGGTAACCCATTCCAGTGCTTCACCACCCGCCTAGGGAAAAACTTTTTCCTAATGTCCAACCTAGACCTTCCCCCTGCAACTTGCGACCGTTGCTCCTTGTTCTGTCATCTGCCACCACCGAGAACAGCCTAGCCCCATCCTCCCTGGAACCCCCCTTCAGGTAGTCAAATTCCCCCTCATTCTTTTATTCTGCAGACTAAAAAAGCCCAGTTCCCTCAGCCTCTCCTCATAAGTCCTGTGCTCCAGCCCCCTAATCATTTTTGTTGCCCTCTTCTGGACTCTCTCCAATTTGTTCACATCCTACCTGTAGTGTGTGTGTGGGGGGGGAAACTGAACACAGTACTCCACATATGGCCTCACCAGTGCCGAATAGTGGGGAATAATCACTTCCCTTGATCTGCTGCCAATGCTCCAGGCAAAGGTGTAACAAGATGCAAAGGCTGGAAATTGAAGCTAGACAAATACACATTGGAAATAAGGCATTGTAACTCCCCTGGAATATGCAAACAGGAGCTGGGCTACAGAGATCTGAGGAAGAGCTCAGCATGATCTTGAACGCTTGGCTCTTTCACCAACAAAAGTTGAACCAATAAAAGACATTACCTCACCCACCTTGCCTTTTCGGGAATCTGGACCTACATTACGTTAAGGTCTCAAACATTTGGGATTGCCCCAGGAGAGGAAAACACACTCTCTTCCCTTTATTAATAGAGACTTTTCCCATCCAGGCAAGAAAAGGAAACCAGTGAAAAAGAATGTTGTATATTTTGTGATACCAGTGAAATGAATTTGGAGAATTCCACTCATTGTCTAGTTTCCACCTCTCAGACACCCCTTAACAATCCTGGCATAAGTACTCTTACGTATATTGTTATTCCATGTCTGAGTTCTACACTCAAGGATGGACATCCTTTTACAAAGGGGAAGAAATAATGAAACCTCAGCTCACACTGTGTAACAACCGGTGGCAGATCCTGGCTTCCTCTAATTTTTTAATACAAACTCTTTTTTTGTGCTGAATATAAAACACAAAAGGCCAAATTCTATCTCAAGTCCAGAAAACAGGATGGAGGGGCAGCAATTTCTAGCAGGCCCTGGTTTTCTCTAATTTTTAATAGAAACAATTTTTCCTGCTGAATTTAAAGCACAAGTAGCAAAATTCTAGAGCAACTCAAGAAAACTGACTGGGTGAATGCAAAATGATTTCATCTCTTAAGGCAGGTAAATCTTACCTGGGAAATCTGATAAAAGTATGTTAATTGGTGTGGTTTTTCTTCTGTGATGTTCCCCTTAAATGATTTATACGGGCACTCAATATATCTTCCATCCAGAAGAAGGACCACTATCCACAACAGAGCAGGTAAAACAACCTTTAAACAACAGTGAATATCACACTTGATGCTGTCTTTACAGGAAGCAAAACATTTGCAGCATGACTCAGAACCGTAGAATTCCTTTGTTTTCTCAGAACAATGTCCATAGTCTATCTGGAAAATTATGCCTAGCATAAACAAAATCAGAGCTGGTATAAAGAGATAGAAGAAGGTGTAAATATGTTTCATCTTCGGCTCTTCTGGGCACTTAAACTCAGATTCTCTTATCTTTTCAATCACTACCAAAACAAGGGAGTATAACGAGGCCAACATAAAAGTATGATTTTCCTGTATTTCACGAAATGTGCTGGCAATTGGTATTTTCATCTGCGATGAGATCGTTGCTAGCTAAAAGGGCTTAGTGAAGTCTTGAGACTCAGTCGTTACGTTCAGATACATGATCGACTACGGACCATGAATACAAATGAAAGAGGAAGTAGTGCTTTCCCAAAATAGCGCATGTTAAGCTCTGCTACTGTGATATCACCTTAGATACACAGTTGTGGGTATATATGTTGAAAAACTGCATAGCTTCAATTTCCAAAGCAGCCTGTTTCAGACAATTCATAGAATCATAGAAGATGGGGTTGGAAGGGACCTCAGAACATCATCTAGTCCAACCTCCTTTAGCCTTCTTGGCAACCAGGGCACACTGATGACTCATATCCAACTTCTTATCCACTGTAACCCCCAGGTCCTTTTCTGCAGAACTGCTGCCTAGCCCGTCGGTCCCCAGTCTGTAGCTGTGCATGGGATTCTTCCATCCTAAGTGCAGGACTCTGCACTTGTCCTTGTTGAACCTCATCTTATTTCTTTTGGCCAATCCTCCAATTTGTCTAGGTCACTCTGTATCCTATCCCTACCCTCCAGTGTATCTACCACTCTCCCCAGCTTAGTGTCATCTGCAAACTTGCTGAGTCCATCCCCATCCTCAGATCATTAATGAAGATGTTGAACAAAACTGGCCCCAGGACTGACCCGGGGGACACTAAGGTCAAGCAATTGGTTCTTGCTTTGCCTTTCTCCACTATATCCGAGGGACCTATTTGCATAAAACCATCTTGACTGACATTAATTATATTGTGATTCTTTATCAATTGAACACTGTATCATCTTTTACATTGTAATACCAGGGATCGATCAGCCTATTTAACTACTTAACTCCTTTAACTACTTCATCTCACTTGTCATTTTGGCATATTGGCACAATACTAGCACTCTTCCAGTCTTTTGGAATGTCCCTTTGTAGGAGAATAAAGAGTTGAAAGCTGGACAAGTAACCAGGCCTAAATTACAGGAAACAGAGTCAAGGCAAGGGCAAACTTTGTTTCTGTGGATTTTAGTTACAATCTGTTATTTCGTTTCTTCTCCTCCCTTCCTGGCCCTCTGCGAAGGGATAAGTTTATCGCCATTCCTGTGCAAGGTCTTTTGGTGGGAAGGAAGTATTATCTTTCTTCTCCCCTGGCATGCCTTTCCTTCAAAGAACGGTAGTGTAAAATGTATAGGTTTTAGGGTGAAGTGACTGACCTCTGTATGGTAATCCTGTAAACAACAAACAGGGGCGGATATAATAATATTCATTATGTGGTTATTAATATTCATTTTATAGTTGTCAATGTAACCAAATAAGGGTCTATGGGGAGTTGCTGAAAATGTATACATTTACAGACTGTTATGGATAAAAGCATTGTAAAGTAACTCCTCGTTGCTCACTCGTGGCGTGGAGGTGGAATGAGCAGGCAATAAAGGGTTCTGTCTCCTCAATCCGCCCCCGGGACAACTTGTTTGATTATTTCTAACACCTTTGTGTTCCAGGATTTATTAATAATTAACATAACTGAGTCAGAGACCTCCTTATCCAATTATTTTAGGACAATGGGTTGCAAGTAATACAAGCCTGCTGATTTAAAAATATTTATCTCTATTAGATATCGTTTAGCATCTCCTTAGTTACTAAAAGATTGGAAAATGTTTCAGCACCCCCACAGAAACATTATCCTCCTTCTTTCCAAGTTCAGAACAGAAATATTGAACATTTCTGCCTTTTCTGCATTATCATTAAGAATTTTACCATCTCCTCTCTAGTAATTATCCTATCCCTGGCTGGGATTATTCAGTTGTTGTTGGTCCTGCTTTGAGCAGAAGTTTGGACTAGATGACCGCCTGAGGTCCTTTCCAACTCTCATCTTCTATGATTCTAGGATTCAGAGGACAACGCCCCAGCATGCCTCCTCGCCCAGGGTCTGGAGCACTCAGCTGCAATGTAGGAGAACCTTGTCCACTTAACTGCTTCCTGGGGGTCTTCCAGACAGCAGTGGTGGAAGAAAAGTCATCTTAAAAAGATCGGTGACTGATGCAATGGCAGAAAGGGGGACTACCTGGGGATGCAAGCCAAACTTGGAACTTTACACGGAGTTGATTTCCAGCTGCCAACGTCCCTTTAAACATTCACATGGCCTGCTTTGTTCTGAGCCCAGCTGGCAAATGTTATAATCGATGAGAAAGACAGAGAAAAGGTGCTCCTGAGATTGTCAACCTTTTGGTGGGGGGACTTTCTCGGAGTTCTGTGTTTGTGCAATGACCAGCACAATGAGATCCTAGGATGCTGAGATGCTACCCCGGAACACACAATAAGCCATAATAAAAGGCCTGAGAAAATACAACACATACAGCAAAAAAATCCCTCGCAAATCACCTTTCATTAGAAGATATCAAAGTTGTTATACAATATAAATGAAGTCTCAGCTGCCAAGCGAAAGCCCCATTTTACAGTTGGAGAAAAGGAGGTACAGAAAAGCAAAAAGGTAGGAATGGAACCAGACGTCACGTGGCATGCTCTAACAACTAGACCATACCATCTAAACCCTGTGCACAAACTGTTGGGAAGTCATTTTAACCAAACACAACATATTTAAGACCTACCCTACCCTCCAGTATGGGACGGCTGAGCAGAACGGTTTTCTTTTCACCGGGGCTAGTAAATTTTCACGCAAAATCCTTGCACTGAAATTTCTCGCCTGGATGAGATCAGTTCCCACCTGACAATACCATGGCTCTGCTTCGTAAAGCCAAACTTTCTGTCAAAAACAATATCGCAATTGCCTAGTGTTGCCGTTCTGAAAACAACGCAACATGAGCAAGGAAATGAAAAGTTACAGGGATCAGCTACTTCTGTCACAAACTTCATCCTCTTCTACACACTGTGCATGTCCTGACATAATTATACTAGTGGGGATGTGATTTTTTTTCCCTGATATAGATATATCAGTACAAACCCTTCATGAGAAGTCAGTTTTACTGGTCTAAAGGAGACTTTCCAGTATGGGAATAGTCTTGGAAAAAATCAATTTTGATTGGTAAATGTTGTTAAAAGTTTATTTTCACCCTGCGCACACACATCTGTGAAAACCTATTTCCATTGACATGAAGCAAAATTGCCAGCTAGGCAAAGAAAGAAAAATGCTGCTTGCAAATGTGTTACACTCCCATGTTCATGTCTGTAAAACCTGTGGCAATGGTCTCTTGCATAAAGCATATATTTACTGCTCTGCTAAAACAGCTGGCTTAGAAGGCTTTATCTTTTTGAATCTCAGCGTCATTACATATTTTTTGTCTCACGTCCCCCATAATTCCCTGGTGATTTAACGAGACAGGGAATTTAAAAATGCTTAAAAGCCATAACTTCACCTGACTGTGAAAATATAAAGTGATAAACATTAAAAGATGCTGACAAAAGCCCATCAATATTATCTGTCAAAGCTATCAAAGAAGAAAAGGAAACCAAATGCTGTCAAGCCTATCACTGTATAACTGCATCCATGCTAGGCAGGCTGTATTGCTTGAACTAACCCAAGATACCTATACACAATGCCCTTAGCGTCACATCAGAGATGCCAGTAGCTGAAAAAGCACCTCAGATTGCTTAAAAATCTGTTATTGTGAGTAAAGTTTCCTAAAACGACAGGGAGAAGGGGGTGAGAAAATGTTAAGTATATTTTACTTTGTGCACTTTCATCACACAGGGAGAAACAGTGTCACTGGCTGAATGGTTAGTCCATTTCCTGTGGTTGTCTGAATCTACTCTCAGGGGAAAAAAGCGGAGTGCTCTGAAAACAACAGGAAATATGGTTGCTAAAGCAAAAAAACTGGCAAGGGGGGCACTCAGGTTTGCAACTTATTTTTTCACTCTTCTTGCTTTTAAACTGCCTGGATCTTAAGTGTGGCATCCGAGGGGCAGGAGCTGATTGGGGTGGGGGGAAAATTGAGACAGTTTTGCTGCACTAGCTGTAAAAAATGAGAAAGATTTTGAGAATAAAGATAAAAGCCAAGCCTCCCTGCGGCCCCCAAACCTCATATTTTAGCTAAAAGGCCTTCCCTTCTCAGAGCCACGGCATCTCTGCATCAACCCACCACCATGCCGGTCCATCATCAAGAGCCAATGGCTTTTATCTTTCCAAGTCCAGCTGAAATGCTTGGTCCAAAGACAGGAACCTGCTTCACCAGCCACAGATCAACCAGAGGAGAGAAACCAAGCGACTCAAGCCTTAGTGGAAAAGTAGCCAGGATAATATAGAGGGACCGGACACAGAGTGGGGATGGGAGGGACAGGACCCAGGGGGAGACCAGGACACACAAGACAGATGGGGTTGGATTCAGGATGCAGTGAGGGTGGGAAAATGGTGGGGGGATTAGGACATGGGGCAGGTGAGAGGGCTAGAAAAATGTGTCAGGGATCAGATAGAGTGAGGTGATAGGACCTGGGGGCAGATGGGGCAGAATACAAGTGAAAGAGGCTGATAACATGGGGTGGGGCAGATGTGGGGAGGGGCAACACCCTAGGGAATGGATCGGAGAACTGAGGAATGAGGCATCAGAGGCTGGTGAAGTTTTCCATGATGGAGCAAGAAGGGTGATTCATAGAAGGCAAGGGTTGGAAGACGAGGGTTGGAAGGGACCTCAGTAGGTATATAGTTCAGACCCCTGCTCAAAGCAGGACTAACCTCAGCTAAATCATCTCATCCAGGGATTTGTCAATCTGCAGCCTAAAAACCTCTAAAGATGGAGATTCCACCACCTCCCTAGGTAACCCATTCCAGTGCTTCACCACCCTCCTAGTGAAAAACTTTTTCCTAATGTCCAACCTAGACCTTCCCAACTGCAACTTGAGACCATTGCTCCTTGTTCTGTCATCTGCCACCACCGAGAACAGCCTAGCCCCATCCTCCCTGGAACCCCCTTGCAGGTAGTTAAAGGCCGCTATCAAATCCCCCCTCATTCTTCTCTTCTGCAGAGTAAACAAGCCTAGTTCCCTCAGCCTCTCCTCATAAGTCCTGTGCTCCAGCCCCCTAATCATTTTGGTTGCCCTCCGCTGGACTCTCTCCAATTTGTCCACATCCTTTCTGTAGTAGGGGGCCCAAAACTGGACACAATACTCCAAATGCGGCCTCACCAATGCCGAATAGAGGGGAATAATCACTTCCCTCTATCTGCTGGCAATGCTCCTACTAATGCAGCCCAATATGCCATTAGCCTTCTTGACAACCAGGGCACACTGCCGACTCATATCCAGCGTCTTATCCACTGTTACCCCCAGGTCCTTTTCTGCAGAGCTGCTGCCTAGCCCGTCGGTCCCCAGTCTGTAACTGTGCATGGGATTCTTCCATCGTAACTGCAGGGACTCTGCACTTGTCCTTGTTGAACCTCATCAGATTTCTTTTGACCCAGTCCTCCAATTTGTCTAGGTCACTCTGTCTCCCATCCCTGCCCTTCAGCGTATCTACCACTGACTGCCCCCAGCTTAGTGTTATCTGCAAACTTGCTGAGGGTGCAATCCACCCCATCCTTAGATCATTAATGAAGATGTTGAACAAAACCGGCCCTAGCACTGGCCCCTGGGGTACTCCGCTTGTGACTGGCTGCCACCAAGACCTGGAGCCATTGATCACTACCTGTTAAGTCCGATGATCTAGCCATCTTTCTGTCCACCTTACAGTCCATTCATCCCACCCTTACGTCTGTAACTTGCTGATAAAAATACTGTGGGAGACCATATCAAAAGCTCTGGACATTGCAGGTGTCTCCTGACCTGCTCTTGTGTTAGACGTTTTTCGGTTGAGTTTTGTTAAGCCTGCCGGCAGAGAGACGGAATCTCCTTTCCCAGGGGGGTCTCACCACAAATGTCCTCCCCAGCTTGAGGGCCGGGGTGTCCCTGCTGATATCTTAGGAACCTGCTTCTCACCTTGAAGCCCAGTGAGATCCTGAGAACCCCTGCTCGGCTGGCACCTAATCTGGGAGACACCTGAACCCCCTCAGCACCCAGGTGTCCACCAGCGACGTCCCCCAAGGGGCTGACATTTCTGCCAGTGAGGGTATGTGGAAGGATCTTGGCCCTGATGCAGGTAGAGGGTGTCCCTGCTGAGCTCTGCTGGTGACAGCATGTGTCTGTCTGGGCCGTGGGAAACCCTCAATTCCGATCCTTCCTCAGCTTGATTTGGGGCAATGACCCAAACCTGGTTAATGGCCGTAATAGGGAGGAGGGGGAATCTCTCCGTGGGGGATTCAGGACTCCTGCATCCCACTCCTGGGGCACTGTGAGCTCCCTCCCTTGCTCTGTGCCTCAGTTTCCCCTCTCTGTGGACAGCAGGACTCGGTCCCTGTCTGAGCCAACAAGAGGAGTGTGAAATGAACGACTCTGCAGCATGGCGAAGTATTTCCAGGCGCAGCTAAGGAGGCCCCTGGGTCCCTCCGTCTCCTCCCAGAGCCTCCATGGGCCCTCCATAAGGGATATAGCAGGGGGTTATCTGTGGGAAGGGGCCCGTGCAACAGGAAGGGATAGAAATGGGACCTGGCCACCAGTGGCAGCTCAGGGTGAGTGTCAGCCTGCCCCCCCCTTTTGTTCCCGACCCACAGCCCCCTGCTAGCCCAGCCCTGGGCTCCCGCTGGCCCTGCCGGTGCCCCTCACTCCCGAACTGCAGCCCTCCTGGCTTCCCAGTTGCCAGCAGACATGTATGCTGCTTGCGGAGGAGAGCATTCGGGTGTCACAGTGTGTGTGACAGGGGACATTGGGACATTTCTGGTGTCTCTGTGCCTATTGCACGGCCACTGTGTGCATGTCTCGCTTCGATCAGTGCAGGCGATGAGTAACAGGGGAAGGGGTGAGTGAATGGAGGGATAAATACGGGAGTGCATTTATTAATATGAACCTAAAGCAGAAGAGAACAAAGCACCAGTGACGCCTGGAGGAACGTGCGTGCTAAACTTCTCATCACTGAGCGGTTAAACGAACACAGGGAGGGAGGAACAAATAAATTACTGGGGAAAGAAAGAAAGAAAGAAAGAAAGAAAGAAAGAAAGAAAGTTAGTTATTCAGTGCATGAATAGGAGAAGGTATACATTAAAAGGGAAGGAAGGATTTAATCAAGAAACGAAACAATGAATCAGTGACTGAAAGAACAAATTCATGGCAGAATCCATGAACGCCTGAATGAGGAAATGAACGAATGTCTAGCCATCAATCTGACTGCAACTAGATGGGGTGGCTGTCAGGAATAAATGAGAGAGTAACAGAAATCAATGGACAGGTAAATAAATGAAGGATTGTACAGAGAAATAAGGGATGGGACAAATACACGAATACAGACATAAATGAATTGATAAATAAGCAAACAATATCCTGTATAGATAAAGGAGGGCGGGGGCTGATCTCGGTCAGGGTATATGCAGCGCCCGGCACAACAGGAGCTCTGCTAGATTCATAGATTCACTGAATCATAAATTCATAGATTTAAAGGCCAGAAACAGCCTCCAGCCCATCCATTCCGACCTCCTCTATAACCCAGCCCAGAGGATTTCCCCCAGCTCCCCCTGTATTGCATCCCATAACGTGTGTTGGACTAAAACGTTTCACAGAAAGGCATCTGCTAAATTAACGCGCCCTTTAGTGTCTGGAATTTTCTCCCCAGGAAGGTCCCTATACACTGTGAGCAATTTACTCTCAGTTGTCTTTCTGAGAAGCAAACCAGATCAAGCCCTTTAAATCTCTTGCTGTCAGGTATTTTCCCCAGCCCTTGGATCGTTTTTCTGGCTCTTTCTGCTTCCCTACCACCACCACCAATTTGACAGCATCCTTTTTAAAACATGCACCCCAGAACTGTTTATACAGCCAGGGAGCTCGCGTTGAGTTGCTCCTTTGCTCCGAGCTGTCCTTGTTCTGTAGCCATGCTGTACAACTTTGCATTTGGCTGTATTCAAACACATATTTGTTTGACTGGGGCCCAGTTTACCAAGCAATCCAGCTCCCTCCGTACGATGTCAGTGATTTTTCCTGCTCTGCCAATCTTGGTGTCACCTGCAAATTTGATCGGCAGGGATTTTATATTTACTTCCATATCACTGAGGACCATATTGAATAGCATCAGACCTAGAACTGATCCCTGAAGAGCCCCACTAGAGGAGGAAGAACCATAATTAATGACGACATTCAGATCTGTCCATTAACCATCAATCCATTTGACAGGGGGGCTCTCAATTCTGCTAGTGCAAATTTTTTGTCCGAATGTTTTGCGGCACCAAGTCAAACACCTGCACCCAATACACCTATAATTATGTTGTGGGTTAGGTTAAATCTTGTTGGGTTGTGACAGATTCTCCATCGGGGTGATTTTTAAATCCAGATGGGCTGTTTTCCCTCAAAGATCTGCGCTGATTCAAACCAGAATGAATTCAAGGGACTCCAATTCATTTTTTATTTTGTTATAGTCTAGCTAATATCAATGTTTATTTTTAAGCACCTTTCTGGATGTTTAGCCATTTAAATTTTCACACAGGAAATTATGGGGGAATCAAACAACAGTTGAAGGGGCTGAGACAATATTTATTTCATGAAAGCAGCGATTCAAAACGTTAAAGCTTTATAACCATTAAAAGACAAATGGTCAACATCATAGGTCAAAACATACAAAGTAGATATCCTTCAGCCAAACTCTAACAAGTTCTCACACAGCGTTGTTCTCTCTTTGCTGTTGTACATCTCAAATATTATTGATGGAAATGTTTTTTTCGCCAGGTTGTGTGTGTGTCCTCCGTGAAATCGATGTCGGCTGACATTGGCCAATAAAAAACCTCATCCTTCCAAACCTAGTGATACAAGAGATCCAACTAGATTATCACAAGGGTCCTTCTTCTGGCCGGGAATCTAAGAATCGATGTTTGTTGGGCATAATTCCCACCCGGGAATGTGACTTATGTGAGTGGATGGCTTTGCTGGGTAAGGGTGCATGTGTGTGAGGATCAGGACAAAGACATTGAAGGAGAGAGAAGCTGAGAGGCTGTGTGTCGGCTGAAAGAAATGGCTGGATGTCGGCCGAAAGAGAGCTAGAGCGGTGATCCAAGACACTCTCTTCTGTTCTTTGGTTCCTCCTGTGTTCAGGGAAACAGGACTTTGTATCTTTTCCGTGAACATGCAGAATTGCGTCAAAGACATTCCTGACTTAGCTGCCTAGACCCTGAATTTTTGGCCAACTCTCAGGTCAGCAATTGTAGTGATGATAGTGTCCCATGGGGGTGTGTTACAGGGATGGAGCGGGGGAATTGCATGGGGGTGACAGAATTTGTCCCTCTGGGGCTATCTCAGACCTGGGAGATCCAGCTCTTCCTCTTCGCCTCCTTCTTTGTCTTCTACTCCATGATCCTCCCGGCCAACATCCTCATCATCCTCACCATCCGGGGCAACCCCCACCTGGGCTCCCCCATGTACTTCTTCCTGGCCAACTTGGCCTTCCCGGACATTTGTTACTGCTCCATCACCCCCCCGAAGATGCTGGTTGACTTCTGCTCCTGCCACAAGACCATCTCCTACGGGGGCTGCATGGCCCAGCTCTTCTTCCTCCACTTCCTGGGGACCGCTGAGGTCTTCCTGCTGGTGGCCATGGCCTTTGATAGGTACCATGGCCATCTGCCACCCCCTGTGCTATGCCAGAGTGATGAGCAGGGACATCTGCTGTGCTTGGTGGAGGCTTCCCAGACTGGGGGGCCTCATGCACTCCATTTTCTAGCTGTCTCTGATTGCCCGGCTCCCGTTCTGCGGCCCCAACGAGCTGGACAATTTCTTCTGCGACATCCCCCAGGTGATCAAACTGGCTGGCACTGACATCTACGTGCTGGAATACCTCATGTTCTTCAACAGCGGTCTGTCTACCTTGATGTGTTTCCTCCTCTTGCTCATCTCCTACGGGGCCTTGCCAGTCCGGCTGCGGGCAGGCAGGCCCTCAAATGGGATGAGCAAAGAGGCCTCCACCTGCATCCCCCACATCATCCTCATCTTCAACATGCTGAGCCCGGCCATCTACATCTATGGCCAGCCCTTCCGCAGCTTCCCCCTGGACAAGGTGGTGTCTGTGTTCCACACTTCCCGCTCACGAATCCTATGATCTACACACTCAGGAACAAGGATATCATCAGTGCCATGAAGAGGCTGATGGGCAGGCACGGGCTCTGGAGAGAGAAATAGAAGAAAGTCAAAATAAAGAAGTGCAGGGTTTGGAATTATTTTAGGGAATTTCTCCAGCTTGTATTATACAGGAGGTCAGACTAGATTATCAAAACGGTCTCCTTTGGCCTCTGAATTGATGAATCTATACATGCTTATCCATGTGAGCACTGAATTACACCAGAGTAATGCTGAAGTAATGCAGTAGGATCCATGGAGTAACAATGGAACAATCTAAAGTATCTATGGAGTAATTCTGTAATATCTGCGGAGTAATTCTGTGATATCTATGGAGCAATGTTGTGGTCACTCTTTGATGTCTCTGTACTAATGCTGTGATACCTATGAACTAATTTTCCATGTCAATGGAGTAACTTTCTAGTAACTGTATAGTATATGTGAACTAACACTGTGGTAACTGTTGTATATATGGAGTAACTCTACTGTATCTGTGGAGAAACTCAATAGTAAGTCTATACTATCTATGGAGTAATTATATTATAACTCTGTATACTCCATGGAGTAATTCTGTAGTAAATGTGGAGTAAGTCTATAGTATTTGTGGGGTAACTGTAATACCTACAGAGTAATTCTGCAGTACCTATATAGAAAATACAGTAGTAGCTATGGATTTATTCTTTCATATCCATGGAGTAAACCTGTAATATCCACGGAGTAACATTGTAATGACTGTATCTCATCTATGGAGAAACTTTATATTATATGTAGAGCAACTTAATAGTAACTCTTTAATGTCTATGGAATAACTATATACTAATCCTGTAGGATACATGGAGTAATTATTTAGTATCTGTGAAGCAATTCTATAGCAAATAAGTAGTGGCTCTGGAAAAAGTGTGTAATCATTATATAGAATCTATGTAGTAAATGTATAAAGTCTGTTTAATAACAATGTAGCAAATCAGTATTATCTACATAGTAACTTTGTTGTAATTCTGTAGTATCTATAGAGTAATAACAATGTAATATTGTTGTCATATCTATTGAGTAGCTCTGAAATATCTATGGAGTAACCGTGTACTGATTGTTTATTAATGTGAAGAAACTCTAGATTATCTCTGAAATATCTTGTGAGTAATTCCAGCATTTACCTCAAGTGTGACTGAGAGCAAAATTGGGCTTTGTGTCTCTGATTAGCTGTATGATACCATGCTCATTGTATAGTACTTAACAGCACCAGGAGGCTTTTGTTAGTAGTGTTTCTCTTGTTAAAATGATGACAGAAATGTGCACCATGGACTACACTTGAATGTCGGTGCATGAGATCTTCATCAAGATCCTTTCAAATGTAACCTTTATTCTGTCCCGTGCGCCAATTTCTAGCATGGTTTCAAAGCCCCAGAGAGCAACGTTGCTTCTTTTTATATTTTTCCTTCTCAAATCTCCCTGCTTAAAAACACAGGACGCGCCAACCCACAAGATTGGGTCCTTTAAACGGTCCTTTAAATGGCTTTCAATCTACCACCAACAGATACAATAGATCAGTGATGTTCAACTTACGATCCACGGACCTATGTCTAAGGGGTCCACGAAAGGTTGTTATTACTATACAACAGTGGTTTGCTACCTGTGGTCCACAGGCCCCTGGGGGTCCATAGACTATGGCTAAGATTTCCACAGAGGTCCACGCTGCCCTTCGAAGTTTTTTAGAGGGTCTGAAGATGAACAAAGACTGAAAATCACTGCAATAGATACAGGATCAGATACTTAGCTGGAGTAAACTGTCCCAAGGTTATTTCTATGAGAGTACCAGCTAAAGAAGCAACCAAAGATCAGCACCACCGTTGTGCCGGGCGCTGCCCGTACCCAGATCAATGCTTGTGGTGGGCACTGCACAGGCATGGAGGGTGAGCAGGGCCGAAGCATAATTTTTTCAGGCCCGGTACAAACATGTAACACGGGCCCCCTCCCACACATATACCCATGGGGGTTGCAGCCTGGGCTGGGCCCCCCAAGGCCTCCGGGCCCCGGTAAAGTGTACCCTTTTCCCCCCCATGTGGGGTCCCTGATGGTGAGTGACATCAGCTCGTAGCTGTGGGTGAAGCATGGATTTTTCTGTTGGCTGGAAAAAGCAGGATGGGGGACAGAAATTGGTTCAACCCGCACCAAGTTGAAAAAATTCCCCCCCAAAATTAAGTGAAATGGAAAAATTGTGGGGGGAAGAACCCATGTGGGGGGGGGGAAATATTTGGATGGAAATATTTCATTCAACCCAAAACGAACAGGTGCAGTTCATTCCTGGGTATTTTTTACTAGTACACCCAAAGCAGGATATTAGCCCAATAGCTAGGGTGCTTGTCTACAGTGTGACAAACACGGCTTCAAGTCCTGCCTCTCCATAGTGGGAATAGGAAGGTGGGGCTTTCAGTTTAGAGTGGCCCTACTGGGTTACAGGTAGGCCAGGTTAGGAACATCTCCTGTTGAAACCGTTCCCGGGTAGACACATCCTTGGAGAAGGGGGACTATAGATGGTCCAATTCCCACCTTCAAGGCATGTCCCTGGACAAACCAGCCGAGGGTGCGAAGCTGTGGCTGTCGTTTTCTCCCCCGGGCCCACGCGTTTTACGTGAAGTGGGACAGTTTGCACAAATTGAAGGACTCCCACAGCAGACTGACACACAGGCTCGTAGCTAAGAGGTTTGCTTTGAAGAGCTGAGGCCCCCGTCCAAATCCGGTCTTCCCGTAAACCAGATGGGGGGATGTGACCCCAGGCTGCCATGTCCCACATGAGTTAATTCTTGGGCTAACCTGGTCAAAAGGAAGATGACGGCCCCTCTGCAGTGGGGCATTTAATAAGCGCCCCGACTGCTACCCAGAAAAATAGTCTGGGCCAAAGATTTCAGGTGAATTCATGGCAAACTTGTGAATCCTTTCACGGCAAAGGGAAGTGCATTTTTTTAATCTCTAGTGATGCCGAGACTTTGATTCAGGACTCCTGGGTTCAATCTTGGCTCTGGGAGGACAGTGGGGTCTAGTGGGTAGAGCGGGGGTTGGGGGCTGGGAGCCTGGATGCCTGGGTTCCATCCCCAAGCCTGGGAGAGGAGTGGGGTCTAATAGTTTAGAGCTGGGGGGAGGGGACTGGGAGATGGGAGCCAGGTTGCCAGGGTTCCATCCCCAGCCCTGGACGTGGGGTCTAGTGGTTAGAGCGGGGGGAGGGGCGGGAGCCAGGACACCTGGGTTCCATCCCCAGCCCTTGGAGGGGAGTGGTGTCTAGTGGTTAGAGCACAGGAGGTGGGGTCTGGGAGTCCAGGCACCCAGGTTTTATTCATTATTGGCCCTGTGTAACTTGAGTCATCTCCCTGCTCTGCCGTGTCCCTGGGTTTCATTCCCAGTCCGCTCCCCCCAGCAGCTGAGATCGTGGCTTGGCGCTCCCACCAGTGTCAGCGAGGATATATCCAGGAGCTGTGCAGCGGGGCCGGGAGGGCTGGAGCTGACACCTGTCTCCACCGCAGGCGTGCAGGGCGAGTCTCCACCACGCACCCCCCTCCCCCGCATTTCTTCTTCATTCCTCCTTTGCTGTCTCTCTCCACCGCCTTGCCACCCATGGCCGCGGCTCTGAGCCTGTCCTGCCCATCACCCTGGCACGCCCGCCCCATGGACACAGCTGGGCAGGAACTCACCAAAACCCCCTGGGATCCGAAAGCCCCCTTTCATCCACTTCCCAACGGCAGTGCCCCCTGCCTGCCGCCCTGCACCGCCCGGCTGCTCTGTGCCCCCATTTCCCCCCCCAGCTTTGCCGGTGCCCCTCACTCCCGACCCGCTGCCCGCCTAGAAGCACTGCCTGGCTGCTCTGCGGCTCCATCTGGGCTCATCAGACCAGCCCGGCCCTCCCAGGACTCGGGCACTTGGCAGAGGGGCAGCGTGGGCAGCCCAGCACCCCGACGCCCTCTCGGAGCTTGGACATTATTCCTGCTCCTCTCTGCCGGCACCCCAGGTGCTGCCGGACCCCAGTGCCAGCTGAAGGGATGTGACCGCGGAGGGGGCTTTCTTCCAGGGACTGATCAGCCAAAGACCCCAAAGCACTGTATGGATATTGATGAACTGAGCAATTAAACCCCCCCAGGAGGTGGGGGAGTGCCATTAGCTCCTTTTATAAATGGGGAAACTGAGGCAGGGAGCGGGGAGTCACATGGAGAGGCAGGGGCAAAGCTGGGATGATTTAGTCGGGGTTGGTCCTGCTTTGAACAGGGGGTTGCGACTCGATGACTTCCTGAGGTCCCTTCCAACCCTCACCTTCTATGAAAATCCTGGAGTCTGGGCTCATTTTCTAACTGCTAGACCCCCCACTCCCCCTCCCAGAGCTAGGGAGAGAACCCAGGCGTCCTGGCTCCCAACCCGCCCTGCTCTAACCACTGGACCCCACTCCCCTCCCAGAGCTGGGGATCGTAGAACCCAGGCATCCTGGCTCCCTTGTGGCTCTATTAATGCCAGCTGCACAGCACATAAATAAAGGGTGCTCCTGTGCAAGGAAGAGCTGCGTCATTAGCACTCTGAGTCCGAGCTGCTTCTTCTCAAGCGGGCTCCGAACCGTCCCCTGGGCCGTGTAAATGCTCCCTGCCCTGACACCTGCCCGGCCTCTGTCAATGGGTCCATCATCACAGCTAGGCCGTGGCTGGGTTCGCTGGTCCCCAAGGGAAGCGGAGGCGGCAGCTCCCTGGGCCGCCACTAGGGGGCAATAAAGCCCCTCCCCCCGAGGAAAACCTCAGCCGCTCCCATCCTGGACCGGGACCCATGGATTGTCCTCCTACTACCCGCACCTGCCCCCACCCTGTGGCCCTCACATCTCTTGTCCCTCTGTCTGGCTGTCGGCTGTCTGTCTGCTGTTCCCTTCTCTCTTCTCTCCTCTTTCTTTCTTTCTTTCTTTCTTTCTCCGGGTTCCCCCACCCAGACACAGACTTTCACTCTGCATTTCTCTCTGTCACCCCCACTGTCATCACATTCCCTGTGCAATGACCGGCTGGGCATGGCCTGCCCCAGGATTTCGTGGCGGGGAGATGAGAAGGGTCCACAAGTGTCAGAGGGGCCTCGGCCCCCAGTGGGGCAGAGGGACAGTCTGGGGGAACCGGGGATCCAGGGGATCCTCCCACAGCAGAGTGCACAGGTGACATCCTGCCCCATTAGCGTACATGGGACTTTGGCCATTGCCTGCAGTGGGGCCAGGACTGGGGCCCCCATGTCTGTGCTCAGCAGCTCTGCAAATGCCCCCGTCTGAGGGGCTGGGGAGAAGGTTTCCTGGGCCATGGATGGGCCTGAAACAACAGCCCAAAGGAAGAAAGAGACATGGATACCTACCTGCCTACCTATAGATTTATCCCTATACACCCCCTCATCTCTCTATCCCTATACACACCCATCTATCCATCCTTGTACACACCCATCTATCCATCCCTATACACCCCCTCATCTCTCTATCCCTATACACCCCCTCATCTCTCTATCCCTATCTATCTATCTATCTATCTATCCCATATGTCCTTACCCATCTACCTTTATTACCTCTCTCTCTCTCACTCTGCCTGTCTATCTGTCCATCCATCCATCTGTCCTATGTGGAATTATATCCCTAAGTATCTCTCCATCAATCTGTCCATCCTATGTGGTTTTATCTATCTCTCCCATGCACCTATCTATCTCACACATCTCTCTCTCCCGTGTGCTTTATCACTCCCTCATCTTAATCTGATATTCTAGTATCTGAAGGACTATTTCCCTTGAAAAGTTCCTGTTGTTAATACAATTCATTGAAATCCCATATCACTTTTTATTAGCTTTGATCCTGTTCCTGTTGGTTTCATTGAGAGCTTTGTTTTCATGCAGAGAGCTCTGTATGATCATTTTAAAATATCTGTACAGAGCTTTAAATCATAAAAAAAGTGTTCCATATATTTAGTGACCTCGGTAATAATAATACGGAGATCTTTTAAATAAATATTCATTATTAATAACCAGATTTATAAAGCAATCACATACCAATATATTTGAAAATATGTATTAATAATCATGATTATAAAACATCTAAATAATATTGTTAATCTTTTGTAATCATATTTTGAGCATAATAGTTACCAATCATTCAAATACTGTTCTGATTCCTTATACATATTTATTAATAGCAACTCTACTGTTTGCAAATCAATCTAATGTTACTTCAAAGTGGTTCTATACATTTATTTAAAGCAATCCATGTGTTTATAAAGCAGCCTAACCCTTCATTCCTGTTCAAAGTGTTTATTAAAAGCAGTCGTGTTCGCAGGCAAATAGCATTTCATTCGGTTTGTACACATCCAGTAAAAGCAATCAGGCTGTTTAAAAATGCAATCTACCCTTTTTTTGTTCTACTTGTACTCGTTAATTAAGAGCAAATATAAAGTTGAGAAGCAATCCAATGTTGCATAGCTTTATAAACATTTATTACTGATAATGAGAGGAATGGTTAAATACAGATATTTAGTGACCATCTTCTCTTTCTTCTAGCCCTAACCCCAGCTATAGGGGTTTGGCTCCTCACATACAGGACTCATTTAATGGATTTCTTTGGCTAGATTTTACAGCTGGCTGTCAACCTGAGGTCAGCTTTCCTTCTTTTTCCGCCAGGCTTGGGACCAGAACTGAGATTAGCAGTAGTACTACTATTAGTAAATAACAATAACAGAGTGTGTGTATTGGAATACAGACACATATTGGTGCTGCTAGTATATTTACAGAACAATCTAGTGGTGCCTTCATCTGTTTCTGCACATTATTTAATAGTAGCCTCCCTTTTCTAGCTCACGTTAGAAATACATGTGGGCCTCTTGACAAACATAGATCGAGAGAGAGACGGTGGACACAGCCATCTCATTGAACGTAGATCTTTACATCAGTAAACATGAATGATAAGGATGAATAGGTGCCAAAAGGCATCTTAATAACAATGTTTTATTCAATAAAAACCAACATGAATTAAAAATGAATTAAATTGAAACTAGGACAGTTTCAGCTCGCATTATTACCGCTCAGATTGCCGCGTAAATGCATCTCTCCATATTGTTTGATTGTTTACAACCTAGAACAGCAGACAGCAAAGAACATAGAAATGAATATGTCCGCCATTAATAATAATAATCAATAATCATTTCCCATCTGATAGCAAAGGACTATCCGGTGGTATTATTTCAAAGCTAGCTCAGACTAGTTTGCATTCAAGCCCTCTTTGATGCTATTAGAAAAGAGATTTTTATATTTGCAGGAGCCAAATTGTACCATTGATTTGCAAAACCAAACGCGTTCCAGATGAAAGACTGTGGCCCAGCTCGATAAAAAGCAGTCCCCACCCGGCCCATCTCGCCCCACCGTCCATGGCCCCATCTCAGCTGAACGATCAAGCACTCAAAGGCCCAGCTGGTGTTTGTCTCGCTGGGTGTTTTTCTCCTCGCCTCGCTCAGCACCTCAGTTTATTTTCTGCCCCTGTCAGTGTTGCTCTGTGTCTCGGGGACTCCACCCCAGACATCTGGTCCTCCAAAGCAAGGCCGAGGGGACGCCCCAATGCTACAATTAGACCCTATTTTCTTTCGGGAACCGAAATCGAGAGGGGGGTCGGAAAGCAGAGCTGGGACCTGCCGAGATAGCAGGGCGACCGCAAGTGATACACAGGGGCCAGCTGCATCTCCCTTGCTTGGAGGAGCCATGGTCCTTTGCCCTCTGCGTGCCAGGGCGAGCATGTCCCTCCCACAGGAACCTTGGGTTCGGGATCCCAAGGGAAATCTCGGCCCAAAGGGCCGTGCATCTTCCCCAGGGCTTGCAACCACTTTGCCCCTTTGGCTGGGATTTGTAGGGATGGAGGGGCCTGAACCCCAGGGAATTTCAATGGGATTTGGGGGTCCCGACTCCCAGAGACTCCCTTGAAACTCCCAGTCACTGGCTCTAATCTTCTTGGGGACCACCCTGCAGCCCCGCTGGAGCAATTGATCTGCTTCGCACAGCACAAACTGGACTCCGAGGTCCTGGAAGGTTTCACCAGGCACTAGAGCAGCAGCCGCGACTGAGACATTTTGATGGTTCCCCGGGCACGTCTGGGGCAATGAGTGGGGGGTTCCTGCCCCCCACCCCGGGGACATCTGCCGGCCGTATTGTCTCTGACGGCACCAGCAAGAAGCCCGGGTACGTGCCCTGCCGTCCAAACCGGGCTAGACCAGGCTATGGGGACCAGGGACAGGGTCCCCTCCCTGCTGCAGACTCTCAGCTGGGTTTTCATGTGCGCAGAGCAGGTTTCCCGCCCTCATGGTTGGGGAGGAAAGCTTGAAGGTGTGGCCCGATGACACTGACACAGCCCTGAGTTTGCAGAGAGCCTGAACCCGTTGCTGTGACAGGGATAGCAGAAATGTCCCAGCTATGCTAGTGCCTTTAATGCATTATTTTCTCTCTGGTTTTGGGTATTTGGTTTTTAAATTGACAGGCGGGGGGGTGGTAAGGAAGCGGAGAATTGGGTGATAATTTTTGTATCTGGTGTGGATTTAGGATGCCTGTGTTCTCTCCCCAGCGCTGGGAGGGGAGTGGGGTCTAGTGGTTAGAATTGGAGGGAGTGGGGGCTGGGAGCCAGGACTTCACGGTTCTATCCCTGGTTTTCTAAGAGGCGTGAGGTTTAGTGGTGAGAATGGGGGAGGCGGCTGGGAGACTGGACTCTTGGGTTCTCTTCTTGGCTCTGGGAGGGGATTGGGGTTGAGTGGTTAAAGTGGGGGGTGGGGGGCTGGGCACCAGGATACCTGGGTTTTATCCCCAGCTCTGGGAGGGGAGCAATGTCAAGTGGTTAGAGCGGGGAGGGCTGTCTCTTTGTACTGTTCTCTACCATCTGTCTCTGTGACCTGCTACGTGCCCCTCCCCAGTCCTTGTCGTGCCTTGCTCACCCCATATTTATTTCCCCGCCCTACGCATAGGGGGCCCCCGCAGCGCGACCTGCTCTATCCCTGTGGCCTCGCCACTCCCCCATCCCCCGCCTTCCAGCGCCCTAGGGCTGCGATCCCACCTCCCCCACTCCCGGGGCGGGCACACCCACAGCTCCCGGGAACGGAGTTGCTGCTTTGCACCCCACCCCACGTGGCAGGGGCAGGGAGAGATGGGACCTGCCTGAGGCCCCCCCACACTCCGCTTAGCGGCCGGCAGGACCAGCCCATCAGACTAACCCGCAGGGGCTGCGAACTGGGGGACCTTCCTGCAGGGGAGAACACGGGTGACGTCCTGCCCCATTGGCGCCCAGGAGAGCTGGGCCATCGCCTGCCCTGTCTTTGGGCTCCGCAAACGCCCCCGTCTGAAGGGTTGGGGAGAAGGTTTCCTGGGCCCCAGGTGGGCCTGAAACAACAACAAACCTAAGGAAGGAAGAGACGCGGCTCCCTACACCCCTGAGTTATTGTCAATAACAGCCCTGCGCCCTCACCCCACATCCCCATAGCACCTGTCCTGGGCACAGCCCCTCACAGATGGACACAGGACAGAGCGCCAATAGCTGGCCAGCCATCCATCTGTACCTCCTGGGTGCATTTCTCCAGCTCCCTGTTGTTGATTCTGGACACTTAGTGATCAGTGTGATACCAGTGAGACACGGGCGCCCGATTTGCAGATCAATAAGGTTTAATCTAATCTAATGAGGATCAACAAGGACAAGTGCAGAGTCCTCCACCTAGGACAGAAGAATCCCATGCACAGCTATAGACTGGGGCCCGACGAGCTAGGCAGCAGTTCTGCAGAAAAGGACCTGGGGGTAACAGTGGATAAAAAGCTGGATATGAGTCAGCAGTGTGCCCTGGTTGTCAAGAAGGCTAATGGCATATTGGGCTGCATTAGGGGGGGCATTGCCAGCAGGTCACGGGAAGTGATTATTCCCCTCTATTCGGCATTGATGAGGCCGCATTTAGAATATTGTGTCCAGTTTTGGGCCCCCCCACTACAAAAAGGATGTGGACAAGTTGGAGAGAGTGCAGCGGAGGGCAACCAAAATGATTAGGGGGCTGCAGCACAGGACTTATGAGGAGAGGCTGAGGGAACTGGGCTTGTTTAGTCTGCAAAAGAGAAGAATGAGGGGGGATTCGATAGCGGCCTTTAACTACCTGAAAGGGGGTTCCAGGAAGGATGGGGCTAGGCTGTTCTCGGTGGTGGCAGATGACAGAACAAGGAGCAACGGTCTCAAGTTGCAGGGCGGGAGGTCTAGGTTGGACATTAGGAAAAAGTTTTTTACTAGGAGGGTGGTGAAGCACTGGAATGGGTTACCTAGGGAGGTGGTGGAATCTCCATCCTTAGAGGTTTTTAATCTGAGGCTTGACAAAGCCCTGGCTGGGATGATATAGTTGAGGTTAGTCCTGCTTTGAGCAGGGGGTTGGACTAGATACCTCCTGAGGTCCCTTCCAACTCTAATATTCTATATTCTAATGTGCAAAGTTTTCTATCAATGTACTAGTTAGATACAAAGCTTAAAATTAACTACAATATCTCACTCTCACTGAGCCTGGAAAGCTAAGCAGTTACTCAGAAGGCTGTACACAGGAACGGCTTTCTTCAGGGGCCCCGCCAGGGAGTCAGTGGATCCTCTGGTTCAACCGGCAGCACCTCCCGCGGAGTCAGGTGTTGATGGAGCGCCCCCCTTTGTCTAAGCGGTGACTACTTATACCCTTCCATAAACAGCCTTCACCTAATTATCTCTGTCTCATTGTCATATATGCTAATTACCTACATTGGGTTTCCACCCTTTCCATTCTCACCATGATAATTGGGGTCATCAAAACAACATCTGGGGATAGGAGGGGTGCAGTAAACGTGTGCCCCTTGGCAATAAAACAGTGCACCCCAGATGTTCAAGGATAACTTCTTGTTCCCATCACTGTTATATATGTGCAGCTGCAAGCAATACAGTATCTGTATTTTGTCTTGTTATGTGCCATGCTGTGCAGAAAGGGAGACATCTGTAAGGTTATTCAGTCTCTACCAACTGGAAGATGTCATGCTACAGGGGTCAGAATAGCCAAGCAGGCAACTAAATGCTATGCTAAGCCTGTAGGACAGAGGTCAAGCAACTCAAATTGTACTGGGCCTCCAACACCTACCTGTCTGGTGATCCGTCCATCTCTCACACGCCCCTCTATCTCACTACCAATCTATTTCATCAGCTCCGTTCTCTCAATCCCTTGAGCCATCCATCCGTCCTTTGTGGAATTATCTATCCATCTAGCTGTGCCATGTGGCCTTATCTCTGTCCACCCTACGCAGAAATATCTATGCATCCAGCTGTGCTACGTGGCCTTATCTCTGTCCGCCCTACGCAGAAATATCTATCCATCCAGCTGTGCTGTGTGACGTTATCTATCTACCCCTGTTCTGAAACATGTACTTTTAGTATTGACGTGAACATTTACCTTAGAAAGTTCCCGGAGCTAGTATAACTCCTTGAAAACCCGTATCGCTTTTTATTCTTTTTAATCAATTGCTTTCTGCATGACTGAGAGCTTCATTGCGACGGAGAGCTCCATTTAATAATCACCACCTGTTTGTAGAGAAATTTGAGTCTAAATATTTTACTTAGGTATTTTTAAAATGAAGTAAAGGATGATAAATTTTGTGCAGGTCTTGTAAATAAATACGAAGTAATAACGGCTGTTTATAACGCAATTCAGTTCATATCAATCTCTTTGAAATCACATCTTTATAGTTATAACACTTATGTATTTTCATCTCTTATAATCATACATAAACTAATGTCATATTATAAACCAGTCTAATATTGTTCATTTTCTTTATAAATACGTTTCAATAGCAATTGTATTGCTTAAAGTTATTAATAAATTAGTATTAACAATTATAATTGATAATAATCTAATAGTCCAGCAACCTGTTTATATACATTTATTAAAAATACCACAATTGAAACCATTTGCTGTTATTTTAATGTCTTTCTGCAATAATAATAAATAATATTTGATCTGTATTAAACACAAACTGATAAAACGAATTTATTTACAGAGCAATCGGATCTGACTTTTATCTCATTCTACACACCCAATAACATCTCTCGTTTTTTCCTGTATCACCTTCAAAGTCAATATGCACTTCTCTAAAACTATTTAATAATAACTATAACAATGCTGTATATGCGGTAAACGTGTTCATACAGAAACCTCATTGTCCCGAGATCTCTACAAATAAACACCATTTGGTACCATTCGTATTGGTAAAGAGATCTTAATCACATTGAATGAAATAAAAAATACATTCAAAAGAGAAAACTAAAATTTCAGGTTAAGCTAATTCAATTTAGTTGGCTTTTTTTTTCTACCTGCTGCTTTCTTATTGTTGTTTAATCTTTATACATTGTAACAGCAGGAGAGAAAGGAAATTGAGAAAATAAATATTTTATTAGTAATGAAGAAAAAGAAGAAGACGTCACATTACAGCAAGCAGAAGGTCATGTTTTTTTTGAAACCTCTCTCTCTAAATTGCATTCAGGCCAAGAAAGACTCTATTAGAAAACAGATTTGACCGTTATATTCTCAACACCTCCATGGTGTTATTTACTTTCAACATCAAATTCTGAGCGATTAGGCTGCAGAGAGCCAGACTCTGATCATTTTTAACGAATGTCAACCCTTTAAATTCCTTTCCCATGAGACTGGGGTCAAACTGATACATTGGGGTCTCAGACCATCGTTAATATTATTTGGTTTGTGACCAGTCGTTATTAATAGTTAATTATGAGTTTTAACCACAAATTACAAGTTTCTTAAAGAAAGACGAGGCATTTCCCATCAGGAATTCCTAAGTGATACACAATCATTTCATTTGATAATCCAAGTTAGTAATTCATGACTAGATATATGGCATTATTAATAAGACAGTAACATATCTCTGGCCAGATTGTTCTATCCCCTATCCTAGAGGTGTCCTTCATAAAAGACATTGAAAGGGATTAAATAATAATGATCAATGTATGTTTAGGAACTAACAATAAGTAATTAATCAATTCCTAATTTAATTAACATGGTATGGGTCATTAATTATTTGGTTCCTGTCCCCTTGATGTATATGGATAAACAGTATCATTTTATTATGTGTGTATATGATGTCTTAGCTATTAACGATTAGCCAATAATTACCTATTAGTGGCTATTTATTTATTTATTTATTAGCTGTTAATGTCATGAGCCTTTGTAGGTCTGGTCCCACTTGCAAGAGCCAAGGCGGCTTTGAGCAGACACACACTCGACATCCGTTTAACTGGGAACCAGTCCAGGTCTTTCAAGGGGAGAGCATTCCCCCCTCACCTGGAGCAGGACTTTCACATTAATCTGGGTCTCACACGCCTTTCGGGGGTGCAGACCTAGCGGGGGGCGAAGCGTGGTTTGAAACGTAATCGCCCGGCAGGGTTCACAGACAGAGATGAGGCTTTCTGCATTTCTTCATGCGCTCTGGGCCCGGTGCTAAGGGGTCATTAAAATCGCATGAGCGCGAAGGGCCTCCACACAGCCGTGCCCACCGTCCTTTTGTCAAACGACACAAATACTTCGTGGGCCAGGTCCCCCAGCTGGTGGGAAGCGGCCATCGCCGCGTTGGTGTCAATAGGTCGGATCCCTGGTGGGTGTCAAGCGAAAGCTCTGCCAAGTTCCATGCTGGGAGAAGCTGATTTTACACGGCACTGTTTGCCCCGCGCACGCACGGCGGGGACAGGGAGGCAGCAAAGAAGCCCTGCTCAAAGCAGCTTTGAAAGCCAACCCAGAGCTCCTGCCTTTCAATATCCCCTTCCCTATGGCATAGAGCCACCCTGCTTCCTTCCTGGCCTGGAGCCCAGCCAGCCAGCCGACCGGGACCGAATTTCCCTCCAGTTTGTACCTTCAGGATCTCCTAAGCCGAAGTCCTCGAGCAAGGCTGCTACCCCAGGGAACTATCGTAGCGATAAGACTCTCAGCTCAAAGACACCCAGGGGCAGTAACAGGTTGTATGCAGGACCCAACAGACGCCAAGCCTAGGCAAATGCCCCAGCCCAACGCCAACACCCATTGGTCCAGCCGCTGCACGGGCGACACGGCCAATCCAATGTGGTGCTGCCTCGTTGCCCGGCGGCGGTGAGATTTGAATACGCAGCCCTCATAAGACGCAGCTTGGCTCTGACCCGTCTCATCTCTGCCTTGGGGACAGCATGAAGGTTGGCCATGCATCTGCTCCAGGGACTCCTCCTGCTGCTCTCACTGGCTGGTGAGTAACCCCCACCGGCGCGTCTGCTCCTTCCCTGGCCCAGGGCACAGGTTGATCTCCCTCTCCAGAGCAGCCTGACATAAACGGGTTAAAACGCCCACGGAAATCTAGCTAAGTACCTGATCAATGTATCTATCTCTGTGCCTACCTAGCCGTCTGTCCATCCATCCTGATACATGTCCACCCATCTATCTATCTGTCTATCTATCCATCCGTCCGTCCATCCCTATACACACCCGTCTATCTATCCATTCTCCATGTCGTACACCCCAA
Organism: Emydura macquarii macquarii; assembly: GCF_026122565.2. Classification (NCBI taxonomy): domain Eukaryota; kingdom Metazoa; phylum Chordata; order Testudines; family Chelidae; genus Emydura; species Emydura macquarii. Next base: position 138,518 of record NW_027132266.1, read on the forward strand.
CTATCTGTCTATCTATCCATCCATCCTTCCATCCCTATACACACCCACTATCTATCTGTCTATCTCTGTGCATATCTAGCCGTCTGTCCATTCTGATACCCACCCACTCACCCATCATCTGTCTATCTATCGATGTGCAGTATTTATTTTCCATCTCTAGCTACCCACTGAACTTTTCCTTGGTGCTATCTCCAGATCCCCCTCCGTGTAACCACGCATCTACAGTATCTGTTTGGCTCTTTGTCTGTCTACCAAGCTCCGGCTCAGTGCCAGGGCCACAGGCGCGGAGGTGACTTTCTGGTTTCTCTCCTGCAGGTGGACGGTGCCAACACGCTTCTTTCAGCCAAAGCCCCGCGGAGGTGACAGTGTCTCCTGGGCAGGCGGTGACTCTGGAGTGTGCCGTGGCTAACGTCGGTGTGAACCAGGTCCATATGAATTGGATCCGGCAGAGCCCTGGACAGAAGCCTGAAGGCGTGCTGTTCTTCAAAACGGATCTATCCGTCTACCGAGCTCCAGGGATCCCAGACCGATTCGTCCCCTCTAGAGACGCCTCCAACAAGACGCTCCTGCTCACCATCCGCGACGCCCAGGAAGGAGACGATTCTGTCTATTTCTGCTTTGCCTATTATACAGCTGGAGCCCAGATGTGGGGAGAGGGGACCCGCATGCGTGTGCGGAGTGAGTACGGCTCCACTTGTGGTCGGGAGAACAGAGGGACGCCCCAGGGGGTTAGGGCGTGTAGCTGGGAGACCTGAATTCAGTTCCTTCGTCTGCCACGGCTGCTGGGTCTCTAGCCTTGGGCCAGCATCTGTGCACCTCGGTTCCCCCCTCTGCAAGAGGGAACCCGCCCTTCCCCAGGGGTAGTGTCAATTGGGGAGACTCAGATACTAGGGTGAGGGTGGCCTGTCAGGGACCTGTCCATTACATGGTGGGGTGCTGATATTGGTGGTTGGGGGCTGGGAGCCAGGACTCCTGGGTTCTATCCCCAGCTCAGGGAGAGGAGAGGGGTCTAGTGGTTATAGTGGGGGGGCTGGGAGCCAGGACTCCTGGGTTCTATCCCCAGCTCAGGGAGAGGAGAGGGGTCTAGTGGTTATAGTGGGGGGGCTGGGAGCCAGGACTCCTGGGTTCTTCCCTGGCTCAGGGAGGGGAGTGGGGTCTAGTGGTTAGAGCAGAGGACCCCCGGCACCGTCTCCAACGACTCTCCCCCTGCCTTTCCAGGGACCAACCTCCCCCAGCCCCGAATGCAGCTGTTCCCGCCCGCCCGAGAGGAACTGGCACCGGCTCCGCCACCCTGACCTGCCTGGTGAGCGGCTTTTTCCCCGGCTACATCAAGGTGCAGTGGAGGAAAGACGGCAGAGCCCGGAGCAGGGCGTGCACACGGGGCAGGCGGCGTTGGCGGAGGACCAGACCTACGTGATCAGCAGCTACCTGACGGTGCCGGCCAGCAAGTGGAACTCGGGTGCCTGCTACACTGCGTGGCGCAGCATGAATCGCTGCCGCACCCGCTGGAGAGGGACGTCAGCGCCAAGGACTGCAAAGCGGAGTAGCCCAGCCAGTGCTCCCCGGCGGTCCTGGCACGACCCGAGCTGCTGCCCACCCGCGTTCTCAGTGGCCCCGCTTCCTTGTGGCTCTGGCGGGGGGGCCACAAGATGCAAAGCTGCTCTCCCGATCCCACAAATCGGGCCTGGTTCCTTCTCCAAACCGGCCTGTTCCCCTGCTCGGGGCTCTCCCATTAACCCTGCCCAACGCTGCCAGCTTCACCCGTCTGTGCCTCCGGCCTGCCGACGGCCACGTCCGGCCAGCCAGTCTCCGGCCACGCTCACCTCTCAGCACCAGGCCATCCAGCACCCACCCGCCCTTGAAAGGCCGATGGGAAAGGCAGGCACCAACCTCCTGAAAAAGCAAAAAAAACCCAAAAACAATAAAAGAAAAGTCGACGCCCGATGAATTCGCTGGCCTCTGTCATTGAGTTTTGGCGCAAGAGAAACGTGAGCGCCCCGCGGCTGGGAACAGCGCGGCTTCACAGCGTGTCACCTGTGGGGCGGCCTTGCTGTGTGGGGCAGAGAGTGGGTGCTAGTGGTTAGAGCGAGGTGGGGGCTGGGAGCTAGGACGCCTGGGTTCTGCCCAGCGCTGGGTGGGGAGTGGGGCCTAGTGGTTAGAGCAGGGCAGGACAGATGGGAGCCAGGACGCCTGGGTTCTGTCCTAGATCAGGGGGCAGTGGGGTCTAGTGGTTAAATAAGGGGGGGCTGGAAGCCAGGACTCCTGGGTTCTCTCCCCGGCTCCGGGACGGGGGGGGGCTAGTGGTTCCCCCCCAGCGGCCTTTGTCCTGTACAAGGTGGAAACTAGGGCAGGGGAGCCCTGGGGCGGGCAGGGAAGCCCTGGGGCGGGCGGGGGGGGGGGTGAGGAGCACGAGGCGGGATTATGGAGGGGGGGTGAGGGGGGCGGTGAACGCCCCTGCAGCAGTGTCGGTGGGTGACCCGTCGGAGGGGAGGGGAGGGGAGCACACGGGGGCTGCGGGTCGGGAGTGAGGGGCACCTGCAGAGCTGGGGGGGAGGGGAGGGTCTCGCTCCCTTCTTCCAGACAGACAGACGGACTGACGGGCTGGAGGGGGGAAACAGACGCCCCGCCCGGCCCCGCCCCCTGTGCCGCAATCCCCCCCCGGTCCCTGCAGCCGCGGCTGGCGGGGGCAGGACAGGACAGGACAGGACAGGACAGGACCCCCCTCCCCTCCCCTCCCCCGCGGCTGCTGCGGGGCCCTGCCCAGGCCGGCTCCTTGCGGCAGCGGCGCGGGGGGGTCGCTGTGGGGGGAGGGGCCGGGTGGCCGCCTCCGTTTCCTTCCCCGCTTCCGGGCTGGCATCCGGTCTCCGCCCCTCCCCCCCGCCGCCGTGCTCCGCACTCCCGACCCGTAGCCCTGTGCCCCCCCCCCCCCGCACACAACACGCGCACACACACACACACAACACAACACACACACAGCTCCGCCGGGGTCGGGCCTTGGGCAAAGCTCCGCGGGCCGGATCCCCGCCCGGTCTGTGAGCTGATCCAGGCAGCTGTGTGCGCCCCATAGCGAGCACCCTATCCCCCTAGACCCCCATCGTCTGTCCGTCTGTCTGTGTGTGTGTCTGTCTGTGTGTCTGTGGGGGGATGCGGAGGAGCAACTTCCCAGGACTCTGCATTGGGCGTTATCAGCCTTCATATCTAGGGCTGGGAGTGTCACTCTGGTGCCCAAGGGGTTTAGGCGCCACGGGAGCCTGGGTTATATCTGCAGGAGTCACCGGCCCCTATTCCGGAGAAATCCCGACGGGCAATCAATCATCGTAGAGTGTTACCAGCAATGGATCAAGGCAGCTCCCGAAAAAATAGTTCAGCGAAGAAATTCGTTCCTTTTCTGACAGCCAGGCCGGAACCGTTTGGGTTTCCCCAGGACCCTCAGGGCACGGCCTGCGACGCACCCTGGCCAAAAGCCTCCGTTAATAACAGTCGCCTTCGTCCTCCGTTTTCTGACACCAGTTCGCAGCCGTTGGGAACAAAGCACCTCCCAGAGTGTCCCTATGAATGGTCGTCCCAGGCCGTGTTCCTTCCATTTGCTGTTAGTTGGGAATTCCCTGTGATTAATAAATAGGTTTAATATTCGTGCAATCTTTTCGTTTCATGCACACACAATCACACCACATACACACACAGCTACAAAATCAGCCAATGACACCAAAGACACGACATGCACACACAGCAAACAAGCAGCAAGTAGCACACTAGGCACAAAATATACACCACCATGCAACATGTACACACAACAACTAAATAAACAGCAAATAGCGCAGTACATAAAAAATATACACAAACACACGATGATTAAACACAACAAAGAGAGAACAACAGAAAGCATCCGCAAGATGCAAAGACATGCACCGTGCACAAAATAACTAAACACTGCCACAGAAAACAGCATAGGGCACACACAGAGAGGCAGAACAACGTGTGTAGACAAGGGAACATAGCAGAGCTCAGAATCACTGTGGCTGTCTTACGTGCACGCAGATCTGTGGAACTCCCTGCCTCTTGATCTCAATCCCGGCCACTGCTGAGGGGGGCCCTTGGCCACCGTCCTGGACCTGTCTCACCTCCATGGGGCTCCCCCTCTCTGTCCTGTGGGCAGCTGCCCCCAGACTATACTCACAAAGGGCAAGATGCGCTGCATGTTGTGTTGTGGGGAGCCCTCTGGTGGCAATGGGTGTGTGTGTCCCTGCTGCCCCCCACTGGAGGGGACAGGCCCTGCAGTGCTGGCCTGAGTGGATCCCTTGGGGGTCGCTCGGTGCTGGGGGTGGGGGTGACGTCTCTCCCATTGCTTCGCAGTTCTACCTGCTCGGGGCAACGCTGGCTCCACTCCGAGTGGTCCTGGCCTTCGTCATCCTCTGCCTCATCTGGCCCTTCGTGCTGCTCCAGGTGCTGGGGGGGAAGAACTGCGAAGCAATGGGAAGAACTGAAGGAGCCGCTCACAGGGTGGAGGAGGTAAGAGCCGGCTCTGCCAGTGCCCCTCGCTCCCGACCCACAGCCCCCCTGCTGTCGCCACCCCACACCCACCGTCTCCATCTCTCCCATTTCAGCTCCGTCGCCCATCGCTCTGTCTACTTCCTGAGCCGCCCGGTGTTCTTCCTCCCGGGCTTACTGCAGATCTGGGTGCGGGGCCGGCAGGCAGCACGGTTAGAGGCCCCAATCCTGGTGGCTGCCCCCACTCCACCTTCTTCTACCCCATCATCCTGCTGCCGTGTGACCTCCCCACGGTGGTCTCCCGCACGGAGAACCTTCACGTGCCTGTCATCGGCAGTGAGGGACTGACCCTCCCATTGCATGGTCTCCGTGTCGGATGGTGCCCATGTGGGGTGTTGGGCCCATGAAGCGGGATGGGAGATGGATGCTTCCATTGCTTGTTCTGCCCGTTGGATGGTGCCAGTGGTGGGTGTTGGGGTCATCGGATGCACAGGCCCATGGGATGGGGTTGGGTGGGGCGATGGGTCCTTCCATTGCATGGCCTGCCCATTGGATGGTTCCCCTGGTGCAACCCTTCCAGCAGGGGCATCCCAGTTTGAGAGTGCTGGGGTGCAGGGTCCATGGGCCTCTGGCTACAGGGGAAGGGGACAGGAGGTGGGGCACAGAGCCAGGCCCAGGGATGTCCCATCACCCTGTTCTGGTGGTTCTGGCCCCCGACAAGGACAGCGCCCTGAGGATGGGGCAGGAGGGGGAAGGGCCGTGAAAGGAATTTGGGGTGGCGAAAGAAGGATGCATGAGAGGCAGCAGAGTGCAGGAGAGGGGATGGGGAGTGAGGGGCAAGGTGGCCCCAGGTGGAGGAGCCGTGGTGGTGGGTCCATCCTCTGCCACACGGCCTGCCCTCCTCACCCGTTTCTCCCCCTGCCTGCCCCAGCCCTGCTCCGGTTCAACCAAGCCATCCTAGTGTCCCGCCACGACCCCGCCTCCCGCAAGAAGGTGGTGGAGGAAGTGAAGAGATGAGCCACATCCTGGAGGGAAATGGCCACAGGTGAGACTGCCCCCCCACCCCACAATTCGCCTCTGGACCCCCCCCCCCCACTATCTGACTCTCCCTTTGCTCTGCTCCCCTTCCCCGAGGGGACCTGCTCTAACAAGAAAGCCTTACTGAAGTTTAAGCCAGGTACGAGACACGGCCTGGCTCACCCGGGGAGGGGAGGCGGAGGGGCACTAGAGCGACCCCCACACTGGGACCCCTTCCCACTGGGCCTGGGTGTAGAGACTCCTCACTGGGGGGGTTGGGGCCGGGGTACGTGCCAACACAGAGCCGTGGGAAACCCCCATGTATGCAGTGCAGTTGAGCCAGGTGTGGAAAAAATGGGAGGACGCGTCCCTGTGGAAGACGATGTAATTCCCCATATAAATGGTAGAAGTAAACCTGGAATAAACCTGGAGTAACCCACCACATGGATCAGCAGTTCCATTTGAAACACAGAGTAAACTTGTAGTAACACGCTGTGTGTATGGAGAGCAGTTGCTTTAATTGAAGCATGCAGTAGACCTGGAGTAAAGGTGGAGTAACACGCTGTGTGTACTGAAACCAGTTGCTTTAATTGAAGCTTGCAGTAGATCTGGAGCAAACCTGGAGTAACATGTTGTGTGTATTGACAGCAACTGCTCTGTTTGAAATATGGAGTAAATCTGGAGTAACATGCCGTGTGGTTCAAGGGCAGCAGCTCTGTTTGAAGCATTGGGTAAACCTGGAGTAAATCTGAAGTAACACACTGTGTGGACTGAGCGCCTCTGCTTTGATTGAAGCATGCAGCAGACCTGGAGTAAACCTAGAGTAGCATGCTGTGTGTACTGAGAGCAGCTGCTTTGATTGAAGCATGCAGTAGACCTGGAGTAAACCTGGAGTAACATGCTGTGTGTATTGAAGGTAGCGGCTCCATTTGAAGCACAGAGTAAATCCAGTGTAAACCTGGAGTAACACACTGTGTATTGAGAGCAGTGGCTCTGACTGACAGAGTAAACCTCGGGTAAACCTGCAGTAACATGCTGTGTGTTTTGAGAGCAGCGGCTCTCTTTGAAGCATGGAGTAACCTGGAGCAATCCTCTGTGTAAATGAGGCCAATCTCAGTGCAATCCCACACTGGCGGCTTATGTCGAATTAAAGTCCCTTAATTCAAATTAATTACTCCTGTGTCTACACTTGTGCATTCTTAATTCGAATTAAGGAGCCTTTAAAATCGAATTAATAAGACCACCTCTGCAAGTGGTGTAGCCCTAATTCGAAGTTGTTCATTCAAATTAGTGTAAGTGTGGATGCAATAGGACTTAAATCGAATTAATTGGCCTCCGGAATGTGTCCCATGATGCCCCATTTCAGAGTACCCTCCCCCAAAGAGCCCCGGGAAGGTTTGAATCTCCATTTCCTGTACTTGCTGCCAGAGTGGAGAGAGCTTTCCCACTGTTCTCAGCATGGCTACTGCAAAGCCCAAACACGCTCCAGCATGGAGCAGACCAGAAGTCTTAGACCTTATCAGGCTGTGGGGCGAGGAGTCTGTTCTGTCTCAGCTAAGAGCCAGCAAAAGGAATCTGGATATGTATGGGAAGATATCCCAGGGCCTGCTGGAGAAGGGACACAAAAGAGATGCTCAGCAATGCAGAGTGAAGATAAAGGAACTTCGGCAGACTTATCAGAAAGCCAGGGAAGCTAACAGTCGCTCCGGGTCCTCTCCCAAAACATGCAGGTTCTATGATGAGGTGCATGTTGTTCTGGGGGCGATCCCACCACCATGCCCCCATGCAGCATCAATACCTCCGCTGCTTCTCAGTCCATGAACAATGAGGATGAATCCCTGGAAGAGGAGGAGGAAAGTTTGGAAAGCAGGGAGCATGAGAGCAGGGTGTCCGTTCTCCCAGAAACACAGGAGTTGTTCTTGACCCCCGAGCAGTCCACCAGCACACAGGACAGCACAAATGATCCCGTGGAAGGCACATGTGGTGAGTTTTCTTTCTTCTTTGCATTTCTGTCCTTGTACATTGGGGGGGGGGAGGGGGGGCACGAGAGGCATCTCAGGCATTTTGTTGCCTGTACTGGGTGATAACCCAGGTCTCAGTTATTTTGTGTTGAGAAATGCTACGTGTAACATCACTTGTTACAACATGGAAAATGTAATGTATGTAATCTGTTATCCCGCCCTTGATCTTCTCTCCAATCAAGGAAGCCAGAATCATGGCTTCCTGCGTTTTAAGCATTGTCTCCCCCCCCCTCCCCCCCCCCATCACCACGCAGGGTTTGAAATCCAAGCCTTGCTTTCCCCAAAACCCAGGGCAACCCACCCGCAGCTGATCTCTGTAGGGGTTTGTAATACAAGCAGAGAGAGGACATCATCTCCTAGATACATTGTTTCATGGACCACTTTAAATCATTTGCTAGATACAATTTAAATATGTAGCCAATGAAACAATGTAACATTTGGAGCACTTTATTCAGTATGCTACTTGTGGCAACATTGTTTCATTGAGTCCTTTTTTCAAATAGTTACATACATACATACATGCACTGTATTCACTATGCTAACTATGTGTCCCCTGTTATTTTTCTTTCATTCTATAGACACCTCTGCACTGGACCGACCCTTAAGAAATGCAACGGGCAGACTGTCTCAGATTAGAAAAAGGAAAAAAACAAACAAATAAACAGATGACATGTTTTCTGAGCTCATGACCGCCTCAACATCAGCAGAGACAGAGCAAAGACCGTGGAGGCTGACCTTGTCCCAGAGCATAGACAGGGTCATGGACACACATAGACAAAGGTAGCAGACTGATCGCAGCACCACGCAGGGGGTGCTGAAAGTCCTGTGGTACCAGTCAGACATGCTCGGGCATTTTGTGGCCCTTCATGAGCTGAGGCAGGACACAGTCCCGCTGCAGCCCCTTCACAATGCTCCTGAACCAAGGGCTATGCCGCCCTCCACCTCACCCGCCACCACGAGGTCTCATGGGAGATTGTCCAGGATGCAGCCCCTGCTCTCCTCCACCCCAGCAAGCTGCCACCCTACCCCTGGAGACAGTGAATGAACCCTCACCACCCGCCCTCATTCCCCCATGACTTGAATGTAAAGAAATAAAGTTTTGCAGTATTCAAAAGCATTTTTTAATTAAAACTTCACATATTCAGGAGGCATTTGTCAGGCACAGATATCGAAGGGGGATTGGGTGGGGGGAACATCAAAGCCAAACAACATACTTGAACAGAAATCATTTCTGCATCTCATTGCAGAACCTGGTTTTCAAAGCTTCCCTAATGCAAAGCTCTCCGCGGTTTGCTCTCAGCGTAGTGCTGGCATCTGGCTGCTCATAATTGGCGGCCAGTCTTTCTGCCTCCACAGCCCAACCCTGGGGAAACCTTTCCCCCTTCACTTCACACACATTATGAAGAACACAGCACACAGATATCACAGAAGGGAGGTTCTTCTCACTCACGTCCAGCCTAGTGAGGAGACTCCTCCATCTCCCCTTTAAACGCCCAAAGGCACATTCTACAACCATTCTGCAACTGCTTAACCTCTTATTAAAACACTCCTTGTCGCTGTCAAGGTGGTCGGTGTACGGCTTCATTAGCCAAGGGAGCAAGGGGTAAGCAGGATCCTCCAGGATCACAATGGGCATTTCCACACCCCCGGTGTGAATTTTTTGGTCTGGGAAGAAAGTGCCCACCTGCATCTCAGAGAACAGCCCCGAATTATGAAATACACGAGCATCATGCACTTTCCCAGGCCACCCCACGTAGATGTCTGTGAAATGACTCCTGTGATCCACAAGCCCCTGCAGGACCGTGGAAAAGTACCCCTTGCGGTTTATGTACTCAGTCGCCAGGTGTGCAGGTGCCAAGATGGGGATGTGAGTCCCATCAAAGGCCCCCCCCCCCCCGCAGTTTGGGAAGCCCATCATGGCAAACCCCTCCACTAAGTCCTGCACATTTCCCAAAGTCACTAGCCTTCGTAGCAGAAGTCTATTGATGGCCCTGCCCACTTGAATCACAGCAGTGACCACTGTAGCTTTACCAACTCCAAATTGATTCCCAACGGAGCGGTAACAGTCGGGGGTTGCCAGCTTCCAGAGGGCGATGGCAACTCTCTTCTCCACTGTCATGGCTTGTCTCAAGTGAGTGTTCACGCACTTCAGGGATGGGGCCAGCTCCGAGCACAGTCTGAGGAAAGTTGCCTTTTGCATATGAAAGTTTTGCAGCCACTGATCATCATCCCACAGCTACATAACGATGTGGTCCCACCAGTCTGTGCTTGTTTCCCTGCACCAGAACCTGCGGTCCATAGACTGCTGATGAAATGTTACAGCCTGCAGCAACCGGGAATTGTTCTGCTCGATTGGCTGTATCAGGGCAGCCGCAGAGGCACCGGTGTAGTACCTGCTTCGCCTTCTTGCTCTATTTCTAAAGTACTCCATGATAAGCCTCATTGTATTTGTCAGGATCAGAATTACAGTGCAGAGTTCAGCTGTCTCCATGTCTCTGCAGCAATGGTGATTGGGGGAGGAAAAAAATGGTGTGGAAGTCCTTTTCCTGTTTCTCTGGGGAGGGGGAAGGGTAGGGGAAGCAGCGCTGCATCCTGGGACGAAGGCACTCTTCCAAACAGCCACCGTGGCTAGTTGCACTGTGGGATAGCTACCCATATTGCACTGCTTTGTAATTCGAATTAAGGATGGCCAGTGTGGACGCAAGAAACCAGCACAAACACCATAGTGTGGACAATCTGCTGTGATTTCTATAAATCGGTTTCTGAAAGTCGAATTAAGCTAATTCGAATTAGTGCTGCAGTGTAGACATAGCCTAAACAAGCCCAGTTCCCTCAGCCTCTCCACATAAGTCTTGTGCTCCAGCCCCCTCATCATTTTTGTTGCCTCTGTTAACATTTAATTTCTAATACAAGATCCAGCTCTTTGCCCAGTTACGTTTCCGTTGAGCTGATAATGGAGGAAAGATTTATTTCCTCTCCAGGGTTGTATGGCGACAAACACAGATTGGACATTGGGGAGAATATAGGCTTCATTCCCATTTCTACTGAAAATTGAATATTTATTCTATTGAATAAATTATCTTCTGTATGTACAGCCTGACATTCAGAGGTACAGAACAATGAATCAAAGTGCAACTGAATTAGATTTCCAAAAGTGCTTAAGTGACTTCGGAACAAAAGTCCCATTCATTTACTCTCTTGCCCTTTTCAAAATCATGTCACCGTGACTAGAGAATGTTTGCTGGGCACATTCATTTCTTCTTCTTCTTCTTCAGAAATACTACTGATTTTCATAGGGATGAATCCAATAAGATACTATAGATATTAGATTGCATTTTAACAAAACAGACTGAAACAATAGAGAGAAATTAAGAGACAAAGATAAAATTTACCAGATCCCCAGTATTGGTAAATCATCCATAGTTCTCTTGGTGTCAAGGAGCCAGATCTCCCGCTGGTGTAAATCTGCTGTGGCTCTATAAAGCCACTGGTATGAAGCAAGATATTAAGCAGCCTGAGGTCTCTGCATACCAAACTCCACACCTAGTTTAAAACTGTTTTATGTTAGACAGTGAATGTGTGAGGTCTCTCCTGCTCTGTCTCTCCCACTTCCTAGATACAGTTCACCAGAAAGCAACACTCCAGAGCCCAACCTGCAGGTAAAGCAATGGTTTTATTTGGGACTAAAGAAGCAAGCATAAAACCATAGACCTTCACACCAGTCGGGCTTCCTTTCCCATAACCATATCTCTATATGCCGATAGAGTTTCCGCCCCACCCCCGCAACACCATGAGCATTTCCTCTTGTCTTTAAACAGATATTGAACTTTATAAATCATTGAGGGACCCAAAGGATTAAATGCTTAATAACAAAGCCAAGGAACACTAGCTGTCTGTATCTAGCAAAAAGGGTTTATAATATTTGCAACTTTGAATGAAAAATTCCAACACACCAGTAGTGGAATATCCATTTTAAACATAGAAAATAGGGTTCCAGAAACCAGAAGTCATGTCCCGTTTTGGAGGGTCTTGAGTCTGGGGGCTTTTGTACTTCAAGGGAGAGGCAGGGAATGAGGTTACATTTTGGCCATGGTCACCTTATGGCCCTTTAGTATTTCATTCTCACACCTCCATTTGTCTCCCTGCTCCTCCCAATCAGTTCTTGACCTTGCTCTGCTGTCGGTCTTGAAGAGGAGTCAGAATTTTCCTTCATTTGTACATTCATAATTCAACCCCCCACTACACCTCGAAACATTTTATCTACATCCCTTATCTCTTAAAGAATAAAGAATAGTCATCTTTTTGTGGTGAGGCAAGAGCAACATGCAATGTCTTTGTTTACATGTGTAGCTTGAAGACCTGTGTTTTCGGGAGGGCAAGCAGGCCCAAAAGCAGGCCCAGAATACCATCTCAGGCAGATACACAGGCCTAAAATACTTATACAATCCTAAACTTTATACTGCTAATCCGAACACTGACTGTGTTATGTGGACTCTTTCGGCCTATATATGGATCCAAATTAATACATACCAAGTTATTTGAGATCTTTGTGGATCACGGATGCTGATGAAGAAAACTGCTCAATTCTACCATTGTCTCTGTGATAGAAACATGAAAATTGCCATAGTGAATCCAGCATGAGGGACATATATAGTCCAGTGTCCTGTTCCGGACAGTGACCAGAACCAGATGTTCAGAGGAAGTTTCACAGTAGACAGACGTGGGATAATCGGCCCCCACAGTAGAATTGCTTATAGTTATATATTGGCTTAATCCCTGAAACATGATGTTTAATATCCCTTCAAAATATATTATCATAATTCATTATAATAACCCTGAATATTTTTCTTATCTTAACTTTTAAATAATTTTGATACGTTTTTGGTCTCAATGTCTTTCAAGTGGCAAGAAATGCCACAATCTGATTACGTGTCTTCTTCATGCCACGAGCACATGTGTAGAACACCCTCCCAATATTGGTTCACCAAAATCATCATGCTCACCTTATGATAGTCCTATCGGAAGATAGAGAGGCGGCCTCTGCTGAATGGGCTTTTTCATTCGTCCGTTGTGTTTATGTGCATCTCTTCTTTTCTATAGACATGATACTGCACACACTTGAATGTTTAGATTAAATGGACATTTTCCTACAGCCTGTCTGCAGTCAGAACTCCAGTGGATGCTTACAAGACTTCAATTTATAGACAATCTACATTATTAAGCCTAATCAACAATATGCACCATCCCGATCCTGCAGACAGGTTCATATTCATGCTAGTAATTTGTACACGCAACACTTAATTTCAATAAGGTTATTCATGTGTTCAACCTAGTCATAGGAGTGAAGCTTTTGCTGGATGGGCACTATTTGCCTATTTATATGAGCATTTGTATTCTCACTAAACCTGTAAAATTGAAAAGTGAGATCTACAAGATATTAATTAGGACTGAAATTTCACAGGGTTCCAAATACTGGACACTGACAAAGAGACAGGAGCATATCTTGAATAGCAAGGGACGTTAAGGGGAACAAGAAGGGTTTCTACAGACATGTTGCCAACAAGAGGAAGATTAGGGAAAGTGTGGGCCCCTTAGAGAATGATGGAGGCGACCTAGTGACGGAGGATGTGGAGAAAGCTGAGGTACTCAATGCCTTTTTTGCCTCTGTCTTCACAGACAAGATCAGCTCCCAGACTACTGTGCTACTGTACTGGGTGGCACAGAATGGGAAGGAGGCGAACATCCCGCAGTCCTGAAGAAACAGGTCCAAGACCTAAACAAACTGGAGGATTGGGCGAAAAGAAATATCATGAGGTTCAACAAAGAAAAGTGCAGAGTCTTCCACTTAGGAAGGAAGAATCCCATGCACAGCTATAGACTGGGGACCGACGAGCTAGGCAGCAGCTCTGCAGAAAAGGACCTGGGGGTAACAGTGGATAAAAAGCTGGATATGAGTCAGCAGTGTGCCCTGGTTGTCAAGAAGGCTAATAGCATATTGGGCTGCATTAGGAGGGGCATTGCCAGCAGGTCACGGGAAGTGATTATTCCCCTTTATTCAGCATTGGTGAGCCCGCACTTAGAATATTGTGTCCAGTTTTGGGCCCCCCACTATAAAAAAGATGTGGACAAGTTGGAGAGAGTACAGCAGAGGGCAACAAAAATTATTAGGGGGGTGGAGCACAGGACTTATGAGGAGAGGCTAAGGGAACTGGGCTTGTTTAGTCTGCAAAAGAGAAGAATGAGGGGGGATTTGATATCAGCCTTTAACTACCTGAAAGGGGGTTCCAGGGAGAATGGAGCTAGGCTGTTCTCGGTGGTGGCAGATGACAGAACAAGGAGCAATGGTCTCAAGTTGCAGGGCGGGAGGTTTAGGTTGGAAAAACTTTTTCACTAGGAGGGTGGTGAAGCACCGGAATGGGTTACCTAGGGAGTGGTGGAATCTCCATCTTTAGAGGTTTTTAAGCTGAGGCTTGACAAAGCCCTGGCTGGGATGATATAGATGAGGTTAGTCCTGCTTTGAGCAGGGGGTTGGACTAGATGACCTCCTGAGGTCCCTTCCAACTCTAATATTCTATGATTCTATGATTCTATGTGGAAAAGGAAAAAGTAAAGATGGATGCTAGGAGTTACATTGATAGACCATGTTTAGAATGAATGAACTAGGGGAAATGTGAAGGTGGTATCAGTTATAGAAAAGCTGAGGGAATCCAGTCATAGATGGTTTGACCATGTGAAAAGGATATGGGAAGAATAGATACAAAACAGGCAGTTTCTCCTAGAAATGGAGGGTAAGAGTAGGGATGGGAGACCCAAACTAGATGGATGAGTATCATACTACAAGATCTGATTCACCGCAGAGTCTCTGAGGAATTGCATTCAAGACAGACTGGAAGGGATAAGAAGGACAAAAAAAGGTGGAAGTGAGGTGAGAGGAAGATTTGAATTGAGTAAGTGCAGCAAGGGGTTGAGACATTATATTGCAGGAGTGTCATTGTGACAGATAGGACAGTGTCCCGTAATATACATGACAAACCTTATGGAATTAAGTTTCACATCTTTGGAGTTCATTGTATTAAAAATTCAGATGTTTATGTACTACTGTAGGATGGGATATACTGGGGACTTGAAAGGACTTTGGGCATAATATGTATGAAGTGGATTTTCAAGGACATTGGTGGGAGTGAAGATGATGCAAATGACCCAACTGTACCCCATCCTTTTAGAGCTTCACTTTAGGCAGAGACTCCATGTCTGGCTGATTTCCTAGTCAAATAATCAGGACCTAACTGATCGACAACTAGCTAAGAACATAACAACTAACAACAACAAAAAATGATTAAATATATCAGAAGCAGGAAGCCTGAGAAACCATCAGTGGGGTCATTGGATGATCAAGGTGCTAAGGGGGCACTCAAGGAAGACATTGCTGTTGCATAGAAGCTAAAAGAATTCTTTGCATTGCTCTTCACTGCAGAAGGTGGGAGGGAGATTCCTTCAACTTAGGTGACAAATCAGAGGAACCAGACTGACAAATCATAGAGGGGGTGTTTACTCCATTTTCCCATTCCCAAGCCTGTATTCATTTATTAGTGAAGTTTAAATCTAGCTGACCATGTTGCTGCCTTGTGGTAATTATAAATTATGGCTGGGAGCTTTAAAGGAGTGTAGAGATTAAATCATTTGCCATTAAGGTATCTAGCTCCTTCGGCTGTTTTGAAAACCTGAGCCTAAACACATGCCTTTTTCACTGACTTTTGCTGGGATTGGGTACCTAAATCCTGTGATAATCCAACCCTCCTTGCTCTCATTCTTACTCCCTACAGAGCATTGTTTAAGGGTTGACCCAGCCCAGGTTTAGTGGTAGCTCATTACAGAGAGTGAACTTCAGGGATCTTATCCCAGGGGGAACAAAACAGCATTTAGACAATTCTCAGGAAATCAGCTCTTCAGCTTGGAGTCAGATGAGGAAAGGCACTTTGCGCCACTCCGACAGAGAGCACGACACATGTCGAGTGGTTTCACTGCTGCGAGTCAAAGGTCAAAGGGTCACATCCATAGACCTACTGGATGTCCTGAGATGCTGAATTCCAGATGCAAATAGACAGACTAGATAGCCAAATCCATACGCAGGTCAGTAAACTAAGAAAACAGAGAAAATTGCAGGTCAGAATGATTTTGTCATATTTATGATCCATGTTTAAAGGGCAGGTGAGTTGATTCATAATTTTATTCCTTTTTAATCTTTATTTGATTTCAGTTTCAAAGGCCCAGATTCGGCCCCACTGATCTAGGGGTGGGTCTCTGTGCAGAGTCCCACTGACTTCTGCTCCCCCAGAGTCAGTCACAGCTCACGGGGCAGCGCTGAAAACTCAGCTCTGGTGAAGCACACAACTCTCTTGCTCACTCACGCTCCCTCTCTCATGACAGCACTGAAACACAGGAGATCAGCTGTTGCATGCTAGCAGTAACTTCTATGTGTGCTCTGGGTGTGTGTGGGGGGGATGGCGCGGCTAGGGGCAGGGAATTCTCTGGAGAAGGTGATTAGCCCTGGAACTCACTTTGCAAAGAATCTGCCTGGCTTGACATTCACATTGTAGCGGAAGATCTGTTTGACTGGGCAGTTGTGTGATGAGCTGAAAAGGGAGAAAAGATTTAGTTTCCCCCTGGGAGACATACTGGATTGAATATAGGTTTGACATTGGACAGAACACCGGCTTCATTCCCATTTCTTCAAAAAATCAATGTAAAAATAACCGCTCACTTCCAGGAGGGCAGGTGAGGTTCTTATGTATGAGCAGCCGGATATTCTGACTTGGGAGACGCTCAGTCAAAAGACCCATGGGTCAGATTTTCAAAGGGACTAAAGTGATTTTTGGCACAACAGCCCCTTTAACTTTCACGCAGACCCTTCTTTTTAAAATCATGTCAGCATGCCCGGGGACAGTTTGCTGGGCACATTCATTGATGATGATGATGATGAAGTCTCTCAGTATTAGGTAAGGTGGATTTTTTACAAAGAAACAGCTGTCACACCGTACTGACTCATGGCGTTTTAACAGAACAAAGCTGTTCTCTAACACGTAACGCCACAGACAGCAATAAATCGTGACTGGATGGATTCCGTAGGTTTGGGTATCAGGAGTTTGGTAAATCCTCGGCAGAATTCCTGTCTTTTAGGGGCTCAGAGTCATTCCTTCTGCTTCCACTTTCCTGCACGTTCTCACAGAGACGAAGGGCGTTGTCTGCGAGAAGTCATTGACCGTGACACCATGCAGTCCGAACCCGGGGGGGCCGAGCCCGGTCCCGGGGTGCTCGGAGCTCAGGGTCCCCGCGCCGCTCACCGGCCCCCGCCGGCCGGGCCGCCCAGCTCGGTCGCTCACTTGAAGCGCCGGGGAGAGGCAGGGATGGAGCAGGGGACCCAGGCGTCCGGCCCCGTTCCCACTCCACCGGGAGGCCCTGGCGTCCGGCCCCGCCCCTACGCGCCGAGGGGACCCAGGCGTCCGGCCCCGCTCACCCGGCCGACACTCCCAACCAGCCTCACGCCGCGCCTAGAAACAAACCAACCAACTTCCCGTGAAAGGCAGCGACTTCCGCCTCGGTGCCCTACGTCACTTCCTGTCGCGGGTGGAGGGGGAGCAGAGGCTGCTCCGCTCCCGAGGGGCGGGGCCGGGAGCACAGCTGAGGAGTCTGGAGCCGCCCCGCCCCCAGCCAAAGGCCTTAAAGGGGAATACTGGACGGATTAAAGGGGAGGTTGGGGAATTAAAGGGGAATACTGGAGGGATTAAAGGGGAGGTTGGGGAATATCACTATCCCTGCACCCGTCCCCCAGCTCCCCGCCCTGCCCCTAACGCCCCACACGTTGCGCTTGGCTCTCACAGCGAGATCGCGGTGTGTCTGGGGGCCCACAACTTAAAAAAACGGGAACAGAGACAAGTGATCCCCGTGCGCCGCCAGATCCCGCACCCGCAACACAACAAAAGACTTGAAACAATGACCTCACACTGCTGCAGGTACCGCCCCATCCCATCCCCCACCCCCTGTGTCATCACACTGCTGCAGGCACCGCCCACTCTCCATCACCCCGCCCCCAGTGACCTCACACTGCTGCAGGCACCGCCCCATCCCATCCCCCACCCCCGTGACCTCACACTGCTGCAGGCACCGCCCACAACCCATCCCCTGCCCCCAGTGACGTCCTGGCCATGGGTTGGTTGTATTTTCTCTCTCCTGGGATTGGGAAGTCTCTGCCCAGCATCGATTCTGACCTTTATCCTGGCCTTGGTGCTTGTGTCTTCTCCTGTGCACAGCTGGAGAAAAAGGCAAAGCTCAACGAAAACGTCAGCCTCATCAGCCTGCCCCCGGCCCGTCACCGAGTGCGTCCAAGGGCCAAGTGCAGCGTCGCCGGCTGGGGCCAGACTAGCCCACGCTTTAAACTGCCTTCGGATACGCTGCAGAAGTGGACGTGATGGTGATGTCGGATGCCAACTGTACACATCTTCACTGTAACCCCTCCACGATGCTGTGTGCGGGGGACCCAAAGACGGGCAAAAACCCTTTCGAGGTGATTCTCCTCCTGGTTTCAAGCCTCTTTGACCAATGGTTGTGATTTACGAGTCTGTCGGGGTCGCAGTCAGGCCACAAAGCACAGATCAAAGTTCAGGCCCCTCCTTGTGCTTGGTGCTGTACAAAAGAATGGGAAAATAGCTGCTCTTTTGCCAGAGGAGGCTGAGAATGGGCAGATGCAAAGCTCAGACCGGCTGAGCTGGGGGGATGGTGCTGAGACTTGTTCTTTATCTGTTTCTAGGTTCATTTCTCAGGGCGACTGGGGGGCCCCTGGTGTGCAGGGGAATGGCCCACGGCATCGTCTCTGTGGTACGCAGTAATGGGACCCTCCCCCCCGCGCGGTGTACACAAAGTCTCCACCTTCATCCCCTGGATTGAAAAGACGATGAAGAAGCTGCAGCCCTGAGCCCCGCCAGTAATCGCTGAAGGGGCTGGAGCTGCGCCGCGTCTGTCCTTTGGCGAGGCCCAGCCATGGGGCCTGGTTTGCAGAGGGGCTCAGCCCGCTCCCACCTTTCGCTTCGCTCAGGCAGTGCCCAAACCATGAACCTCAAGGCAGGGAGCCTGGGGAGTTAGGAGTCGGGTTCAAGGCCCATCAGCTCCCTTGGAAATCCCAGCCTTCAGCCTGTCCCTTCGCTAGGAAAACAGCTGGTTTATTTCCCTGGGAGTGAGGGACAGAGCCCAGTGCTGGGGAAGATGTGGGGGTTTGCAGCTCTCCCCCGTGTCAGCCGGTCAAGGGGCTGTTCATGGGATATCCTTGTCTGTCCCTGCCCTGCTAACTCGTGTGAAAACCCCGTCCTCACCGGGCCTGTCCCACGTGTTAGTCACCCCGGGGTTCCCCCTCCCGCTGCAAACACCCTGTCCCAGCGCCGGCCAGGCCACTGGGCGTTCGCTCGTGGAAAGGGAACTCCGTGAAGGCTGCACTGAGGGCAGATCAGTTGACGACGCTGATCTTCTCCGTCCCGCCTCCCCTTCCCCGTGCTGCTGAGTGGCCTGGTGCATCTCGCTCGCGGCTTTGTAGCCAGGAATGAATAAAAATGAAGATAAAAAAACAATCAAGATTCCGGGAATGAGCGACCGACCTGAGCTGTGAATCCAGTGCAGCCGCTGCATCCGCTGGGCACGGGGGGGAATCGGCTACACAGACAAAGGCTGGGCTGGTGCATAATGCGCTAGGCTGGGCCCTGGGAATGGGGAGCTGGGGGGTGGCAGTGGGGAATGAACCCGCGCAGGGCTGGAGGAGTCCCCGCTGTCCAGAGCTGAGCTGCAAAGGGAACCGCAAGGAGAAAAGCTGCCTGGGCAAGCAGCTGGTCCGGCACAGTCTATTAATTTCACGAGGCGCTGGTGTGGGGTTTCCTCGCGGGTGTGCTGTGGTGCAAACCTCTCTCCCCACTGAAGCGCCCGGCCCCCAGCAGAGTCCATGAGGCGAGAACGGACTCTGACTGCAGCAGGAAAAGGCGCTGGGGGGGGGGGGGGGGGTGGCACTGGCTGGCTCACAGGGTGGGGAATGGGACATGGGGCCTTTCCAACTCTGGGACGTGGTTTCTAGCTGCAGGGATTACTGCCTCTGTCTAAGGGCGCTGGGAGGGGAGCGGAGACCAGTGGTTAGAGCATGGGGGGATCCAGGACTCCTGGGTTCTGCCCCTGGCTCTGGGAGGGTGGGAGGGGCGTAGGCTCCAGTGGGTAGAGTGGGGGACAGGGAGCCAGAACCCAGGAGTCCTGGGAGGGGAGTGGGATGTGAGGGGTTAAATGGGAGAGGGCCTGGAAGCCTGGACTCCTGAGTTTGCGCCCCATCTCTGGGAAGAGGGTGTCAAGTGGTTAGAGCATGGGAGCGCCAGGACTCCTGGATTCTCTCCCTGGCTCTGTGAGGGAATTGGGCTGGGACAGTTCTTGGGGTACCCAGGGCTGTGAGTGACCTTGTTACATCCAGGTTAACAGCAGCTGCCCCCAAGCCCGCTTGCCCCGCTCCCATCTGACAACCAGTCCCAGGCGCTGATTACTCACAGAAATCCCAGCTTCTCAGCCCCCACGGGAGGCGCCTGTCCCTGCTTTCCCCAACCCTCGTGTCCCCAATCACACACCACCAGCTAGGGACGATGTTTCCTGATAGTTCCACAAGACGCTCCCCGAATTTGGCCATTGCTGGCTGGCCCCGCAAGATCAGTGCTTTCCTGAAACCCCCCATGCACGAAGACGTCTCCTTGAGGGTTCGCCTCCGCCCTGGGTTATACCGCATCCACCGTCCATCTCCTCCCTTAGCTGGCTCTGGGATGGGGCAAGGGTGGCCAACCGGCCCTTGCAGCACGGAGATGGGGGTGCCGACCCCAAGGGGGGGATGGTCAAAACGGGGCCGATGCCCGAAACCAGCGGCATGTCCTGTGATCTGATTTCCCCCCTCCCACACTGAGTGTGAACGTCTGCAGCTCTCCACCTGCCTTCCCACGGCGTCCCCCATTGTCCCCTTATGCTCTCTGCTCTTTCTCACATTCAGACTTGGCGATACAGTCACTGATCCCTCAAATAACCCCCCCAGCACTGGAGCAAATCCAGGGCAAAAGATCTCTGGCATCCGTGCTGCGTTTCCAGCCCGTTTAGATGCCAAACCGCACGGAAGACAAAAACTTGTCCTGGGGCTTTGTCGTCTTTCCTTCATTCAGCCTCCCCGGAACACATTTCCTCGCATAGCGCACGCCCGTCGCCAGCCCTTCATCCTGAGATGCGCAACGGTCGGATTTTGATGGTCCTTCCTTCTGGCAGTGGTTGCTCCTTGTTCTGTCATCTGCCACCACCGAGAACAGCCTAGCCCCATCCTCCCTGGAACCCCCTTGCAGGTAGTTAAAGGTCACTATCAAATCCCCCCTCATTCTTCTCTTTTGCAGACTAAACAAGCCCAGTTCCCTCAGCCTCTCCTCATAAGTCCTGTGCTCCAGCCCGCTCATCATTTTTGTTGCCCTCCGCTGGACTCTCTCCAACTTGTCCACATCCTTTCAGTAGTGGGGGGCCCAAAACTGGACACAATTCTCCAAATGCGGCCACACCAATGCCGAATAGAGGGGCATAATCACTTCCCTCGATCTGCTGGCAATGCCCCTCCTAATGCAGCCTAATGTGCCATTAGACTTCTTGACAACCAGGGCACACTGCTGACTCATATCCAGCTTCTTATCCACTGTTACCCCCAGGTCCTTTTCTGCCTAATCCTTCAATTTGTCTAGGTCACTCTGTATCCTATCCCTACCTTCCAGGGTATCTACCACTCTCCCAAGCTTAGTGTCATCTGCAAACGTGCTGAGGGTGCAATCCATCCCATGTAGCCACTGCTCTATGTGCAGCTCCGAGCGTGTATTTCGTCCTGTTATGCGCTGTGCTCTGCAGAAACGCAGACATCTGCAAGGTTACTCAGTCCTGCTCATCTCTGCCAGCCAGAAAATATCGTGCCACCAGGGTCAGAATAGCCACGTGAGCAACTCCAGCTAGGCGGAGCCTGCAGCACAGTGGTCATGCAACTCGAATTGCACCGGGCCTCCAACAGGAAACACTTTACAACACCCGCAGCACATTTCCCACATCTTTGTCGACTTCAAGAAGGTGTTGACAGAGCCTGGCACGAAGCTCTCCGGGCAACCATGAAGTAGACCAGCGTTGGTCGTCGGCTTATTTTTACCATTAAACGACCGTGTGCCCAGGCTGGTAGTGCAGTCCTCGTCTGGGGCACAAGAGGGGAATGGTTTTACAGCAGGGTTGGAGTCCGGCAAAGCTGCCTCCTTTCGCCCACATTGTTTGCCATCTACATGGCGCGTGTAACAATGGATGCCCTGGAGAAGATCACGTTTGCGGCATCGGTATCGGGGGGCGAACAGTCTCAAAGCTTCGATTGGCTGATGACACTGACGGCCGGGCAGGCCGGGACGAGGAATTTGCGAACCTGGCGAAACGATTGGCTGAAACCTCGGCAAAGCAGGGCCTGGAAACGGACGCAGAGAAAGCCGGGCTGAGACAAGCCGACGTGCTGGGATCAACCCACTCATGACGAGCTGCAGCCAGTGGAACAGGGCAAGGAGCTGGGGGCAGTCCCCACCGATGATGGGTCGAAGGCAGAAAGTCTGGCAAGAAAGGCACAAACAGCAGCAGGGCCGGTGAAGCTAAAGCCGGTTACAGCAGGTGCTGGCGGTCTCCGATTTTCGGTCTGCGCACGAGACGTGGACCTGCTGGCAGAAATGGAACGGCCAATACGGGCCGTGGAGCTGAGCTACGTCCGCAAAATCCCGGCATCTCCCACCTCAGCCGTGTCCCAAATGACGGGGTTTGGAACAGCATCGCCCCGTGTGCTGGGGCGCGGGAAGACGTCCCGACAAGCGCGAAGGAGCGGCTGTGGTCTGGCCGTGTAACAAGATCATCCGGCCTCTCCAAGCTCATCCGCCCAGGGACAGGCGAGGGAGGAGACGGAGAGACAGGCAGAAGCAGGGTGAGGACATACAACAGGTGCCAGGAATGGACATCGTGGAGACTCAGGGAACTGGGGGAATAAAAGGGGAGGTTGGGGGAATGAAAGGGAAATACTGTGGGGATTAAAGGGGGGGCTGGAGGCTTTTCAGGGAGTTCAGTGGGATGAGAGGGGATGCCGGGAAGCTGACAGGAATTAAAGGGGTGTGCAGGGAGAGTTACAGCACTGCAGGATGGTGAGGGTGTGGTGAGGGGGCCTGGGTTTGTGGTGACCACTGAGGCAGGGCTGTGAGCATGCCTAGTGGTTAGAGCAGGGTTGGGTTGGGAGCCAGGACACCTGGGTTCTCTCTGTATCTGCTCTGTCATTTCCTGGGAGCCAGCACTCCTGGGTTATATCCCAGGCTTGGGGAGGGCAGTGGGGTCTAGTGTTTAGAG
Source organism: Emydura macquarii macquarii (assembly GCF_026122565.2). Lineage (NCBI taxonomy): Eukaryota > Metazoa > Chordata > Testudines > Chelidae > Emydura > Emydura macquarii. Next base: position 161,482 of record NW_027132266.1, read on the forward strand.
CCAGGGGGGTGGGGGCCAGACACCTGGGGTCTCTCTGTATCTGTACTGTGTCATTTCCCCTCTGGCCCTGCACGGGCACAGCTCCTGGCCCTACGGCCTCACACATGCTGCCACATCCCCTTCGCGTGGTCACAGACTCTCCGGGGCGCTTCTCAGAATCTCTCTTGCTGCAGTCACTGTGATTGGGGCCGGTGGCAGGTCTGCTCAGCCCCGCCCCTGACTACGGCTGGGACGCGGTGAAAAAAATCAAAGAGCTGCATTCCTGCCCACCACTGATATACGGGGCTGTCACACACAGCCCCAGGCACGGAGAGATGGGCAGGGAGCTGAGATAGACTGGGTGTAGGTGAGGAAGGCCCCCAGATGTGCCCAGCCATGAGCCGGCTCCCTTGATCGTGTTAGACATGGCCCCACCGGGGTGTTCTCCTTCCAGGGGTGCTTTCATCCCTCACTGTGCAGTGACCCAGCTGTGCATCATCCATCCAGCTGTGCCGTAGCTCCAGCTGTGCAAGACCTGCCCATCCTGCCCTCCCCAGCTCGTGTGGTCAGCTGTGGCTGGAAACTGAGACACCTGAGCCCTGCATTGGGAGGAGCGTGTGGGTGACCCTGAGGTTTCCTGCCCACCAGCTCCCACCCAGCTCAGTCTATAAAGCCTTCCAGCCCCAGGCAGAGGCATTATCCCTGCACTGACTCTGAGCATGCAGATCTATGTTTCGCTGCTGCTCCCCGCGGTCCTTCTCCGGGGCTTGGTCTGGTGAGTGGGGCTGGGATTGGGACCCTCTCGGGTTTTGGGCTGAATAGAGGGTCTGCGAGATGTCGGCTCTCTGGCTGGTATCTCAGAGACCCCTGGGGCTTTGGGGTGAATGAGGTGTGTGTCTAGTGGCCCACAGGGGTGAATGGGGGATTCTTAACATCTGGATTGGTGCAGAGCGGGAGAGCGGCTGCATCCAGGGGTCTGCAGCTGTGCACATCTGGGGCGTGGGGCTCACCAGGCCAGGGGGTGACAAAGCTGGTCCCTCTGGGGTGTCCCATGGGCACCTGAGCTGATCCCTCCCCTCCTCTCTGCCCGCGGTGCCAGGAGAGATCATCGGGGGCTGGGCCGCCAAGCCCCATTCTCGACCCTACATGGCCTTTCTCAGCAGAGAGACTTCCACGGATACAAAGATGTGCGGGGGCTTCCTGGTGCGGAAGGATTTTCTGCTGACAGCTGCCCACTGCGCTGAGGGGTAAGAGCCTGTTTGTCTCTGCGTCCCAGTGTCTCCCCGAACCCAGGACCCAGTTGTGCAGGGATCGAGCTGTGCCAAGCCCTCCTCATTTCACTGGTGTCCTGTGGGAAAGGCAAAGAGAAGCCTAAGGGCGTCAGAGCCAGCATTAGGCCATTCGTATTCATGGTGTAAACACATTACGACGTAATTCATTCATTAGGGGCCGGTTGTGTGCTTATTTAGGGTTGTTTAGAACCGAGATCTGGGCCCTGCTCCATCGTTCCAGGCACTGCCCAGACCCTGACTGAGCCTGAGCCCCAATCCCTGAAGCCGGCGCCCTTTGGCTGCGGGTCTTCCCCTAGGTCCCAGCCCCAGAAGAGCTGGGCAGAGGTCTGGGATGGGGGAGCCAGGCACAGACGCTGTCTGGATCTAGCAGGAGGGTTCCCAGGGTGCAGGGACCTGAGCCCCAGGGGCTGGGAGGACACAGGGCAGCGAAGGGGATCAGGGGAACAGCACAGGGGGCTGGGGGAGACACCGGCTGGGACCCCAACGCCACGGGGCAGGGGCTCTGTGCTGCAGCCAGTGCCCCCTAGAGGTGAAAGACCCCTTAAGCCCCGTTTCAACCCACGCAGCCAGCCGGTGCTTAGCCCCGGGGCCGGATGGCAGCCAGCATGTGTGCAGTGGGGTGAGGATTTTCAGGCTGGGAGCTGAGTCTGAGATCTCGGCCTGAGAGCCCCAGGCTGCCCCGTCCCCCATATCACTGTCCCTGCGCCCCTCCCCGAGCTCCCTGCCCTGCCCCTAAGGCCCCATGTGTCAGTCTTGGCTCTCACAGCGACATCACGGTGTTTCTGGGGGCCCACAACATTAGCGAACCGGAACAGAGCCAACAGGTGATTGACGTGGATGTCAAGATCTCCCGCCTGCAATATGATGAAGAAATTTATTACAACGACATCATGCTGCTGCAGGTGCTGCGCCATCCCATCACTGCGCCCCCTGTGACCTCACACTGCTGCAGGTTCCACCCGCATCTCATCACCCCACCCACAATGACCTCCTCGCAATGTGTTTTCCTGGGTGTGGGGTGTGTCTCTATGTCCTTGAGTGCAACCCTCACTCTGATCGTCATCGGTCTTATCATGTCTCAGCTGAAGAGGAAAGTGAAGCTGACACGATGGGTGAAAACCATCCGCCTGCCCCGTGCCAACAAGACAGTACAGCCCGGGGCAAAATGCAGCGTCACCGGCTGGGGCTGCAGTAGTGCAGACAGTGAGATGGATATGCTGCAGGAGGTGGATGTGGTGGTGATGCCGGAGGCTGCATGTTGGAGTACTTCTCACGGGCCAGATGAGAACTATGACCCCTCCACGATGCTGTGATGCATGGCTGTTGGATTTTGATGGTCCTACTGGCCGGTGGTGGGTTCATAGAATCCTAGAAGATGAGGGTTGGCAGGGACCTCAGGAGGTATCTAGTCCAACCCCTGCTCAAAGGAGGACTAACCTCAGCTAAATCATCTCAGCCAGGGCTTTGTCAAGCCGGGCCTTGAAAACCTCTAAGGATGCAGATTCCACCACCTCCCTAGGTAACCCATTCCAGTGCTTTACCACCCTCCTAGGGGAAAACTTTTTCCTAATGTCCAACCTAGACCTCTCCCACTGCAACTTGAGACCATTGCTCCTTGTTCTGTCATCTGCCACCACTGAGAACAGCCTAGCCCCATCCTCCCTGGAACCCCCTTTCAGGTAGTTAAAGGCCGCTATCAAATCCCCCCTCATTCTTCTCTTTTGCAGACTAAACAAGCCCAGTTCCCTCAGCCTCTCCTCATAAGTCATGTGCTCCAGCCATCTAATCATTTTTGTTGCCCTCCGCTGGACTCTCTCTGACTTGTCCATATCCTTTCTGTGGGGGGGCAAAACTGGACCCAATACACCAAAGGCAGCCTGTGTCTGTTGGGGGTAATGATTTGCCCATGGGGGAAGATGCCCCGGTCCCCAGAAATTTGTCTGGGAACAGCTAGGTGGGCTGGGACAAAAGAAGGGGAGGGAATTCCAGATAGTTTGGATGTTAAGAAAGGCAGGTTACCTGCTGAGAAAGAGTTCATCTCCCAGGTTCTGTCTAAAGAGCAGACAGGGTTTGCCGCTTCCCTTATGCTAATTGAGGGGGTGCGAGTGATCTCAGATTTGGCTTTGGACTTAACTGAAACCCCAAAAGAGTCTGTGAGGGCTCAGGGAAAGGTCTCTGTACAGCAACCTCTAGCTGAAGGGGGAAGAGACGTTTCTGTGAAGAGTGGCTTGTTGCCTAAAACTGCTCCTGAGGAAATAAAACTCCTGAGAGCCCTTGCAAGCAGTTTTCTGGGAGGGAAGGGTGTGAAAGGAAGTGATTAAGTTAGCTCAGGATGAGTCACTGCCTGTGGCAAGCAACAGTTCACATGTTGAGAAACTTGGTTCAGTTTCTAACGGCCAGAACTTTTCACAGCTGGATGGATCCACTGACTGTGTTTTAGAAAGGGCCAGTTGGATATTTTGGAGAAGGCTCCAGGTGAAGTGAAAATTGTTTGGGAGCTTAACCAGCCCTACAATCCAATGGCCGTGCTCGGTCATTACAGCGGGGAGACAAAGATGTTGGAACCTGAGGCTGGTGGCTCTGTAATGACCAGAGAGTGTCTCAGTTTCAAAAGAAGGATTCGGCAGCTATAGTTACACAGCAGGACAGATGTGGAATTGGTCCCTTGGAAGAAGAGAGGGGGAAAGGCAAACTCTCCCCTCTGAATGCTGTGGGTGTATGGTGCAGTCTCTTAGGAGACCCAGGTACATCTGGTGCTAGGTGGAGTCAGAGATTGGCAGAGAAAAAACACCAGAAACCTGTGTGTGAGAGGCTAGGGAAGATGGTTGATGTCTCTTTAAAACCAAGCCCAGACTGGAGTCAGATAACAGTTAAGACTTTGGAAACTCCTGAACTAGCTAGTGTGTGTGTGTGTGTGTGCGTGTGTGCGTGCGCGCGCGCGCGCGCGAAAGGGGGGGATGGCAAAATCAAATTACCTGCCTGACAGGAGGGAGGAGAATCTACCCCAAGCTGTTAGGAAGAAACTAACGGCAGACCTGAAGAGTTACCAGGATTGGCCCATTTAATTTCTTCCTGGGCCCCTTGCATCCGTGAGTGTCTTAATGGCCATTAAGCAGGCTATTGTCCTGCTGCCATCCTATCTGGGGTGTTGCCCAGGCAGCACAATTTGAAATACAGATACATCAAATACATCTATAACTTCCATTTCACATATTACACATGAACATAAGCACATTACAACCTTCCTAACAGTACCAGACACGGCATATCTCCATGAATTATTATGATTATGACACACTGGTGTTAACCAATATGACAAATGCTCCCCGCCCCCATCTACTCAGCATGACACCCCTAACACGAGACTGGTGTAGAAAGGAATAATCGGAGCGCCTGAATACACCTCAAGGCCCCCCTCATTCAGCTTTCAACATACTTCAAGGGTTTTACAAAGTATCAGGCACATGGTACATTTTTGCAATTCTTGCATTAACAACAAATTGACTACGAGACTTAACAATGACAAATGTTAACAGCAAGATCATGTTTAGCTAAAACAGGCTTTTCTTTTTAAGGTTCACTATGGAGGTAACAACATTACTCAATTTTTTACAAACATTTGTAAGGGTTCAGATAGCTCAATACTGGGTTCTTGGTGCATAATCTATGCTCCTCTTATGTGATCTTGCCAGCTTTCTTTGAACTGTGACACATGCTCCCCCACTGGTTGTTCTGTCACCTCTGCATTACCCTCCCAGGAATCACAAATCAGATCCAGGGGTCCCTGGACCTGCCTCCCATAAAGCAGCTCAAAAGGAGCAAACCCTGTAGGCTCTTGGGGTACACTTCTATACGCATACAACACATAAGGTAATCGGACACCCCAGTTATTCTGGTGTCTGTCCACATACATTTCAGCATGGCCTTCAATGTCCCATTAAATCTCTCTACCCAGCCATTGGTCTCTGTATGGTAAGGGGCAGCTTTCAGATGACGTATTTCACACCTTTCCCATAGCTGCTCACAAACAACTGACGTACAATTGGCACCAGGGCCTGACAAGGTTCCCTTCGGAAACTGCACCCGGCTAAAAATACTAAACAGAGCTGAGGCCACTATCTCAGCCTTAACATCAGATAAAGCCACAGCCTCAGGGTACCTGGTGGCAAAATCCACCCACCCCGGAATATACTCCTTCCACTTTCTGGAAGGGTTGGGACTGACCCCCAATATCCACAGACATTCTGGCAAACAGCCCCACAAGAATGGGCAATGGCTGCAGAGATACCTTCCTAGGACCCTTCAAACTCCTGTGCTCCTGGCACAAATCACAGCTTGTGCAATAACCCCGCACTGTGTCAGACAGGTAAGGCCAATACAAGTTTTGTTTCAGCCTGTCACAGTTTTCCTATGCCCAGATGTCCTGCAAAGGGATCATTGTGAGCAAACTTTAACAGCTCAGTTTCACATCCCTCAGGCACTATAGGTTGATGGCAGTTTTTTCCAGGAGGCTGCTTTTCCCCTGGATGGAATTCTCTGTATAGCAAGCCCTCATGCATGAAAAATCTGCCTGCTCCCCCTGCTGGGGCTAGGCTTTGGACCCCCATTCTGGCCTCCTCCAAAGAAACATCTCCTCTGTGAGCCCTAACAAATTCATTCTGAATTTCACTCAAATTCAGAGCCATCCCAGGCACATCCAACCCACCTTCAGCTGGCCACCGCTGAGATGAGTTCTCTGTGCTAACAGCCATGGGTGGATTCCCCTCCCCCGCCGGGCAGGTAATTTGCATTACCCCCCCCACACACACACACAGACACACACACTAGCTACTTTACAAGTTTCCTAAGTGTTAACAGTTATCTGACTCCAGTCTGCACTTGGTTTTAAAGAGACATCAACCATTTTCACTAGCCTTTCACACACAGGGTTCTGGTGTTTTTTCACTGCCAAATCTGATTCCACCTAGCACCAGATGTACCTGGGTCCCCTAAGAGACTGCACCATACACACACAGCATTCAGAGGGGAGAGTCTGCCTGCCCCTCACCCCTTCTTCCAAGAGATCCATTTCACATCTGTCCTGCTGTGTAACTATAACTGCCCAATCCTTCCTTTGAAACTGAGACACTCTCTGGTCATTACAGAGCCACCAGCCTGGAGCCATTCAGGTTCCAACATCTTTGTCTCCCCGCTGTAATGATCAAACACAGCCACTTGGTTACAGGCTGGTTAAGGTTTTTAATAATTTTCACCCCATCTGGAACCTTTTCCAAGGTATCCAAATTGGACCTTTCTAAAAAAAAAGTCAGTGGATCCATCCAGCTGTGGAAAGCTCTGACCGTTAGAAACTGAACCAAGTCTCTTAACATGTGAACTGTTGCTTGCCACAGGCAGTGACTCATCCTGACCTAACTTAATCACTTCCTTTCACACCCTTCGGTGGCAGAAAACTGCTTGCAAAAACTACCAGGAGGTTTTATTCCTCAGGAGCAGTTTTAGGCAACAAACCACCTTCCACAGAAACATCTCTTCCCTCTTCAGCTAGAGGTTTCTTTAAAGAGACATTTCCCTGAGCCCTCACAGATTCTTTCTGGGTTTCAGTTAAGTCCAAGACCAAATCCGAGATCACTAGCAAACCCTCAATTAGCACAAGCGGAGAGGCACACGCTGTCTGCTCTTCAGACAGAAGATGGGCTATAAACCCTTTCTCAGCAGAGAAACTGCTATTCTCAAAATCCCAATTGTTTGACATTTCCCCTTTTTTTGTCCCAGCCCACGTGGCTGTCTCCGGACAAACCTTTGGAGACCGGGGTAGCTTCCCTCATGGGCAAGTCATTACCCCCAACAGACACAGGTTTAGGAACCTTTCCTTCCTGCGTCTTCAACTCTTCCCCAGCAGATAAACTGCTAGTCTTAACACTCAAACAATTTGAGAATTCCTCCCCTTTGTCCCAGCCCACATGGCTGCTTACAGACAAGCTCTGGGAGACAGTTTTTCTTTCCACAGAAAAACTGCTTTTCCAAACATACAAGCTGCCATCTTCCACAATCCCCAGGCTAGAGACATTCTCTTCCTTGTCACAGCCTACCTGGCTAAATACAGACAACTGCTCACATTCATGCACCTCCCTCCCCTTCACACCTTTCCCCATTGCTTACTAGTAACACAGGAGACTTACATCCATACTCCCTCTGGGACTGGGGACATTAACCTGGTTGTATATATTTACCACATCAGCATTAAACACAGCAACATCGCTACAAACTGGAGAGGTTTTTTCCAATCGCTGTTTAGAGAAGCTCGGCTTCCAGAAGGATGCAGTTTCTGCATTTCCAGGATCTGGAGTTGGATTTTGGCTGCTTCTATCCATTTTTGATATGCCTCCATCTCTCTTTGATGAGCTTTTTTTTCCAGTTCATTTGTCCTTTGGATTTTGGAGATCCTTGTCTTATCTTCTAGCCTCAGCCCTCTGAGTTCCTCCTCATGCTGCAGACCCTGTCTCTCTCTCTCTCACGGCTTGCAGCTTGATTGCTTTGTCTGATTGTGAATCACTCATCCTGACTAACTTTAGTCTTGAACACTCTCAATATCAAATTTCAAAATTTGGAATAGCACGAGGTTCTGATCCAAAACCCAAATGTTCTGATTCTGTGGATCCTGTTATGACTACGCCACTGTGACCCGTCCGTGCCCAGGGCAGCCGCCTGAAAATGCCAAGGTCAGGGCAGGCTGCAAACAGAGAGCAGGTTCTCCCAGCACTGGTGGGTGACACTGAAGCCAGACTTCCCAACCAGCCACAAACTGTACTTCTGAATCCCCACAGAAGCAAGTCCACAAATGCCCACAGCCCCCTTTACTGCATTTCAGCTCCAGGCTCCCAAATCAGCTCCAGGTCCAGTAAAGAGACCAGTTATTTACACTCTATGCTCTTTACTAAAAAGGTTCCCTCCAACCCCAAAGGGTCAGCCACAGCACCAGAGCAATATACGTTTGGATCTTACCCAGAATCCCACGCTGCCAGCCAATCCTTTAGTAAATAAAACTAAAGGCTTATTGCAAAAAGAAAGAAATCATAAGAGAAATGTTAAAGGATTAGAGCAAATCAGATACGTACAAAGACTGTAAGTTTGTATACATCAGTTTTCTAGAAGAATTGTGGAGTTGCAGCTTGTATGGTTCCTCTGAGATACATCCAGTACCTGGATGGGTCTCAGTCCTTTGTTCACAGCTTCAGTTACAGGTGACTGGATTCAGAGGTAGGTAGGTGTTTGAAGCTGAGTCCCAACTGAAAGACTGGTGACCGACGACAAAATGGATTCCCCAGGCCTCTGCCTTATAGACCCTCTGGCCCTGGCCATGCAGTTTGTAGAGTTTTACAGGAACCAAAATGGAGTCCAGAGTCAACATGGGCCAGTCCTGGTGCCTCATCACGTACCGCTCTGGTTTCTCCCCCTGTGCCCCTTGCACCTGGGGATGTCTTAACCGGCCATTAAGCAGGCTCTTGTCCTGCCGCCATCCGGTATGAGTCGTTACCCAGACAGCACCATTAGAAATACAGATACACCAAATATATCCAGAATTTCCATTACACGTATTACACATGGACATAAACATCATCATCTGATTTAGCACATTACAGCCTTTCTAACAGTGCCTGACATGGCCTGTCCCACGTGAATGAATCTGATTTTGACACACTGATGTCAAACAACATAACAAATGCTCTCCCCTCCATCTACCCAGTGTCACACACCCAACGCGAGACTGGTGTAGAAGGGAGTAATCAGAGCTCCTGAATACCCCTCAAGGCCCCCCTTATTCAGACAGTGTGACACCCACCGGCTGAGGCAGACCCTGGAGGAGACGTCGTGGTGCATGGGGGGTTTCAGGAAAGCCCCGATCGTGTGGGGTCAGCCAGCAATGGCTGAATTCGGGGGAGGGTCTTGTGGAACTATCAGGAAACGTTGCCCCTACCTGGCAGCGTGCAATTAGGGGCATGAGGGGTGGGCGTGACATGAGGGTTGGGGAAAGCAGGGACAGGTGCCTCCTGTGGGGGCTGAGAAGCTGGGATTTCTGTGCGTATTCAGCTCCCGGGACTGGTTGTCAGATGGGAGCAGGGCAAGTGGGCTTGGGGGCAGCTGCTGTTAACCTGGATGTAACAAGGTCACTCACCGTCCTGGGTACCCCAAGAACCGTCCCAGCCCAATTCCCTCCCAGACTCAGGGACAGAATCCAGGAGTCCTGGTGCCCCCATGCTCTGACCAGAGATGGGGAGAGAACCAAGGAGTCCTTGCTTCCGGCCCCCCCACTTTTAATCCCTCAGATGCAACTGCCCTCCCAGGACACCTGGGTTCTGGCTCCCTACTCCCCGCTCTAACCACTAAACCCTATTCCCCTCCCAGAGCCAGAACCTTGGAGTCGTGACGCCCCCATGCTGTAACCACTATAACCCACTCCCCTCCCAGAGACGGGGAGAGAACCCAGGAGTCCTGGCTCCCATCTCCCCTGTTCTAACCACTAGTCCCTGCTCCCCTCCCAGTGCCCTGAGACAGAGGCAGTAATCCCTGCAGCTAGAAACCACGTCCCAGAGTTGGAAAGGCACCGTGTCCCATTCCCCAGCCTGTGAGCCAGCCAGTGCCACCACCGGGGCCTTTCCCTGCTGCAGTCAGGGTCCGTTCCTGCCTCATGGGCTCTGCCAGGGGCCGGGCGCTTCAGTGGGGAGAGAGGAGAGAGGTTTCCAGTGGAGCAGACCAGCGAGGAAACCCCACACCAGCGCCTCATGAAATGAATAGACTGCCCTCCCTCTCCCCGCCGGGCACGGGCCCACTCTCGCCAGACCCCCAAACAAGGAGAGAACTAACCCTGGGGGCGCAGGCGGGATTCGGGTGCCAGCTGTCCCGATTTTATAGGGACAGTCCCGCTATAGGTGACTTTTCTTATATAGGCACCTGTGGTGAGTGGGTGTGGCCTCCCTCTGAAACTGACAGGGAGAAACAGGCCGGGCCTGTGGAGGCGACGCCAGAGACTGCCCGTCCGTCCACCCAGAAGCGAGGGAGCGGGATGCGAAGTATAAAAGAGAGGCCCAGAAGCTCTGTCGGTTGCCAGTTGGACTTCCCTCCCCGCCCTCCAGAGTTGCCTGTGGCCTGGTACCCAGGGGAGCAGACCGGGACCCGGGTACGTGGAGCCGGGCCTGGGTCCAGAGACCGGTGAACGAGCAGCGCGCGGCCTGGGGCCCAGAGGTAGCCCCAGATGTGACCACCCTGCCGGACCCCCTGATCCAGAGAGGCCAAGACTTGGAGGAGCTGCCGGACGCAGACAAGGAGGCAGTGACCCTACTAGGGCCAGACTTGGAGGAGTTGCCCTTGGAGGTGCCAGAGGATGAGGATGAGGCACAGGCCTTGACAGGGCCGGACCTAGAGGAACTGCCCCCCACCGACCTCTCCGCCGAGCTGCCCGACCTACCGCCCCCCAACGATATCGAGGGGTTCTGCAGCCTGCCCCTGGGCGCCTACCCTGAGGAGGTCGACTGGATGGTGGCACAGCAGATACCCAAGAGACAGGGGGAAGGCAGTAGCCCAGGGGAGGGGCCACCCGGTCAGGGGACTGGGGAATCGGACCGTGAATCAGCGTGTTGCGGTTGGGACCCCGCTTTCTGCGTGCGTGACAAACCCCTCTGCCACGGCTAGGGACCTGGGCTGGGACGCAGTGGAGTCGGGTGGCCCTGCGTCCCTCTCCCCTGACCACAACAGTGGTCTCTGAACTGTGTGCTGCCCCGTTTCGAACTTCTGGACTACTTGCTGCCCACTGGGGCAAGGGCCTATTGTTTGCCACCCCTCAGCTCCCCATTGCCAGGGCCCAGCCTAGCGCATGACGCACCAGCCCAGCCTTTGTCTGTGGAGCAGATTCCCCCATGCCCGGCGGATGCAGCGGCTACACTGGATTCACGGCTCGGGTTGGTCACTCATTCCCGGAATCTCGCTTGTTTTTTAACTTCGTTTTTATTCATTGCTGGCTCCAAAGCACTTCGCGGTGTTCCCTTCCCATGAGCGAAAGCCCGCTGGCCTGGCCGGCTCTGGGACAGGGTGTTTGCAGAGGAAGGGGCCACCCCGGGGTGACTAACACGTGGGACAGGCCCGGGGAGGACAGGGTTTTCACACGAGTTAGCAGGGCAGGGACAGACGAGGATCTCCCATGAACAGCCCCTCGACTGGCTGACACGGGGGAGAGCTGCAAACACCTGTGCCTTTCCCAGCACTGGGCTCTGTCCCTCACTCCCAGGGAAAGAAACCAGCCGTTTGCCTAGTGAAGAGACAAGCTGAGGGCTGGGATTTCCAAAGGAGCTGATGGGAGCCAGCCTTGAACCCGGCTCCTAACTCCCCTGGGCTGCCTGCCTTGAGGCCCACGGGTTGGGCGCTGCCTGAGCGAAGCGATAGCTGGCAAGGCTCGGTCTGGGCGGGGCTCATGGCTGAGACTCTGCAAAGGACAGACAAGGCGCAGCTCCGGCCCCTGCAGCGATTCCCGGCAGGGCTCAGGGCTGCAGCTTCTTCATCGTCCCGTGAATCCAGGGGATGAAGGTGGAGACTCTTGTGTACACCGCAAGAGGGGTCCCATTACCGAATCCACAGGAGACGATGCCCTGGGCCGTTCGCCCGCACACCAGGGGGCCCCCAGAGTCACCCTGAGAAATGGAACAAGAAACAGATAAAGAACATCCAGCCATGGGGCTGCCAGTCTCTGCCTCACACCCTACCTGCAGCCTGCCTGGTCTCTGCCTCCTCCCTGCAAAAGAGCAGCTGTTTTCCCATTAATTTGTACAGCACCGAGCACAGGGGGGGACCTGCATTCCATCTGTACTTTGTGGCCTGACTGCAACCCCTACAGACTCGTAAATCACAACCATTGGTCAAAGGGGGCTTGAAGCCAGGAGGAGAATCACCTTGGAAGGGTTTTTGCCCTCGTCTGGGTCCCCCGCACACAGCATCGTGGAGGGGTCATAGTTCTCATGTGGCCCATTAGGAGTACTCCAACACACGTCATCTCGCATCACCTTCACGTCCACCTCCTGCAGCGTATCCGAGGTCTCCTCACTGTCTGCACTTGTCCAGCCCCAGCCGGCGACGCTGCATTTTGCCCCGGGCTGTACTGTCTCGTCGGCGCAGGGCAGAGGGATGGTTTTCACCCATCGGGTCAGCTTTGCTTTCCTCCTCAGCTGAGACATGATAAGACCGATGACGATCAGAGCAAGGGTCCCACTCAAGGACACAGAGACAAACCCCACACCCAGGAAAACACATGGTGAGGCGGTCACAGGGGGCGGGGTGATGGGATGGGGCGGTACCTGCACCAGTGTCAGGTCACAGGGGGCGCGGTGATGTGATGGGTGAGGGGCCTGCAGCAGTGTGAGGTCACTGGGGGTGGGGTGATGGGATGGGGCGGTACCTGCAACAGCATGATGTCGTTGTTATCAGTTTCCTCGTCATATTCTGGGTGGGGGATCTTGGTGCGTGCGGGGATCACCTGTTGGCTACGTTCCCATTTGCTAATGTTGTGGGCTCCCAGAAACACCGTGATGTCGCTGTGAGAGCCAAGATCAACGTGTGGGGCGTTAGGGGCAGGGTGGGGAGTTGGGGGAGGGGTGCAGGGACAGTGATATGTGGGGACGGGGCAGCCTGGGGCTCTCAGGCTGACATCTCAGACTCAGCTCCCAGCCTGTAAACCCTCTCTCCACTGCACACATGCTGGCTGCCATCCAGCCCCGGGGCTAAGCACCGGCTGGCTGCGGGGGTGGGAACGGGGCACAAGAGGCCTTTCCCCTGTAGGTGGCGCCGGCTGCAGTACAGAGCCCCTGCCCGTGGGGTTGGGGTCCCAGCCAGTGTCTCTCCATCAACCTGTGCTGTTCCCCTGAGCACCTTTGCTGCCCCATGTCCTCCTGGCCCCTGGGTCTCAACTCTCTCCACCCTGGGGACCCTCCCCACCCCAGACCTCTGCCCAGTTCTTCTGGGGCTGGGACCTAGGGGAAGACCCGCAGCCAAGGGGTGCCGGCTGCGGGAATCGGGGCTGAGTCTCAGTCGGGATCTGGGAAGTGCCTGAAACATGGGGGGGGACCCTGATCTCGGTGCTAAACAACCCTAAATAAGCATACAACCGTCCCCTAACGAATAAATTACGTTGTAATGTGTTTACACCATGAATATGAATGACCCAATGCTGGCTCTGACGCCCTTGGGCTTCTCTTTGCCTTTCCCACAGGACACCAGTGAAATGAGGAGGGCTTGGCACAGCTGGATCCCTGCACAACTGGGTCCCTGCACAGCTGGGGGCTCTGCACAGCTGGATCCTGGGTTCGGGGAGACACCGGGACACAGAGACAAACAGGCTCTTACCCCTCAGCGCAGTGGGCGGCTGTCAGCACAAAATCCTTCCGCACCAGGAAGCCCCCGCACATCTTTGTATCCGTGGAAGTCTCTCTGCTGAGAAAGGCCATGTAGGGTCGAGAATGGGGCTCAGCGACCCGGCCCCCAATGATCTCTCCTGGCACCGCAGGAAGAAAGGAGGGGATGGATCAGCGCTGGCACCCATGGGACGCCCCGGCAGGACCAGATTTGTCATCCTCAGGCCTTGTGAGCCCCACACCCCAGATGTGTACAGCTGTGGACCCCTGGATGCAGCCTCTCTCCCTCTCTGCATCGATCCAGATGTTAAGAATCCCCCCGTTCACCCCTGTGGGCCGCTAGACACACACCCCATTCACCCCAAAGCCCCAGGGGTTCCTGAGATACCAGCCAGTAAGCCCACATCCTGCAAACCCCTCCATTCACCCCAAACCACCATGGGGCCTTGATCCTAGCCCCACTCACCAGACCAAGCCCCAAGGGGCAGCAGAAGAACCGTGGGGAGCAGCAGCCAGGCGTAGACCTGCATATTCAGAGTCAGTGCAGGAACGGTGCATCTGCCTGGGGCTGGAAGGCTTTATAGACTGAGCTGGCAGGGAGCTGGTGGGCAGGAAACCTCAGGGTCACCCACACGCTCCTCCGAATGCAGGGCTCAGGCCTCTCAGTTTCCAGCCACAGCTGACCACATGGGCTGGGGGGCAGGGTGGGCAGGTCTTGCACAGCTGGGGCTATGGCACAGCTGGATGGATGATGCACAGCTGGGTCACTGCACAGCGAGGGATGAAGCTCCCCTGGATGGAGAAGACCCCGGTGGGGACGTGTCTAACAGGATCAAGGGAGCAAGCTCACGGCTGGGCACATCTGGGGGCCTTCCTCGCCTAGGCCCAGCTCTGCTCAGCTCCCCGCCCGTGTCTCTGTGCTGGGGGCTGTGTGTGACAGCCCCGTATATCGGTGGTGGGCAGGAATGCAGCTCTTTGATTTTTTTCACCGTGGCCCAGCCGTATGCAGGGGCGGGGCTGAGCAGACCTGCCACCGGCCCCAATCACAGTGACTGCAGCGGGAGGGTTCTGAGAAGCGCCCCGGAGAGTCTGTGACCACGCGAAGGGGATGTGGTAGCTTGTGTGAGGCCGTAGGGCCAGGAGCTGTGCCCGTGCAGGGCCAGAGGGGAAATGACACAGTACAGATACAGAGAGACCCCAGGTGTCCTGGCCCCCACCCCCCTGGCTCTAAACACTAGACCCCACTCCCCTCCCAGAGACTGGGATATAACCCAGGAGTCCTGGCTGCCAGGAAATGACACAGCAGATACAGAGAGCCCTGCCTCACAGCCCTGCCTCAGTGGTCACCACAAACCCAGGCCCCCTCACCACACCCTCACCATCCTGCAGTGCTATAACTCTCCCCGCATGCCCCTTTAATTCCTGCCAGCCTTCTGGCATCCCCTCTCATCCCACTGAACTCCCTGAAAAGCCTCCAGCCCCCCCTTTAATCCCCACAGTATTTCCCTTTCATTCCCCCAACCTCCCCTTTTATTCCCCCAGTCCCCTGAGTCTCCACGATGTCCATTCCTGGCACCTGTTGTATGTCCTCACCCTGCTTCTGCCTGTCTCTCCGTCTCCTCCCTCACCTGTCCCTGGGCGGATGAGCTTGGAGAGGCCGGATGATCTCGTTACACGTCCAGACCACAGCCGCTCCTTCGCGCTCGTTGGGATGTCTTCCCGCGCCCCAGCCCACGGGGTGATGCTGTTCCAAACCCCGTCATTTGGGACATGGCTGAGGTGGGAGATGCCGGGATTTTGCGGACGTAGCTCAGCTCCACGGCCCGTATTGGCCATTCCTGTTCTGCCAGCAGGTCCACGTCTCGTGCGCAGACCGAAAATCGGAGACCGCCAGCTCCTGCTGTAACCGGCTTTAGCTTCGCCAGCCCTGCTGCTGTCTGTGCCTTTCTTGCCGGACTTTCGGCCTTCGACCCATCATCGGTGGGGACTGCCCCCAGCTCCTTGCCCTGTTCCACTGGCTGCAGCTCGTCATGAGTGGGTTGATCCCAGCACGTCGGCTTGTCTCAGCCCGGCTTTCTCTGCATCCGTTTCCAGGCCCTGCTTTGCCGAGGTTTCAGCCAATCGTTTCGCCAGGTTCGCAAATTCCTCGTCCCGGCCTGCCCGGCCGTCAGTGTCATCAGCCAATCGAAGCTTTGAGACTGTTCGCCCCCCGATACCGACGCTGCAAACGTGATCTTCTCCAGGGCATCCATCGTTATGCGTGTCACGCTGTTTGAATGAGGGGCCCTGAGATGTATTCTGGAGCTCTGATTCCTCCCTTCTACAGCAGTCTCGTGTTGGGGGTGTCACACTGAGTAGATTGGGGGGGGGGGTTGGCATTAGTCATATTGGTTAACATCAGTGTGTCAAAATCATAATAATCCATGGAGATATGCTGTGTCAGGCACTGCTAGAGAGGCTGTAATGTGCTAAGTCAGGTGACAATACTTATGTTCACGTGTTCTGTCTGTAACGGAAGTTATGGACATATTTGATGTACCTGCGTTTCAAATTGTGCTGGCTGGGATACACCCCAAGCGGAGAGGCGGCAGGAGAATAGGCCACTTAATGGCCCATTAAAACCTTTACAGAAGCAAAGGGCCCAGGAAGAAACTAAAGGCAGACCTGAAGAGTTACCAGGATTGGCCCATGTGACTCTGGACTCCATTTTAGTTCTTGTCACATTCCACAAGACAGCATGGCCAGGGACAGAGGGTACATAAGGCCGAGCCATACAAACCATTTCGTTTTTCTTCCTGTCCAGCTGCAGACACACACCTACCTCTGGATCAATTCATTTTGCAACTGAACCGAAGGACTAAGACCCATCCAGGTGTTGGATGTGTACCAGAGGAACTATACAAGCTGCAACTCCACATTTCTTCTAGAAAACTGATGTATACGGACTTACAATCATTTGTAGGTATCTGATTTGCTCTAATCCTTTAACATTTCTCTCATGCTTTATTTCTTTCCTTTTGCAATAAACCTCTAGTTTTAGTTACTAAAGGAGTGGCTGGCAGCATGGGATTTTGGGTAAGATCCAAACATACATTGCTCTGGTGCTGCGGCTGACCCCTTGGCATCAGAGGGAACTTTTTTAGTAAAGAGCAGAGAGTGTAAATAACTGGTCTCTTTACTGGACCTGGTGCTGATTTGGGAGCCAGAGTCTGAAATGCAGTAAAGGGGGCTGTGTGTATTTGTGGACTGGCTTCTGTGGGGACTCAGAAGTGCAGCTTGTGGCTGGTTGGGAAGCCTGACTTCAGTGCCACCCTCCAGTGCTGGGAGAACCTGCTCTCCGTTTGCAGCCTGCCCTGACCTTGGCATTTTCAGGTGGCTGCCCTGGGCACAGACGGGTCACAGTGCGCTCCACGTAGATGGCAAACAATGTGGGCGAAAAGAGGCAGCTTTGCCGGACTCCAACCCTGCTGTAACACCATTCCCCTCTTGTGTCCCAGACGAGGACTGCACTACCAGCCTGGGCACACGGTCATTTAATGGTAAAAATAAGCCGACGACCAACGCTGGTCTACTTCATGGTTGCCCGGAGAGCTTCGTGCCAGGCTCTGTCAACACCTTCTTGAAGTCGACAAAGACGTGGGAAATGTGCTGCGGGTGTTGTAAAGTGTTTCCTGTTGGAGGCCCGGTGCAATTCGAGTTGCATGACCACTGTGCTGCAGGCTCAGCCTAGCTGGAGTTGCTCACGTGGCTATTCTGACCCGGTGGCACGATATTTTCTGGCTGGCAAAGATGAGCAGGACTGAGTAACCTTGCAGATGTCTGCGTTTCTGCAGAGCACAGCACATAACAGGACGAAATACACGCTCGGAGCTGCACATAGAGCAGTGGTTCTCAACCAGGGATACTTGGGGGTGCGCAGAGATCTTCCAAGGGGTGTGACCCATCCTGTGCCCAGGGCAGCCACCTGAAAATGCCAAGGTCAGGGCAGGCTGCAAACAGAGAGCAGATTCTCCCCGCACTGGAGGGTGGCACTGAAGTCAGGCTTCCCAACCAGGCACAAACTGCACTTCTGAGTCCCCACAGAAGCCAGTACACAAAAACACACAGCCCCCTTTACTGCATTTCAGCTTCTGGCTCCCAAATCAGCACCAGGTCCAGTAAAGAGACCAGTTATTTACACTCTCTGCTCTTTACTAAAAAGGTTCCCTCCAACCCCAAGGGGTCAGCCACAGCACCAGAGCAATGTATGTTTGGATCTTACCCAAAATTCCACGTTGGCAGCCAATCCTGTAGTAACTAAAACTAGAGGTTTATTGCAAAAAGAAAGAAATAAAGCATGAGAGAAATGTTAAAGGATTAGAGCAAATCAGATACCTACAAATGATTGTAAGTCCGTATACATCAGTTTTCTAGAAGAAATGTGGAGTTGCAGCTTGTACAGTTCCTCTGGTACACATCCAACACCTGGATGGGTCTAAGTCCTTCGGTTCAGTTGCAAAATGAATTGATCCAGAAGTAGGTGTGTGTCTGTAGCTGAACAGGAACAAAAACAAAATGATTTCTGTTTCCTGCCCACCACTGAAATCCGGGGCTGTCACCCACAGCCCCCGGCACTGAGACACAGGAGGGGAGCTGAGCACGGCTGGGCCAACATGAGGAAGTCCTGCAGATGTGCCCAGCTGTGAGCTGGCTTTCTTGATCCTGTTAGACACATCCCCATCAGGGTCTTCTCTGTCCAGTGGTTCCTCATCTCCCGCTGTTCAGGATGTGCATCCATCCAGCTCTGCTGTAGCCCCAGCAGTGCACGACCTGCAGTGGCTGGGCTGACACAATGCCCGTCCTGCCCCCCCAGCCCATGTGGTCAGCTGTGGCTGGAAACTGAGAGGCCTGAGCCCTGCATTCGGAGGAGCGTGTGGGTGACCCTGAGGTTTCCTGCCCACCAGCTCCCTGCCAGCTCAGTCTATAAAGCCTTCCAGCCCCAGGTAGATGCACCGTTCCTGCACTGACTCCGAATATGCGGGTCTACGCCTGGCTGCTGCTCCCCACGGTTCTTCTGCTGCCCCTTGGGGCTTGGTCTGGTGAGTGGGGCTAGGATCAAGGTCCCATGGTGGTTTGGGGTGAATGGGGGGGTTTGCAGGATGTGGGCTTTCTGGCTGGTATCTCAGGAACCCCTGAGGCTTTGGGGTGAATGGGGTGTGTGTCTAGCGGCCCACAGGGGTGAACGGGGGATTCTTAACATCTGGATTGGTGCAGAGTGGGAGAGAGGCTGCATCCAGGGGTCCACAGCTGTACACATCTGGGGCATGGGGATCACCAGGCCTGGGGGTGACAAATCTGGTCCTGCCGGGGCGTCCCATGGGCGCCTGAGCTGATCCCTCCCCTCCTCTCTGCCCGCGGTGCCAGGAGAGATCATCGGGGGCTGGGCCGCCAAGCCCCATTCTCGACCCTACATGGCCTTTCTCAGCAGAGAGACTTCCACGGATACAAAGATGTGCGGGGGCTTCCTGGTGCGGAAGGATTTTGTGCTGACAGCCGCCCACTGCGCTGAGGGGTAAGAGCCTGTTTGTCTCTGTGTCCCAGTGTCTCCCCGAACTCAGGATCCAGCTGTGCAGGGACCCAGTTGTGCAGGGATCCAGCTGTGCCAAGCCCTCCTCATTTCACTGGTATCCTGTGGGAAAGGCAAAGAGAAGCCCAAGGTCCAGCATTGGGTCATTCGTATTCATGGTGTAAACACATTACAACGTAATTTATTCGTTAGTGGCCGGTTGTGTGCTTATTTAGGGCTGTTTAGCACTGAGATCAGGGTCCCCCCCCTCGTTCCACGCGTTGTCCAGATCCCGACCGAGCCCCTGCTCCGATCCCTGCAGCTGGTGCCCCCTGACTGCAGGTCTTCCCCTAGGTCCCAGCCCCAGAAGAGCTGGGCAGAGCTCTGGGCTAGGGGATCTGGGCACAGACCCCATCTGGATCGAGCCAGGGGGGTTCCTGTGGTGCAGGGAGCTGAGCCCCAGGGGCTGGGAGGACACGGGGCAGTGAAGGGGATCAGGGGAACAGCACAGAGGGCCGGGGGAGACACCGGCTGGGACCCCAACACCACGGGGCAGGGTCCCTGTGCTGCAGTCGGCACCCACTAGAGGGGAAAGGCCCATTGTTCCCTGTTCCCATCCCGGCAGCCAGCCAGTGCCCAGCCCCGGGGCCGGATGGCAGCCAGCACGTGTGCAGTGGGGTGAGGATTTTCAGGCTGGGAGCTGAGTCCGAGATCTCAGCCTCAGAGCCCCAGGCTGCCCCGTCCCCACATATCACTGTCCCTGCGCCCCCCCATACCAGCTCCCCTCCCTGCCCCTAACGCCCCACACGTTGCTCTTGGCTCTCACAGCGACATCACAGTGTTACTGGGGGCCCACAACATGAGCAAAAGGGAACGGAGCCAACAGGTGATCCCCGCACGCGCCAAGATCCCCCACCCGGAATATGACGAGGAAACTTATAACAACGACATCATGCTGCTGCAGGTACCGCCCCATCCCATCACCCCACCCCCAGTGACCTCACACTGCTGCAGGCCCCTCACGCATCACATCACCGCGCCCCCTGTGACCTGACAGTGGTGCAGGCCCCCCATCCCATCCCATAATCCTACCCACAGTGAGCTCACGCTGCTGCACGCCCTGCCCCCATCCCATCATACCACCCCAGTGACCTCACACTGCCACAGGCTCCGCCCCATCCCATCACCCCACCCCCTGTGACCGCCTCACCATGTGTTTTCCTGGGTGTGGGGTTTGTCTCTGTGTCCTTGAGTGGGACCCTCGCTCTGATCGTCATCGGTCTTATCATGTCTCAGCTGAGGAGGAAAGCAAAGCTGACCCGATGGGTGAAAACCATCCCTCTGCCCTGCGCCGACGAGACAGTACAGCCCGGGGCAAAATGCAGCGTCGCCGGCTGGGGCTGGACAAGTGCAGACAATGAGCAGTCCTCAGATACGCTGCAGGAGGTGGACGTGGAGGTGATGCCGGAGGCTGCATGTTGGAGTACTCCTAATGGGCCACATGAGAACTATGACCCCTCCACGATGCTGTGTGCGGGGGACCCAGACGAGGGCAAAAACCCTTCCAAGGTGATTCTCCTCCTGGCTTCAAGCCCCCTTTGACCAATGGTTGTGATTTACGAGTCTGTAGGGATTGCAGTCAGGCCACAAAGTACAGATGGAATGCAGGTCCCCCCCCGTGCTCGGTGCTGTACAAATTAATGGGAAAACAGCTGCTCTTTTGCAGGGAGGAGGCAGAGACCAGGCAGGCTGCAGGTAGGGTGTGAGGCAGAGACTGGCAGCCCCATGGCTGGATGTTCTTTATCTGTTTCTTGTTCCATTTCTCAGGGTGACTCTGGGGGCCCCCTGGTGTGCGGGCGAAAGGCCCAGGGCATCGTCTCCTATGATTTCAATGATGAGACCCAACCCGTGGTGTACACAAGAGTCTCCACCTTCATCCCCTGGATTCACGAGATGATGAAGAAGCTGCAGCCATGAGCCCTGCCGGGAATCGCTGCAGTGGCCAGAGCTGCGCCTCGTCTGTCCTTTGGCAAGGCCCAGCCGTGGGGCCTGCTTTGCAGAGGGGCTGAGTCCCCCTGGCTGAGCCCCCGCAGCTATCGCTTTCTTCAGTCAGTGCCTAACCCGTGAGCCTCAAGGCAGGGAGCCTAGGGGAGTTAGGAGCCGGGTTCAAGGCTGGCACCCGTCAGCTCCCTTGGAAATCCCAGCCCTCAGCCAGACTTTTCGCTCGGGTGAGGGACAGAGCCCAGTGCTGGGGAAGATGTGGGGGTTTGCAGCTCTCCCCAATGTCAGCCGGTCGAGGGGCTGTTCATGGGAGATCCTTGTCCGTCCCTCCCTGCTAACTCGTGTGAAAAACCCATCCTCACCGGGCCTGTCCCACGTGTTAGTCACCCCAGGGTGGCCCCTCCCGCTGCAAACATCCTGTCCCAGCGCCGGCCAGGCCAGCGGGCCTTCGCTCGTGGAAAGGGAACTCTGTGAAGGCTGCACTGAGTGCAGCTCAATCGACGAAGCTGATCTTCTCCGTCACACCTACCCTTCCCCGCGCTGCAGAGCGGCCTGGTGCATCTCGCTCGCGGCTTTGTAGCCAGGAATGAATAAAAATGAAGTTAAAAAAACAAGCGAGATTCTGGGAATTAGCGACTGACCCGAGCCGTGAATCCAGTGCAGCCGCTGCATCCGCCGGGCATGGGGGGAATCGGCTACACAGACAAAGGCTGAGCTGGTGTGTAATGCGCTAGGCTGGGCCCTGGGAATGGGGAGCTGGGCGGTGGCAGTGGGGAATGAACCCGCACAGGGCTGAAGGGGTCCCCGCTGGCCAGAGCTGAGCTGCAAAGGGAACCACAAAGAGAAAAGCTGCCTGGGCAAGCGGCTGGTCAGACTCCAGAGGTTCAGCTTCCGGGACAAAAGGGGAATAGGTTGAAAACTGTTCTAATGACAAATAATCGATCGGCCTCTTCATATCCTCTGGGTCATGGTGCTCCCGGGGTTCCCTGGTGTCAGGCAGCTCCTCCAGGTCAGGACTGGCCTCTGGGAGCTTCTTCCATCCAGAGGGTGGGGTTGGCTTCTCCCAGTCACCAGAGTTGGGCAGCCCCCTACAGTCGCCCAGGCCTGGCTGGCTCGGCAAGGTCTGGCGGCTCCAGGCGGCGGGGCGTTTACACCAAGCAGCCCCAGGGCCTGGGTCAGGCCTAGGCTGCAGCTGCTGGGAAGACACTAACTGAGCTGCTGGACTGGCCTTTTATACTTCCTGTCCTGGGCCTGGCTCCGCCCCTCTGCTTCTGGGTGGCTGGGCCTGCAGGGCCTGGTTCTGTCCAGCGGGGGCAGAGCGACCCTTCCTTGGGCCCGGGCTCCGAGGAAGGCCACAGCATCTTGCTACAGGGATCAAATGTCCGTCTGAACCTAACCCAGGTCAGTGCAGGGGCCGAAATACCGAGGGGTGCGCCAGGAGCACAGGAGGGGAAACACTGGCAGATGGCGTGGGAGGAGAATTAGCCGGATATAATGGGGGGCTGGGGTGAGACCGACCTCCCCACAACTCTCCAGATTGGAAAGTCTTTGCCTGGGAAAAGCCTGTTCAAATCCCTTGGGCAGCTGGGACCAGGGCAGGTTCGCAGACACTGATTCCCAGGGCTGGGCTGGATTTCCCATCCCTGGGAATGGAGATGTTTCTCTGACAGCTCGGCCCTAGTTCAAACTGGGATTAACTCGGGGCCGGGGCAGGCAGGGGTCCGACGGGACGAGCCCCGTGGTGCCTCTGGCCTTGGAGTGGCCGAATCATTTGTCCACACGTGGATCTCTTAGTGCAGCATGTCGAGATGGGGGGACCCAGGGTGCCGGAGGGCAGCTCTGGAAATATCTCCCAGACAAATCCGGTCTTTAGGCTGTGGGTGTTACAGCCCCAAGCCTGTAACCAGAGACCCGTCCTGCCCTGGGGGACCCTGCGCCTGCCCCAGACCACATGGGTCAGGAGGGAATTGAGGGCTGGAGACCTTTGTATCAGATCTGTACTGACTGCAGAGGCTACAAGATGGGAAGTGAAATTAGCAAGCACCGTGGAGGGGCTGGGAGGGTCGTGGGGCCTGTGTCCGCCTGAGGGAGGGGCTGAGAGTTGGGGGGCAGCAGTGTGGGCTAGTAGCCAGAGTCTCAGGACACCTGGGTCCTGTTCCTGGCTCTGCTGCTGGGTGACCTTGGCCAAGTCACATCCCCTCTCTGCACCTCAGTTTCCCCATCTGGGGATAATGATCCTGACCGCCTTGGTAAAGTGCTTTGAGATTTGCTGAAGGGAAGAGCCTGGGCCCAGATCCTCAAAGATATTTCTACTCCCTGTGAGGTCAAGGGGAGTTAGGCACCTAAACACGTCCTAATATCGGGGCCTATTTGTTCTTACTTAGCCCTAATGTTCTCTGAGGCTCAGCCCAGCTTCCCTTCTTCCTGCCCCCCAGCCCCATTATCGTCACCCAACCCTGCATCATTCACAAACACAACATCCAGTCTACAGACCAGGGAGGGAAAAGGCAGGGCGAATTCTCCAAACAACACGTATTTTATTCAATATCAACATAATAAATAACAAATAGTCAAATACTTGTGGGAAGTGGAGAGAAAAAAAGAAAGGAAAACCCTGAAAATAAACAAAAGTTGGGCCCAGCTCAAAATGCATGAAGCAAAACATTCAAAATTTCAATCTTTTTCACACAATTGTTTCGATGTGCGAATGTCAGGGGCTGCTTAAGTTGCCCAGCCACGCTTCATGGTGATAGGTTGGCTGTCTAAATGACATGGCCCCATTCCTGGTCTCTGGTTGGGCGAAGACAAGACCCAAACAGAGAGACCTGGGGACAGAAGTGAGGCAGGCGCCGAGTATAAATCCGGACAGACACAGCATGGAAGCACAGAAACGTGGCCCAGAGAGACAGCTGAAAGAAGCAGCTTTTTGGGCACAGAGTCTTGGCTGGAAAGGCAGGCTCAGGACTGCGAAGAGAGGAGCTCTCTGCTGCTGTTTGATTCTGACTTTCAAGATTCCTGGTAAATCAACCAGATCCCATCAAAGGAAATACCAGACTCACTTGTCAATTTGTGCTGCCATCTAGAAAACAGGCATGGCCTCGAATGTTGACCGGCCACTGGGGTGACAACAGAAGAGAAGAAAATTTCAAACATTGCTGGGGCATTTCCAGACACAAGGTGATTTCCGGACTGAGCCCTTTGTAACATTTTTCTTACAGCAGAAAAAAATACTCGGCTCTAAAGTCCCTCAGGGGTTACACGCAAGAACGGAGCCTGGTATGGCCTACCCGGCCCTTTAAATTGGCGTGTCTCCTTTAACTCAGTTTCTGCAGTGTTTCATTGATCCAGGGGGTGAATTTGGAGATTCTTGTGTATACACTGGGGGGGCACCCGGCCGGATCTCCATTGGAGACGATGCCCTGGACCACCCCGTCACACACTAGTGGCCCGTCAGAATCGCCCTGCCAATACAGAGAATAGCAATCGGCTACTTATCTCAAGTGCCTGTACACAAATGCAAGAAGCCTGGAAAACAAAAAGGAGAAATTGGAAGTCCTGGCACAGTCAAGAAACTACGACATGATCAGAATAACTGAGACTTGGTGGAATAACTCTCACGATTGGAGCACTGTCATGGATGGGTATAAACTGTTCAGGAAGGACAGGCAGGGGCGAAGGGGTGGAGGAGTTGCACTGTATGTAAGAGAGCACTATGACTGCTCTGAGCTCCAGTATGAAACTGGAGATAAGCCAGTTGAGTGTCTCTGGGTTAAGCTTAGAAGCAAGAACAATAAGGGTGATGTCGTGGTGGGTGTCTGTTATAGACCACCAGACCAGGAGGATGAGGTAGATGAGGCTTTCTTTACTCAACTAGGGAAAGCTTCCAGTTCACAGGACCTGATTCTCATGGGGGACTTCAATCACCCTGACATCTGTTGGAAGAGCAATACAGCAGAGCACAAACAATCCAGGAAGTTTTTGGAGAGTGTCGCAGACAACTTCCTGGTGCAAGTGCTGGAGCAACCGACTAGGGGCCGTGCTTCTCTTGATCTGCTGCTCACAAACAGGGAAGATTTGGTAGGGGAAGTAGAAGTGGATGGCAACCTAGGCAGCAGTGACCATGAGATGGTCGAGTTCAGGATCCTGACAAAAGGAAGAAAGGAGAGCAGCAGGATACAGATCATGGACTTCAGAAAAGCGGACTTTGATTCCCTCAGGGAACTGACGGGCAGGATTCCCTGGGAGGCTAATATGAGGGGGAAAGGAACCCAAGAGAGCTGGCTGTATTTTAAAGAGACCTTATTGAGGGCACAGGAGCAAACCATCCCGATGTGCAGAAAGAATAGCAAATATGGTAGGTGTCCAGCTTGGCTTAACAAAGAAATCTTTGTTGAACTTAAACGCAAAAAAGAAGCTTACAAGAAGTGGAAGCTTGGTCAGATGACTAGAGAGGATTATAAAAACACTGCTCGAACATGCAGGAATGAAATCAGGAAGGCCAAAGTGCAATTGGAGTTGCAGCTAGCAAGCGACATGAAGGGAAACAAGAAGGGTTTCTACAGGCATGTTGCCAACAAGAGGAAGATTTGGGAAAGTGTGGGCCCCTTAGAGAATGAGGGAGGTGACCTAGTGACGGAGGATGTGGAGAAAGCTGAGGTACTCAATGCCTTTTTTGCCTCTGTCTTCACAGACAAGATCAGCTCCCAGACTGCTGTACTGGGTGGCACAGAATGGGAAAGAGGCGAACATCCCGCAGTGCTGAAGAAACAGGTCCAAGACTATTTAGAAGGATTAGACATACACAAGTCCATGGGGCCGGATGCAATGCACCCGAGGGTGCTGAGGGAGTTGGCTGAGGTGATTTCAGAGCCATTGGCTATTATCTTTGAAAGCTCGTAGCAACAGGGGGAGGTCCCTGAGGACTGGAAAAAAGCAAATCTAGTGCCCATCTTCAAAAAAGGGAGGAAAGAAGATCCAGGGAACTACAGACCGGTCAGCCTCACCTCAATCCCTGGAAAAATCATGGAGCAGGTCCTTAAGGAATCCATTTTAAGGCACTTGGAAGAGAGAAGGGTGATCAGGAACAGTCAACACGGATTTACCAAGGGAAAGTCATGCCTGACCAACCTGATTGCTTTCTATGATGAGGTGAGTGGCTCTGTGGATGTAGGGAAGGTGGTGGATGTGATATACCTTGACTTTAGCAAAGCTTTTGATACTGTCTCTCACAGTATTCTTATCAGCAAGTTAAAGAAGTATGGGTTGGATGAATGGACTATCAAATGGATAGAGAACTGGCTAGAGCATAGGGCTCAACGAGTAGTGATCAATGGCTCCATGTCTAGCTGGCAACCGGTCACAAGCGGAGTTCCCCAGGGGTCGGTCCTGGGGCTGGTTTTGTTCAACATCTTGATTAATGATCTGGAGGATGGGGTAGATTGCACCCTCAGCAAGTTTGCGGATGACACTAAGCTGGGGGAAGTGATAGATACCCTGGAAGGTAGGGATAGGATACAGAGTGACCTAAACAAACTGGAGGATTGGGCCAAAAGAAATCTCATGAGGTTCAACAAAGAAAAGTGCACAGTCCTCCACTTAGGAAGGAAGAATCCCATGTACATCTATAGACTGGGGACCGACGAGCTAGGCAGCAGTTCTGCAGAAAAGGACCTGGGGGTAACAGTGGACAAAAAGCTGGATATGAGTCAGCAGTGTGACCTGGTTGTCAGGAAGGCTAATAGCATATTTGGCTGCATTAGGAGGGGCATTGCCAGCAGATCGAGGGAAGTGATTATTCCCCTCTATTCGGCCTTGGTAAGGCCGCATTTAGAATATTGTGTCCAGTTTTGGGCCCCCCACCACAAAAAGGATGTGGACAAGTTGGAGAGAGTCCAGTGGAGGGCAACAAAAATGGTTAGGGGGCTGGTTCACAGGACTTATGAGGAGAGACTAAGGGAAGTGGGCTTGTTTAGTCTGCAAAAGAGAAAAATGAGGGGGGATTTGATAGCAGCCTTTAACTACCTGAAGGGTGTTTCCAGGGAGGATGGGGCTAAGCTGTTCTCAGTGGTGGCAGGTGACAGAACAAGGAGCAATGGTCTGAAGTTGCAGTGGGGGAGGTTTAGGTTGGACATTAGGAAAAAAATTTTCACTAGGAGGGTGGTGAAGCACTGGAATGTGTTACCTAGGGAGGTGGTGCAATCTCCATCTTTGGAGGTTTTTAAGCTGAGGCTTGACAAAGCCCTGGCTGGGATTATTTAGCTGAGATTAGTCCCTGTTAGTGTTGCTTTGAGCAGGGGGTTGGACTAGATGACCTTCTGAGGTCCCTTCCTTCTCTATGATTCTGTCATCAATATCACGAAGCAGTGCATCCCAATCTGGGGATCAAATCTTTGATACCCTAACTTTGTATTTCCTGATTTTCAGTTTTCATTTTAGCCACTCCACAATGGGCTGAATGGATGTATCATCCTGAGTGATACTCTTCCACATCTTGGCTCTGATGTACTTGTGTGGAAGAGAGTGGTTGTGGGTAGGTAGAAGTGAGTCAAGCCCGGAGGTGAAGGGCATTCTGCATTCCTTGCAATATTTATTCTAAGACTAATAAAAGTCTTCAGCTTCCAGATCTAGCATTTCTGCTCCTTTCCCAAGTTGTACATACATTCAAAAATATCAACTATTTATCAAAGCGAGTCATTATTTTTCATTCAAAACATTTTTATGAAAATAATTGCTTTTTCAAAAAGAAATTTCTGTGAGAATTTTTTATTAATGTTTACAGGTTTTCATCAAAAAACCTGAAACCCATAACTGGAACAAAAATCTTTTCTTGGAGGCTTTCTTTCTTTCTTGAAAAATCTTGAAGGAATATTTTGAGAAAATGAAAACTTATTTTGTTGTCATCAAAATTTTTCCCAAGCACTAAAATATTTCCTGACCACATCTAACTATCTATCTAATTATCTATCTCCTACACATTTCAAATGTCCTTGGGATAAATGTTAAGACAATTGTTCTATTTTGATATAACATCATTTCTCTGATTCCATATGACTGTATACATCCATACTGTGTATCTCCATCTTTTAGTCTGGCATTTCTAGAAGTGATTCCTCTGCAGCATAGGGCACAGGTTTATCTTTGTACCCTTTTCTCTATCTAATGCACTTCCTATGAGAGTACTATTATAGGAGCCATTTAATATAAGAAACTGGCTAGCATCTCTGCACATCACACCAGTAACGTGTATTACCCACAACATGTATAGCTTAGTATGCGTTAAGCACAAATAGAATTAAGCACAAATATGACAGCAGTTATACAGCCTAAATTGGCCTATGATTTTTACATCACCCTTGTGCTATGTATTCCATAAACTCTTGCATTCACTAAAGTAAGTTTTGGCTTGAGCAATTAGGGACGCTGTCAAGATCGGGACCTATCAGCGCTTTGATCACAGCCGTGGATAAGGAGTTATTCTCACAGGCCTGGCCTGAAATGTCCCAAATGAAGATGACAGGACGTAAAAAAGTATGGGTTGGATGAATGGAATATAAGGTGGATAGAAAGCTGGCTAGATCATTGGGTTCAACGAGTAGTCATCAACGGCTTGATATCTAGTTGGCAGCTGGAAATAAGCAGAATGCCCCAGGGGTCGGTCCTGGGGCCGGTTTTGTTCAACACCTTCATTAATGATCTGCAGGATGGGGTAGATTGCACCCTCAGCAAGTTTGCAGATGACACTAAGCTAGGGGTAGTGGTAGATACCCTGGAAGGTAGGGATAGGATACAGAGTGACTTAGAGAAATTGGAGGATTGGGCCAAAAGAAATCTGATGAGGTTCAACAAGGACAAGTGCAGAGTCCTGCACCTAGGACTGAAGAATCCAATGACCTGCTACAGACTGGGGACTGACGAGCTAGACAGCAGTTCTGCAGAAAAGGACCTGGGAGTAACAGTGGATAAGAAGCTGGATATGAGTCAACAGTGTGCCCTGGTTGCCAAGAAGGCTAACAGCATATTGGGCTGCATTAGGAGGGGCATTGCCAGCAGACCAAGGGAAGTGATTATTCCCCTCTGTTCAGCACTGGTGAGGCCGAATTTGGAGTATTGTGTCCAGTTTTGTGCCCCCCACTACAGGAAGGATGTGGGCAAATTGAAGTGTGTCCAGCGGAGGGCAACAAAAATGATTAGGGGACTGGATCACATGATGTATGAGAAGAGGCTGAGGGAACTGGACTTATTTAGTCTGCAAAAGAGAAGAATGAGGGGGGATTTGATAGCAGCCTTTATCTGCCTGAAGGAGGGTTCCTGGAAGTTTGGAACTAGGCTGTTCTCAGCAGTGGTAGATGACAGAACAAGGATCAATGGTCTCCAGTTGCAGGGGGGAGGTCTAGGATGGATATTAGGAAAAACATTTTCACTAGGAGGGGGTGAGAGCACTGGAATGTGTTACCTAGGGAGGTGATGGAATCTCCATCTTTAGAGGATTTTAAGGCCCAGCTTGACAAAGCCCTGGCTGGGCTGATTTAGTTGGGACTGGTCCTGCTTTGAGCAGGTGTTGGACTAGATACCTCCTGCGGTCCCTTCCATCCCTTATCTTCTGTGATTCTATTATATGATTGTTCTTGGCCTAGTCAAACCTAGGAGGTGTCCTTATGCCCTTTGGTACCTGAAACACATGTTTGAACAAAGAGATGGGGCTACTCTGTGGTACCAAAAGAACAAGGTGGAAAAATAATTGATTAAATGTCGGTTCAGATGACAGACACAGCACCTTGTACCTGCAGACAGGCTGGGTATAAATAGATGGCTTTAGGGTATAACTTGGACAGCACAGCTTCTGTGGGAGGTGAAAGTAACAGAGCTGCAACGAGATGGATTCCCAGAGACTGGTATCGTGTTGAACCTTTCTCCTGCACTATGTTATTGTTGATGTGCAGCGATCAACCCGACTTGTTACTTAGTTGCTCTCTTCATTCTATTTCATGCCGAACCAAAGAGTGGTCAAGCAACTGACCACACAGTTTGTGAGCAGGTCCGGCAGAGGTGGAGGGAGTGGAACAGGACAGCAGGTGTCTGCGGGTCGGGATTGAAGCGCAGCGGCAGAGCTGTGTGTGTTCTGAGTGTTAGCCCAGACATGGGATAGAAGCTGGGGTTACAAGCCAGGATTAATGGTGTTGGCAGAGCTTTAGGGGGCGTGGAGGAGCCCAGGACTGGGATAGCAGGAGGCTGCGGGTTGGCAGAGCTGTGGGGCGGGCTGTGACAGCCAGGGCACTATAGAGTCAGGACTGAGGTGCACCTGTGTGTGCGTGTGAGCCCAGACATTAATAGCATTAGGTGGAGATGGGCTGTGGGTTAGGGCTGAGGGCAGAGCTGGGGATCTCTGGCGGGACAGCAAAGCCTGTCACAATCAGGTGCGTTGGCTGATCTCTGTCACTGAGGCCTAGAATCCTGGAATTGCCTTTCACTTGCTGCGTCTGGGCCGTGCTGCCTTGGCCAACCGAGTGGGAACCTCTGGTTTGTTCACATGTCAGTTTCATGGCATTCCCTCCTCCCCTTGCATTCCCTCACTTGGGGGGGCTGGCACAACTGGCCTGACCTCTTTCCTTTTACACATCAGGGGCTGCTTGACATAAAAACAAACTCTCCCTTTCCTTTGTTTAACTTTAATCCATGCCTCTGACTCTTTTCTAATCAGCCCCGATGGGACTCCCGCTGAGACCTGCATTTCTCGAGAACATTTCCATTCTAATGGCCCACCGTGGGACCCATTAAAATGACGAGTAACTTTGTTTCTGCTACTGACCTTTAGTTCCTTGAGAGGTTTGATAAATCTCCAAGTATTACCCAGGTCGCAGCTGAACGTAACATTCCTCAGAGTGCGGATTAAGGCACATGAAGTTATAATGACCTGTGTATCCTTCTGTAAATCTCTACAGAGTCAAGGGTGCGTCTTGGCTAATTGGAGAAATTACTTTTTAGTAGATACGTTGCTAACGGGGATTGTTTTAATGAGCACATAATGAAACAAGGATTTTTTATGTAAGGATTATTTTCATCCTAAACAAGATAAAATGAAATTAACACGTTTCAAATTAAATTGATCAGGGTTCCTTCATGTTACTGATCTGTGATCAGACCTATAGAAACAACTGTATACTTAAAGTCAAGCATCTCACGCACTATGGACAGACTTCACTGCCACTTCTTTGATCAGCCCCCAGGGACCAAGATACTTCCAGCCTCTTCTCAGCTCCAATTCCCACCTGCTTTGACTGTGAAATTAGCTGCAAATGGAGTGAGAAGGAATATATGTCAGTTACCTAAAAGCATGATCTATTTTAAAATGAAATTAAATCTCTATAAGACTGTGAAATGGGAAATTTAATCTCCATGACTGTGAAATGTCAGCAGTCCCTGCCTACATATGAACATAAGAACGGCCATATTGGGTCAGACCAATGGTCCATCCAGCCCAGCATCCTGTCTTCCTACAGGTGTCAGATGGACCAGAGGGAATGAACAGAACAGAGCAGTTATTGAGTAATCCATCCCCTGTTGTAGAGTCAAAGCTTCTGGCAGTCAGAGACTTAGGGACACCCAGAGTATGGGGTTTCATCCCTGACCATCTTAGCGAATAGCCATTGATAGCCCTGTCCTCCATGAACATATGTAATGATTTTTTGAAACCAGTTATACTTTTGGCCTTCACGACATCCCCTGACAACGCGTTCCACAGCTGGCTGTGCATTGTGTGAAGCAGCACTTCCTTTTGTTCATTTTAAACCTGCTGCCTGTCCATTGGATTGGGTAACCCCTGGTTCTCGTGCTATGTGACGGGGAAATGGTACTTCCTGATTCATTTTCTCCTCACCATTCATGATTTTCTAGACCTCTATAATATCCCCCCTAGTTGTCTCTTTTCCAAGCTGAAAAGTCCCAGTCTTTTCAATCTCTCCTCATATGGAAGCTGTTCCATACCTCTAATCATTTTTGTTTCACTTCTCTGTTCCTTTTCCAATTCTAATGTATCTTTTTTGGAATGGGGAGACCAAAACTGCATGCAGTGTTCAAGGTGTGGGTGTACCATGGATTTACATAGTGGTATTGTAATATTTACTTATTATCAGTCCCTTTCCTAATGGTTGTGTTAGCTTTTTTGACTGCTGTTGCACATTCAGGGGATGTTTTCAGAGAACTATCCATGATGACCCCAAGATCTCTTTCTTGAATGGTACATGGCAATTTAGACTCCACCATTTTGCACATACAGTTGGGATGATGTTTTCCAATGTGCGTTCATTTACATTTATCAGTACCGAATTTTATCTACCGTTTTGTTACCAAGTCACCCAGTTTTGTGAGATCCCTTTGTAACACTTTGCCATCAGCGTCATATTTAATTATCTTCAGTAGTTTTGTATCATCTGCAAACTTTGCCAGCTCACTGTTTACCGCTTTTACCAGATCATTTAGGAATATGTTGAACAGCACTGAACCAAGGACAGATCCCTGAGGGACCTTGCTATTTACCTCCCTCCATTGTGAAAACTGACCATTTATTCCTACCCTTAGTTTCCTGTCTTTTAACCAGTTTCTGATCCTTGAGACGACCTTCCCTCTTATCCCATGACGCCCTGTAAAGGACCCCTGTTGGGGGCAGGGCCGGTGGCCCTCCCTCTCCATCAATCTCTAAGGGAGGGCACACCTCCCAGCCTCTGCGCTCCGTGGGGAGTCCTAATAAAGAGGGGACAATCTCTGGCCCTTAGTACGGCAAGCCCCGGTTCCAGGCCCCGGCCCTTAGGTGGGGCGAGCCAAGCAAACGGGGAAGTATTCTCTGGCCCTTAGTAGGATGAGCACACAGTTCAAGGACCCAACCCTTAGGCAGGGTGGGCCAGCAACGGGAACAGTCTCTGGCCCTTAGTAGGACGAGTAGGCAGTTCTGAGCCCCAGGCCTTAGGCTGGGCAGGCAAAGCAAACGAGCAAACGGGAACAGTCTCTAGCTCCCCAGAGGGGTGAGGAAATAGTTCAAGGCCCAGCCCTCAGACAGGGCGGGCTGGCAGCAGGGAAAACAGTCTCTAGCCCGCCGAGGGGTGAGCAAGCAGTTCCAAAGCTTTGGCCCTTAGGCAGGGTGGGGCAGAGAGCGGGGAACAGGTTCTGGCCCTTAGCAGGTGATCACCCCTAGGTTGGGGTAGGAAGAGGGCTCTGGCAGTGACAGGGGTGTCCCGTCACTGGGTCAGTGGGGCTCCAGCTGAAACGCGCTGACTCAGTGTGAGTGTAAGCTCAGCCGGACTGTAGTCGGCTGCCCCTGGGCTACTTCCTCCCACCCTACCCTAGAGTACCTGGTCCCTTGAGTTGCTCCCCGTCTCCTCGGGGCACTCTGCCCAAGGGAAGTTCCAGAAGCCCTCGGCCTCCTCACTCAACGGCAGGTCCGGGAGCTGTTCGGAGTCATCTGCAGAGGGCAGCTCCT
Organism: Emydura macquarii macquarii; assembly: GCF_026122565.2. Classification (NCBI taxonomy): domain Eukaryota; kingdom Metazoa; phylum Chordata; order Testudines; family Chelidae; genus Emydura; species Emydura macquarii. The sequence goes on from NW_027132266.1 coordinate 195,160, forward strand.
CTGTCACAGGGCCCTGGGGTCTCCTCTGGCTTGTAGGGGGCTGGCAGCTCGGGTAGCTCCTCCAGGTCTCAAGGCCCAGGGTCTCTTACAGCTTGCCAGGCTCAGGTAGCTCCTCCACATCCTCAGGGCCCCAGATGGTGGGCAGCTCCAGCAGCCTCTCCTCCAGGAAATGGTCGGGTGCAGGCACAGGCCCTGGCGCCAAGGGACAGATGTCGTCCTCCCTCGGCCACTGGGTCCTGACTGACCAGGCAGGCCTGCCTTTTATACTCCTAGCTCCGCCTGCCTGCTTCCGTTCAGGTGGTGGTGTACTCCCAGGCTCCACTCCCCAGAGGGGGTTTGTCTCTCCCTCGCCATTAATCTCCGAGGGAGGCCACACCTTCCGGCTACACTCCCTAATTTGCTCAAGAGTTTTTTGCTGAGGGACCTCATCAAAGGCTTTCTGAAAACCCAAGTACACTCTATCCTCTGGATTACCCTTGTCCACATGCTTGTTGGCCCCCTCAAAGAATTCTAATAGATTAGTGAGGTATGATTTCCCTTTACAAAATCCATGTTGACTCTTCCCACAAAAAAACGTGTTCATCAATGTGTCTGATAATTCTGTTCTTTACTATAGTTTCAACCAATTCTTCTTGTACTAAAGTTAGGCTTATTTGCTCGTAATTGCTGGGATGGCCTCTGAAGCCATTTTTTAAAAATTGGTGTCATATTAACTATCCCTCACTGCAGCAAAGTATTATGTAGCTCAAAAGCTTCTCTTTTACACCAACGGTTGATCCAATACAATATATTACCACACCCTTCTTCTTTTTCTAATATCCTGGAACCAATACAACTACAACGACACTGCAAACCTGCCCATTGAAGTCCACTTTCCACAGAGATGGGCCCATTAGCGATAGATGGATAGACAGATAGGAGAGATAGATCAGGCTGATGTAACAATTAAACAAGTGGGCAAAAGATGATTAGACAGATGAATGATGACTGGATGACAAGGCAGACTGACAGAAGTGTAGATGTTTGCAGTGTTGTTGCAGCCATGTTGGTCCCAGGATATTAGAGAGAAGATGGGTTAGGTGATATATTTTATTAGACCAACGTATGTTGGTGAAAGAGTCAGGCTTTCACACTTGCACAAAGCGTTTTTTCAGCTCTGGGAAACTAATTCAGTGTCACCGCTAGATACAAAGTGTGAACAGATTGTTTAGCGTAAGTAGTTAATACACAGTCCTTGAAATATGGGTGAGTTTCCCAGACTGAAGAAGAGTTCTATGTAAGTGGAAAAGCCTGTGTCTCTCACCAACATACGTTGGTCCCATGAAAAATATTACCTCACCCACCTTGTCTCTCTAGAAGTGTGGATGGGCAGTCAGACAGATTGATAGATAGATAATTGGGTGGAGAAGAAGCAGCAGGAGGAAAAATGGACAGGCATCTTGCTGGACAGATATAGAGCAAGATGGACACGGAGGTGGATTGGCAGATGATTCTCCAGACAAATAATTAGGTGGACAGTTAGATGGACAGATAGATAATTAGACAGAGAGACCAGAGGGGATACACACCCATGCACCCATCAGTAAGTGTGTTTCAAATATATTCACTTCCCCGCCCCCACCCTCTGCTGCCCTAGTGCCCAATATACAGTATAGCCATCTTGTAGCAGGCTGGGTGGACAGGGCCCCTGTTTTCCTCCACAGGGTCCACTCCCGCTGGCCCCCAAGGATTCACCATGCCTTCTTTGGTTGCAATCACCCATGCCCCTTTATTTACAGTGCAGACAACAAAGTCCTACTTTCTGCCCCAGACACTCTAGGATCTCGGAGGCTCAGGGTTCTGCTTCTGTCCTGGCCTGCCGGCAGCCTGTCTTGCAGACGTCCCCTGCCTCGGCTGGCCATACCCCTTTTGGCCTCTGGCACTGGCCTATTTATCTCCCTGAGCCAGGTCACCATCTGTTCCCCTTTACCTCCTTAGGCCAGGGTTCTGACTCAGCCTAATCAAGGCTGCAGCTGTTACCTGCTCTGCCGGAGCCCCTTAGGCCATGGCCAACAGAGGCAGGTGAGGGGTTTACCATCCTCTGCTCTGTTACACACCATTTCCCTGTCCCTCATCCTAGGGATGATGATATCGTACAGTAGCACCATGTGCATCCCTTAGCCTCTGCTTCTATGTAGTTCCTAGTACATGAGCCTAGGTTTTTCATGGTTTTGCACCTTGTGTTGTCATTTCTATTTGTGGGAAATGAGTTCAGAATGGTTGAGCAACTCTCTCAGATGTCTATTTCCTCCTCATGCTAGTTATGTCTTCGGACAGCCACTCTACATTCACTTTTCATGATGTAAAACCCAGGAGATGTTAAAAGTAATTGGCGAACCAACTCCGGTGATGACACTGCATTAAAATTGTTGCAGTGGGGGGAGAACAAAATGTTTGAGGTCACGTTAGTTGCCATATATGTTGTGTGATCCGAAAAGCAGTTTGCTGTATCACTAAAGAGTGGTTGGTTCAGATCCCCATCTGATGTAAATCAGGTTAGCTCCATTGGTGTCATGGGGAAGATTTTGAGTTGGTGTAAATGTGCGTAGCTCTGTTCAAGTCAGTGGAGACTGACCTCAAGTGATGTAAATAGGCAGCTCAGATGACATATTGGTTGATCACAGGATGACTATGAGCCGCCAATGTGATGTGGCCATGAGAAAAGCTAATGCAGTCCTTGGGTGCATCAGACAAGGTATTTCCAGTAGAGATAGGGAGGTGTTAGTACCGTTATACAGGACGCTGGTGAGACCTGATCTGGAATAGTGTGTGCAGTTCTGGTCCCTCATGTTTAAGAAAGATGAATTCAAACTGGAACAGGTGCAGAGAAGGGCTACTAGGATGATCCGAGGAATGGAAAACCTGCCTTATGAGAGGAGACTCAAAGAGCTTGGCTTGTTTAGCCTAACCAAAAGAAGGCTGAGGGCAGACATGATTGCTCTCTATGAATACATCAGAGGGATAAATACCAGGGAGGGAAAGGAATTATTTAAGTTCAGCGCCAATGTGGACACAAGAACTAATGGATATAAACTGGCCATCGGGAAGTTTAGACTTGAAATTAGACGCAGGTTTCTAACCATCAGAGGAGTGAAGTTCTGGAACAGCCTTCCACAGGGGAGCAGTGGGGGCAAAAAACCTAGCTGGCTTCAAAACTGAGCTTGATAAGTTTCTGGAGGGGAAGGTATGATAGGACAGCCTAATTTGGCAATTGACTGATCTTTGACTACTGGTGGTAGATATGCCAATGGTCTGTGAAGGGACGTTAGAGGGGGTTGGTTCTAAGTTATTACAGAGAATTCGTTTGTGGGTGTCTGGCTAGTGAGTCTTGCCCACATGCTCAGGGTTTAACTGATCGCCATATTTGGGGTCAGGAAGGAATTTTCCCCCAGGCAGATTGGCAAAGGCTCTGGAGTTTTCTCCCCTTCCTCTATATCATGGGGCACGGCTCACTTGCTGGTGGATTCTCTGTACCTTAAAGTCTTTAAACCGTGATTTGAGGACTTTAATAACTCCGTCATAGGCCAGGGGTCTATTACAGGAGTGGGTGGGTGAAGTTCTGTGGCCTGTGTTGTGCAGGAGGTCAGACTAGATGATCATATTGGGACCTTCTGACCTTAGCGTCTATGAGTCTATGAAGTCAGTGGAGCTATGGAACCTTTCGCCAGCCGAGAGTCTGGGTGTAACCATCCAAAAGAGTGGTTCTTCCATTGTTAGACTGGTGGTTCCCCATCGTCTTTATTCTGGGGTAACTGTATAAGGGAATAAACAACAGCATCTCATGAATCAGTTTTGCCTCCCAACACTCCAGTGCCCCTGCAGGCAAATCTGTGAGTCACTAACCTAGCAGACTATAAAACACATCTAATTATGTACTGAGGTTGGACCTCATGCAGCAAGGGCTCAGATCCACGGCTGGTGTCAATCAGTGTCCTTCTCTTGATCCATGCCTGCTGAGGATCTGGCCTGCACTATAGCTAACTCCAGGCCATTTAAATATCCAGACAACGCACAAGCCAGTAAAGCATTGCTGGTTTAGTTAGGCTGGCCCTGTGTGACTGCCCCACATTCAGACTGATTTATTCATAGTGCAGTAAGAAGCTGTCAAGACAACACTGCTGGGCAAATACTCAGTAAGGGGCTGACACTAGACTAGACACAAAAGCTAAAGGACTTTTATGTTTCCATCCTTCTTCGTGACTTTCTTATTACAATATCACCACCTAGAGGCCACAGTGTGCCAAGCACTCTACAGCCAGCTCTTCTCCTGAAGGATTTATTTCGGCCAGAGGGAACAAGATGCCCAGTGTCATGGGAGACCTGGCACACATGGCACAAGTTTCAGATGTCAAACGGCTGTAAGACAGTTCAGGGCCAACACAACTGTACATTTCCTTGGGAAAATCAGGGTCATGAGATGTCGGTGCAGAGTGTGCTGCCATTTCATAGAATCATAGAAGATCAGTCCACATCCTTCCTGTAGTGGGGGGTTGGAAGGTACCTCAGGAGGTCAGCTAGTCCAACCCCTGCTCAAAGCAGGACCAACCCCAACTAAATCATCCCAGCCAGGGCTTTGTCAAGCCATGCCTTAAAAACCTCTCAGGATGCAGATTCCACAGGAATCGGTCGTTCTATGTGCGGCAGCTGCTGAGAACTTATTTTATATCCAGACACAGAGGCTACGGGGTTGGTTGGTTAGTTGGTTGTAGCTCTGAATATGTGCACATGAGAGGAAGAACACAAGAGAAGCACAGCTTAGCATGACCTTGGGATAAAATCCAGAGAAAGATCTGCTTTTGGGCACAGGACTCAATGGAAAGGCAGACTTGGACTGCTGAGAAAGGATAGCATCTGCTGTTGTTCCTACTGGAAACAGGACCTTGTGCACATTGTCTGTAAATAAATGGGATTCCTTACAAAGATCTCTGACTTCTATAATTGATTCCTGCCACTGTGTAGGTGATAATTGTGAGAGGGAAGAGTGCTATTGTTTCCATTGTATTGCTAAAGATTCCCCCCTTTTGGAGTCTGATCTTATGCCCCGTGAAGGTTTTTCAGATTATAAACTGTCAAGGGAAAGGACTTGGTTCATCACTATGGCTTCTACATAATAAATAACAAAAGTGAGGCACAGAGAGGTTAAGGGACGCACTCAAAGTCACCAGTAAGTCAGAGGCAAAGGCAAAAATCAAATTCAGCTGCCTGCTACCCATAAAGAAGGAGGAGGCCCTATCCTGGCACTTAACACAGTGCTACCTGTCATCTGTTATTATCCACTCTGTCCTGAATCCATAGGGTTCACAGAAAAGGTTGAAAAACTGGAGTTGGTCCACAATTTGCTGAAGGATCAGTTTTCTCTCTGTTTGCTGATTCAACAGAATGTAACTGTTTCACGGGAAAATATCAATGTTATCAAATTTTTGGTGAAAAATGAGTGTGACATTTTATTTCAGTAACTTCAAAGCACTTCGATTCGACTATCATCTCAGTTCTAATAGGCTAGAGTAGAAGTGAACAGAAAGGGTAAAGGCAAAAGGAAATGCTCCAGTGCCATCACAACAAAGCATCTCAACATTTTCAGAAGGTTCTTTCAATGTCTCTCAAATGAAACTTTTCATGTTGCTTGAGATTTTGATTTTTCGTTCCAGTTTGGGATGAAAGGAAATTTCAAGTTACCAGGATTTCTCCATGGAATAGAAATGCTGAGTTTTGGCCAAATCATGTTGTTGAAGGAAGAGAAATAAATGAAGCACAGTTCAAGATACTTCCTCTTATTCGCAATGGGTGTGGAGGGCCAGTACTTTTGCTCTATTTTACTACACCCCACTGCCTTTCCAGTTGTAAGATAGAACTCAGGAGTCCTGGCTCCTGGCCCCCATTGCTTTAATCACTAGTCCCCATGTCCGGCCTTCCCTGCTCTAACCACTAGACAGCACTACTTCCCACAAGACCACATAACTACAGGTTTTATGGATAGTTTTTTTCATTGTCTCATAATTATCTGATGACTCTCTTTCCCCCAGACCCTCCCTATGAAGGAGACAGGCAGTGGAAACCTCACCACCATCTCCCACATCCTCCTGCTGGGATTTGGGGACCTCAAGGAACTGTGGATCCTTTTCTTTATTGGCTTCTTAGCCGTCTATATCATATCCATGGCCGTCAACCTCCTCCTGGTGGTGCTGGTGGCGCTTGACCCCCATCTCCACACCCCCATGTATTTCTTCCTCTCCAGCCTCTCCTGCCTGGAGATGATCTCCACATCCAACATCTCCCCCATGATGCTCGCCGGTCTCCAGACAGGTGCTGTGGCGATATCTCTGGGTGGCTGCCTCGTGCACCTCTATGTCTTCGGCGCCCTGGCCACGGTGGAGTGCTTCCTGCTGGCAGCCATGTCTTACGACCGCAATCTGGCTGTATGTCACCCGCTCCGCTACACTTCCCTTATGGACAGCAGGGTCTGCGGGCAGCTGGTGGTGGGGTCGTGGGTGGGCGGACTCCTGTTTATGGGGATGGTGTCACTCTCACTCACAGCCTTGAGCTTCTGCGGCCCCCTCGAGATAGATCACTACTTCTGCGATTACCAGCCCCTCCTAGGGCTCTCCTGCACCGACACCTCCAGCGTCCAGAAGGCCACGTTCTTCCTGGGCCGTGCTGAGAGTCCCCTCTGCTCCGGGGAGGTGCAAAACCTTCTCCACCTGCTCCTCCCACCTCACGGTGGTGACCCTGTTCTACGGGACGCCGGTGGCCGTCTACATGTCACCCTGGGCCAGAACAGGGTTGAATTCCAGCAAGGCACTCTCTCTGCTCTACACAGCATTCACCCCACTCCTTAACCCCCTGGTCTACAGCCTGAAGAACCAGGAGATGAGCAAGGCCTACAGGGGAGTTGCCATGATGGTCTCCTCGGGGAGGTTATGCCACTGGCTGGTCTCCAGGTTATCACAGAATCCTAGAAGACGAGGGTTGGAAGGGACCTCAGGAGGTCGTCTAGTCCAACCCCCTGCTCAAAGCAGGACCAAGATATAAAGGGATGGGGGAGAAGTGGGTTATGATGTATGATCTGTAGTGAAGCTTTGAAAAAATGAGTACACTGTGATTTGCTGATGCTTGGTGAAGTATGTTTATATGTGTAGAGCATGGCAGTGGGGCTACAGACAACGTTTTTCTGCTTGTTTGTTAATTACTTGCTAGAGTATTGATTGAAACATACCTCAGGGAGAAAAAGTGTACATTCCATTTTAAGAAATATCTCTATCCCAAGAATTATTTTTAATATTTGTGTGGGTTTTATGAAGTGACTCAATCAGACTTAACTCCATGTTAACTCATGCTGTGTGCTCTGGTGCCCATATTGCTAACAGATAATGAAGACATTCCCTTTGCTCTGTGGTAAGGGTCCATAAAGGAACTGAGGCTAGATTGGTACATTTGCCCTAGAACGACATTTCTCCAAGCGTAGGCCTCGAAACCATGCTGGGGGTAGGAAAAACTAGTCACAGAGGAACCAACAGTCTCCTTGGGTGTTCTCCGGAATCTCAGATTTCATTTAAGGGGGACAAAAAAGATCTGTGGCTGTTGTGGTAGAGAAAGAAACTTTCCCAATGTGATCTGAGAGTGGCTGATGCAGTGAGGTTTGCTTGAATTTGCAGAGAACCTGAAGCAGCAGCTGTAGGTGTGAACCACCCCATTCATTTCAATGCACCAGAGGCCATATTTGCAATGTTGATTAACTGCTCGGACCAAAGGGAGAAACAGCGCCACATGCCATTCCTCAGTCCCTTCTGAAGTAGCCAAGCTAGCTACCGCTGTGATGGATTGGAACTGGTGTCCTAAAGGAGATGTTCCTTGACACATACATCCCGGCGCCGGCCAGTCCTCAGCTGGGGCTGAATTTCACTTGGGATCCTTGAGGTAAAAGGCCCAGTAGCCTGTTGGCCAACCTCTCTGAGGGAGCCATTCACACTTATCTGGAATTGGATCCAGATCAGGAATTGGATTGGTGAAAGGCTTCCCTATTCCATGCCTCAGATACCCTGGGTTCTAAAGCGAACTGGGGGGCGGGAATGTCTATCGCACAGCCCTCATTTCTATATGGCCAGTAAAGAGATTTGCCACAGGTGCTGCCAATACTGTCAAGATTTTAGCAGTGCAATTTGTGCAGCCAGCTGGGAATGCTCGAGTCCCACCTCTCGCGCACACACAGCCGTTAAGTAACGTTCACACAAACAAGAGCACGAGTCACTTTATTTAAAGGCTCACGTAAGGTCATGTCTATAGCTGGATTATTTGGCCAGAAGCTATGAGCAAGAATCATCCCTCGTGAAAATTGACTGAGCAATATCCTAGGTTAAAATAGCAATTTAGTGACTGAGCACAAACTAAAACTACACACAATCCTACATGACTCATAAAATACTCGGAGGGCCAGGTCCTAAATAAGGGTTTTAAACCATTTCAAAGACCACGAAGGAAGTTGGGTGGTATTTGAAAGTGAGAAAAATCCAACATGGTTATCTCCTTTGGGTCACAGCTTTTTTCTTTTTCACTGTGTGATTTGTGCAGATCACTGGAGACTTCAAAATGTGGGCCCTTCTGCCATTGCCTGCTGTAGAGGATCACCTCTCAATCTCAGAGCTATATAGTTATGCTTGGAAGGCTTAGATTTTTATCAGTAAATGTTGGTAAATGTCGATTTCACTGTATATGCAAACTGATGAAAAAAGGCTTCCCTCAACAATAATAGAAATTCACAGATCACCAGTGTAAGAAAAACACTGCTTGAGAACTAATTTGAGTTTGATTTATTCCCTTGATATTTTGACATATGATGTTGCCTGTTTGTGTTTTAATGGTTATATAGCATTCACTTTTTAATCTCATCTACTGTTATTAAATAATTGTCTGATCCCCTGCACTCTGGTCTGATAATTTCCTACAACTATGAAAATTTAAATTGATAAACACCTAAAAATAAATGCTTAAAAATCAACATTGATATTATCTATCAAAATGATAAACAAATAAAAATTGAATTCTGCCAAGCTTATATATATTATGTCGGGGATTTTCCACAGAGCCTAAGGGAGTTAGGCACCTGACTCCTCCCTAAAATCTCAGGCTGCATAGATGTAATTGCAGCCTTGAAAACTCACTGAGAAACTTCTTGACCCATGTGACAGGAGAGTGTAACAAGAAAGGACTGATCAAACACTGGTACAGCCAATCCCTGCTGGGATACACCACCTGGACGGCAGTTGTGCTACTGGTACAGATCAGCTGGCTGTTGTTGTTGCAGCACTGATTCTTTGTTATGCTGGTTGTCATAAAACCCCCCAAAAACAGCTGTCTATCCTGGACCAGGAAATGATTATCCAGCCATGTTAGCTACAAACCCGTTAAAGCAAGCGGCTGTCTGGAAGGTCACATTGTGTTTGTTATGGTAGATCACAGAGTTGTGTCTTTGTACATGAAAATCCTAGCTGCTGTCCCTGGGGGCAGACTGGGCCTCGCTAAGCATACTGCACTGCAAGCCCTGTATGACTACAATAAAGCACTAACCCTACATATACCCCAGTGCTCAGCCTGGACAGCCCAAATTCTTATCAGTATCACAAAGCACAGCAAGGAGTATCACAAAGCAAGGAGTAGGCCCTGAGGTATTCCTGGAGGCTCCCCCTTTTAGGTCACTGGTTAGAAGGTGGCAGGGGGACATCAGTAGGTGGGATGGGACTGTCGTCAAACTTCATGTCACGGCAGAACAAGACGCTTTCCTTGCCCAGGCCCAGCTGGTACTGCCAAACGTAGATCTTCTCGTTGGGCTGGAGGGTGAGGCTGACGGACTCTTTCACATCCGTGGCTTCGCTCCAGTTCTCCTGCTCCGTCTTGACGCTCTTCCCACCGTACTCAGTCGTGAGGGAGAACTGGTACTTGGCAATCGCTTTGGTGAGGGCTCCTGCCTGGTATGATGCCGAGATGCTCATGTTCCAGTTGTGCTCCACGCTGCTCATCTTCTCCTTGGTGTAGCCCACCTTCCTGGTGATCTTCTTGTTCCAGGTGATGGGTGTGTTGGAATCATTGGAGATGGTCTTGATGGCCTCCCGGGTGCCAAAAGCTGATCCATGGGTGATGGCCAACCCACCAGGAAGGAAGTTAACCACGTCAGGGTGGAAGGAATAAGTTACACCATCCAGGTTTTTGTTGAAATTGGTGCATTTGTAATACTGGACCCCCCATTCGTCGTGGGGCTTCATGAAGTAATAATAGTCTGCGATGCCCCAGTAATAAAGGCCATCTCGGCAAGATGGGTGGAGGCTGTACTCAACGGCGTCCGAGTCGGTGTTCATGTTGGTGATCCTGTGGTAGACCCCCTTGCTCTGGAAGACAATGTAGAAGTACCCGAAGGCGGAGAGATAATGGTCTCCTCCCTGGCAGTTGGGGTGGAAAGCGTACACCATGGCATCTGCATCCGTGATCATGTTGGATACCCGGCGATAGGCCCTTCCTTTGATGATGTAGAAGAGGTCATCCTGGTAGGCGAGGTAGTGCTCCCCGCCCTGGCAGGAGGGGTGCAGGCTGTAGACGACCAGATCTTTCCCTTGGTTGAAATTGGTGGACCTCATGTAGCAGCCCAGGTCCGAACAGACGATGTAGTAATTTTGGCTCACCCCGCAGAAATCGACCCCTGGGGCTTTGCGCTTGGGCACTATGGCAGGCATGGTGACCAGCACTGGAAGAGAAAATTGTTTTGTCCTATTAATTATTTGTATTGCAGCAGCACCTAGAGGCCACAGCTGGGATCAGAGCCTGATTCTGCAAGGCGATTTACATACCCATAGTACCCGGCTCAGAGGAGATTACAATCTACATAAACCAGTGCGGTGGGCTGTACAAATCCCTCAGCGGGTGGGAAAGGGTCAGCGAGCTGCTGTGGGCTCCGTCCTCCCTTCCCCACGACATCTGCAATGGACGTCAGGCATGGAAGGAGAGGATAAAAGGGCAGAGACAGTTTAGCTAGGGGCTGATGGGGAAGGAGAGCAGATTTCCAGTTCTCCCTTGGTGAGCGGGTCTGGCGGGGGCCAGAGGCTGGTGCTGGCCAGGCCCACCCGGAAGGAAGGCGCGCCCGATGTGGCACTGTCATTCTTTTGATTTGCTGCTGGTGACTTGTCTCCGGTTGTGGGGATGGCTGGTGCCCAGCCCGAAGAGGGGGGGACCAGCCAAATAAATCCCCTCTTTTGTTTCTTTACTCCTGACTGTGGCCTTGTTAGTGGTTTGTCCTGCACCCAGGAGCGAGCCGGGTCGCAGCAGGACAGAGTAAGGAAGGATTATTTGGCCCATTTTACAGATAGAGAACTGAGGTGCAGGGGGCAAGATTTCCAAAGTGATGAGTGTCTTTGGGTGGCTGACTCGAGGCAACTGGTTTAAGGGAACTGGTGTTCAGTAAATGCTGAGCACTCACCCTCTGAAAATCATGTCCCTTTGAGGGTCCTCGAGTCACACATCCAAACTCTCTATTCATCTGGAAAATCTTGGCCAATGGCAACAAGGCTGAACTTTTTCAAAGCCGCCTGGGGGAACTGGATGCCCAATTCCCATTCACTGAAATGAAAACAAGGCATCCAAACCCCTTAGGCCCTTTAAAAATCTCAGCCTGGGCGATTTGTCCAACGTGACACAGTGAGTCTGTGGTGGTCAGCCGTGGGGCCCAGAACTTCTGAGCCTCAATCTAGGGTCTTGAACAAAGGACTACGCTTCCTCTCCTCATCTTATGCTCTCTAATGAATGGGCGTGTTCCAAGTTTTTTTATATGTCACCTTTATTGGCTAGGAATTTTCTCTTTTTTCACAAAAGAAAGTATTTAAAATAATTCATTTTAAGAAAAAGGGCTCAGAGAATCATAGACGATCAGGGTTGGAAGTGACCTCAGGAGGTCATCTAGTCCAACCCCCTGCTCAAAGCAGGATCAACCCTGAATAAATCATCCTAGCCAGGGCTTTGTCAAGCCGGGTCTCATACAGCCTCTGTCATGGCTCTAATTCTCCAGGAGATGAACATGGATTGTTCTCCAGCACCATCGAACCAATAGCTCTTGACGGAGGGTGGGAGACTAACGGATCAGGGCTCTTCTGAGTCTGTTTAGCAATATTTCCTTTCAGAAAAGGAGGTGAGTTACTAGATAAAAGACATTTGATTCCATTTAAATCAACAGCCTAAGCAAGATCGTTGCATTTCTTACTGTTGCAGAATCATTGCTATCCGTAACAGCTTATGAACTGGCCCCCTACCCTCGAATGATGCCTGAGGTGAAAGGATTTGTGTTCGGAAGAGCAGGATAAAACTATATCACGTCATGAGGAACCATATTTTGCCCTTCTCTAGTCACTTACATTTTAGGACCCCCAAAGTCTCCGCAACATTAAAGCCGACTTTTTCAAATATGCGACTGAGTTCAGGTGCCCATTTTGGGGCCCTTTGGGCCTCCTTTTCGGGGGATATTTGCACTCACTGCCCCAGTGACATTAAATGGAGATTGGGGTGTTCAGTACTTCTAAAAAGTAAGTCCCAAGTTAGCTGAAAGCATTCACGCACTGAGTGGCCAGATTTGAAAATATTACCAAGCTCCGACCTCCCTACAACTATTTCCACTGGTAAGGCCCCATTTGGAGTATTGTGTCCAGTTTTAGGCCCCCCACTACAGGAAGGATGAGGAAAAATTGGAGAGAGTCCAGCGGAGGGCAACAAAAATGATAAAGGAGCTGGAGCACATGACTTATGAGGAGAGGCTGAGGGAACTGGGCTTGTTTAGTCTGTAGACGAGAAGAATGAAGGGGGATTTGATAGCGGCCTTTAAGTACGTGAAGGGGATGGAAGTACAGGATAGATGGAGCTAGTCTGTTCCAGTGGTAGTAGAGGACCGAACAAATTGCAGTGGCGGAGGTCTAAGTTGGATATTAGGAAAATCTTTTTCACTAGGAGCGTGCTGAAGCACTGGAATGGGTTACCAGTACCCATTGTACAGTGTAGCCGGCCATTCCCACCGCCACCCTGAGAAAAGTTGGCAGACAGAATCGTCATTGGAACCCAGACAGCCGTCACATTTTATGGAAATTGATTATGTCTCTTTGAGGCTCTTGGAAGCATTCCAGGAAGTTCAGGGTCCAAATCCCATAGTAATTCCCCGCCGCTTTGTTGACAACTCCAGCCCAGCATTGCATTCTGTGCAGCCCTGTCTCCACACCCATAGTTTGCTCTGCTTAACTTTCTGAACAGAAGTGATTGTGTCTCTGGGTGTGGGTGTCTAGCCCCTGGAGAGTGTGAACAGACCCCAAGGATATTAATGACAAAGGCTGGAAAAGCCCAGCAGAATCACTCCTGGGAGAACTAATTCACAAGGCACGCTGACCAGACAAATAGTATTAGCCTAAAAGAATTAATACAGAGATGCATGTTACTTCTCGATCAGGAGAAAATAGATTTCCCTTGTTATTAGTGTGTTGGAACTGTGCCACCAATACCCTATACACGGGTTAAGTCATCTGCCGTCTCCTCACTGATACACCCCCGTTTATGTATCTGAGGATCATGTTATCTCTTTTAGCTACAGTGTCATGTTTGCTCCTTTATACCTCACTCAAGCCCATGGTCTCAGTGCACATTGAAATCTCCTCATCTTACACTCCTGCAATGTAGAAAATGTAACATGCTTCGGACTGATAAGGAAAAAAATGGCTGATTTGTTTTATTTATGCAAAGCATGAGAACTTGCCTCTGATAACCGCCAGACGGCAGGAAGCTCTGTTAGTCAGACTATTATTTTTGAGTGATAAGGTAGATGTGATGATATCTTTGATTGCACCAGTTACTGTTGGTGAGATAGACAAGCTTCAGGACGTGAAAAAGAGCTCTGTGTAAGCTCGAAAGCTTGTCTTTCTCACCTACGTAGACTGGTCCAGTACAATATAGACCCTCACACACCTTTTCTCTCTAATATCCTGGGACCCACACAGCTACAATTCTGTATTCAACCTTTTTTTGTTTTTTTTGGTCGTCAGCTCTTTCAAGGGAAACAACAAAGCTGGATCTCTTTACATGTCAGATAAATAGAAGATGGGTCGATTTTAAACCCTCTTTTTCTCTTTCCTTCTGTGGTTGTTTCACTCTAGCCATAGTTTAGACTGTAGGAGCAGGAAGGTGACTTTGCCCACGTGTATGGCATTGGTGGGACTGATCCTGGCATGCTGCAAATACCGCCTGCAGTTCTGGGTCCACCTTCGAACAGGATGTTGATAAAGAGAAGGTGCAGAAAGGAAGTGCTGCTTTGAGCAGGGGCCTGGACTAGGTGACCTCCTGTGGTCGCTTCCAATCCTAATCTATGATTCTAAAAGAGCCACAAAAGTAGTTGAAGGGCTGAAGATAATGACTGACAGTGAGAGAATTAAAGAGCTCAATCTGTTAATTGATCTGCAAGAAAACTGAGAGGTGACTTGATGACAGTGTATAAGAACATTCATGGGGAGAAAACTTCGGATACTCAATGTCTCTTTAATCGCGTGGATTAAGGCAGAGTAAGAAGCAACGGCTGGAAAATTAAAGCTAGCTCATTCAAATTAGAAATAAGGCACCTGTTTTTAATGGTGCGGATGAGTAATCATTGGAAGAAATGAAAAGGGGAAAAACTCCACCTTCTCCATCTCTGGATGGCTTCCAATCCAAACTAAACACTTCTGTGGAAGATGCTTTAGCAAACACAAGTGATTGGGCTCAGTACAGAGGGAAATGGGTGAAATTCTCTGGCCTATGTTATACTAAATGATGGAAGGACATTTTTGGCTTTAAAATGTATAAATCTATTAATTTTTCTGGTAGGAGAACATTCACCCAGTGTGGTTCAGAGTGTGAACACCCCAGCTCTGCAGGGCTTCTTCTGAAAATGGGCATGGAAGAGATGCAGCAAGGCAAGGAATGGTCTCAAATTTCCCCGTTGGTTAGACAATGGATCCCCCCTCAAAACTAATCCCCAGAGACATCCCCACACTCAAAACCTGTTTGTAACCCATCTTTCAGAATGTGCTACCATCTGTCTCATAGCTGATCCCCAGATGTTTATGAGTCTGCCAGATGGGGGAGCTGAGCTGGGATTTTGAAAGGGGCCTCTCAGAGTTAGGTGCCCAAATCCCAGAAGAGATCCCCTAAATCCCTCAGGCCCCATTCCAAATCCCAGCCAAAGTTCTCCAGGAGTAGCAGCTCGTGCGCTTGGTTCCAATGGATTATAAGTATCCCGCAGGGGACCCAAGTTGCACTAGTCAGACGGTCATGGCAGTTTTGCACAGCGTAGGACACTGAATGTCGCATTCTGGCGATCGTGTTCTCTCAACCCAGCCTCCTTATTTTACTGCCCTTCAAAGAGACGCTTTCAAATGAGCAGACAGCTGTAGCCTCCCTCTCCCCGAGAACTGACCCAACCCTCTCACCCGCTTTGCATTTTGAAATTCTGCGGCTCAGAGATAAGATCTAACGGGTGGAAACTCCTGCTCCAGCGCTCAGAGGAGCCATAGTGGGGTCAGCCAAGCCCACTGCTCGAATTGTTACCCACACACTAGGACACCCACCTTCACCCCAATCCGTAGGGCTCAAGGTATAACCCGGTTAAGGCACCCCCACCTTTTCCCAATCCGTAGGGCTCCGGGGGAAAGGCACCTACCCGTACCCAATTCACACTCCAGAGCTCAGGTCACCCATTCCCAGTCCGTAGGGCTCCGGGTGTAACCCACCTTTCCCAAATCGTTAGGCTCCAGGTATAATTCTCTGCGGGTCTGCAGGATCTGTTACCAGTGAAGGAGCCTTACCCAGTAATATCCTTATTCTCTATTTAGTAACTAGATGGCATAGTCTTTCCTATAAGCAGAAGTCCTGAGTCTCAGACCACCACTGCTCTAACCACTAGACCCCGCTCCCTTCACAGAACTGGGGCTAGAGACCCAGAATTGTGTCTCCAGCTGCTCCAAGTTTAGCCACTTGAATTCAGGTGGACATCAGCCGACCCTGAAGCTGAGTATTACAGACGTCTCAGCACCTGACCTCAGCTGGGTCATCAACTCATCTTGTCGTGGGACTGGGGCTCCTGTCCGAGAGCTGTATCCAGATCGCTGCTGAAATGAACTGAGCCTCCTCCTGCTCTGGTGTCCTTTACAGGGAGCCAGGCAGATGCGGGATGTGACTCAGCAAACAAAGAACAGGGAGTAAAAGGAGATAACCTGCCAGCTGGGTGTGGAGTAGAGAAACCACAACTGGGTTGGCCAAGTTGTGAGTTTTAAACAGCTGTGCCAGTGATCTCTAATCCCAATCCATAGCCCTGCTAGCCCAGCCCTGGGCCCCCCTATTCTTCTGGCACCCCTCACTCCCAACTCTCAACCCTCTGCTAGCCCAGCCCTTGGTTCCCTCCTCACTGCCCCCACATGTCTATCAATAGCTGTCAATCCTGACATTCAGCCCCCCATTATCTGGGGCTCCTCAGTCCCCTCACACGAGGGCCTCTTGTGCACCCTAATGTCTGAGAACTGAAAACTCTGAGAACTGTTTCCATTCATTTCATGGTCTAGTAGAAAGTGAGAGCATGAGGCCTGAAACCTCGCATAACAGGCTAAGGCAAAAGGTTGCTCAAGTCTGTGATAAAGTCAAGGGAACAGGAGTCAAGCCGGGAACTTACGATCTCACTGACACGGGCAAGAGCTGATACTGCAAACACAGATATCTCCTAACATTACAGCTATCACACCATTACCACTATCTAAAACTATATAGCAGAGACAGACGGTCCTAGAAGTAGAGAGATAACAAGGGCCACCTGACCCCCTGAAATGACACTTGGATGGATAGAAATGTCTGATAAGACGACAAACAGAGTTGTTTTGCCCGAACCATCCAGTGCAAGGCGAGGGGTGGTATCAGACTATGTCAAGGGGGTGGCGACTACCTACGTCGAAGGGGCAGAATGGAATTGTCTGAAGCAGTGTATAAAAGAGGGAGTCAGAGGGAACGATGTCGTCTGGCCTAGGGGATAACGGAAAGTCCCTCCGTTAAGTTGTGCCGTGTCCATGGTAACGGAGCACTCGTATTTGAAGTGTGCCCGTCAATACTCTATAGGTCGCTTCTTATTGTGCTTCAACTGCAATAAACCTGGCCCAGGTGCTTTCATTGCTCAGCGTATCCGTGGTCGTGTTGATTCATTCGATCGTGAGCGCTGTCTTGGCTACCTGTGCAGAGCTGGGACAGCACCTACCCGGGGGGCACAGGCACACAGCCTACACTGACAACTGCACACTGACAACACACGGCTGTGTGCGGGGATGCACCTGTCGCTCTGCCAGTCACAGGGAGGTGACCAGGCTGATCCACTCTGCATGTGAGTCAGGACTGAGTGTGAACAGCCTGACACAGAGGAGAGGGTTTCACCGTCCAGTCTGTGGCCAATGTGTGTCCCCAGCCCATCAGCGCAGAGAGGAGATCCCTTGAGAGCTGAACCCCTTGGCCAAGTGGGAATCAAAGCCACGAGCCCTGGTTTACAAGCCAATCGCTGAGCCCAGCACCCCTGTCTGACAGGCCAGAGCCAGGGGTGAGGGGCTGGGCTGAGGAGCTTGTCCTGGCACCTCTGAAGGGATCCATCCCCCTCAGACCAGCCTTTATTACTCATCAGGGACAGGTTTCCCACATGCGCTCTGCTGCCTCGTGAGGGTTTCCTTCTCCACTCAGCTCTTCATCTCATCCTTTTCTGAGGAGCTCAGAGCTGGAAATCACCCCTGGGCAAACACGGCGGCACAACCTCAGACTGTGATCAGATCAAGGTGTGCTTCTGCCAGCCCTGCAGAGCGATCCCCTGACGCCGAGGGATCCTGTGGAAATGGGCATTTCCTTGTGGTGCAGCAGTGGGTGGGACGAGTGAGGGCATGATCCTGGCCCAGTCCTTGCCTCTAGCTATGCCGGAGTGAGGGATTTTTCTTACGTTCTTCATGGTTTGCATGAAGGGGGCGTGTGTCTCCATTTCCCTGTCTGTTGGTTTAATGAGGAGGTAGGAAAGGGAGTTTGCTGTTGTAGAGGACCAGGTGTGACATTGCCTAGGATGCTGGACCCCGGACAACAGCGTGGGCAATGTCGAACTTAGCAACCCAAAATGCAGAGGACGTCCAATCTTCGAAGCCAGCCTGTTCTGGCCAGTAGGAGGACAAAGGAGCTGAGGAAAGGGGGCCCTGGTGATCTGAAAGGCAGTCACAACCTGTTCTGGCCAGCTGGATGGGAGACGGGGGCCCAGGAGATCTGTGTACCCAGGAAAGAAGAATAAAAGACAGAGAAAGGACTTTTGTGGGAAGAGGAAAAAGAGTGATCAGCTGGAAGGAGCGGGATCCTGGACTGGGGAAAAAGAGCAGCCTAGGCCCATGTGGACTGGGACAGGTTCAGTTGGACTGTGCTGAGACTGTCCAAGCTTCAAGGCCCTGAGAGCGTCCTGTGCTGTGTCCATTAAAGCCGTCTCTTTTCGCTGAGAGTCACTGCAGTCTGGAGATCGGGGTCGCAAGGTTCCTTCTGGCACGAGTGGATGCCTCCAGGGATCCCACGGCGAGAGACAGCCGTGCTGAAGGCTCAGACAGGTGTGGTTCCATGAGGTGGTGGAGCGCAGGTCTTTACCCCGACAGAGAGTGAGTGTGTGATCACCGAGAAGGTGACACTGAAGGGGCCCTGCCAGTTCTTACGAATTTCTCATAAGAGGCTTTGTTTGTTGAATGCCACATCCCGTGTCTCCTTGGCCACCTGCCCATCCAGGCTCCATTTCTTCCCTTGATTGCACTATGCAGGGGAGATAAGCTGGAACTAGGGGGACGGATGAAGCCGTCCCAGAAGTGTGAGGCTAAGGGGAAGTTATGGTGCGGGGCAGCCCCAGGGGTTTCTGCTACACCCCACTTCAGAGTTCACCAGCTGCCCCTGAGCCCACTCCCAGGTCCCATTGAGCCACTCAACTTGTGGCCAAAATGTAACTGGTGCCATCTAGGCGGGAAAAGTCCTTTAACCATTTCCCCATCCCCTGAGGCAGGCAGTGCCCCGCCCTGAGGCCAGATGGGACCCAACACCCTGTAGAGGGGAAAAGATCCTTGTCCCATTCCCGAACCCCCTCGTTTTCCCACAGCTGGTCATGGAATCCTAGAAATGTGAGGCTGGAAGGGACCGCAAGAGGTATCTAGTGCAGCCCCCTGCGCTGTGGCAGGACCAAGGAAACTTAGAGCATCCCTGACAGGAGTTTGTCAAACTTGTTTTTTAAAACTTCCAATGACGGGGATTCCCCCACCTCCCTTGGAAGCCTCTTCCAGACTGAAATAGCCTTAGAGAAAGATTTCCCTGACATCGAACCTCAATCTCCCTCGCTACATATTGCACCCGTTACTGCTTCTCCTACCATCCGTGGACATGGAGAACCACTGATCCCCATCCTCTTTATAACCCCCTCACATAGTTGAAGATAGTTAGCAAGTGCTCCTCAGCCGTCTTCTCTCCAGACTAAACCTGCCCAGTTCAAGAAACCGGGCTTATTTAGTCCTTTCCTCGTAGGTCAGGTTTTCAAAACTTTTGATCATTTTTGTTGCTCTCCTCTGGACTCTTCAATTTGTCAACATCTTTCCTAAGGCACGGTGCCCAGAACTGAACACAGCACTCCAGCTGTGACCTCTCTAGTGCTGAGCAGAGCAGAACACTGTGCATAGGTACCTTCCTGAATTGGGGCCTTGAAGAACAATACACAGATAAATTCAGTGGAGGGTGAGGTGGATTAGGGCCTGGATTCCATCCAGCCATAGGACCATCACAAAGCGAAGAGCTCTTGACATTTCTGGCTCAGGGGTGTTGTCCCCTTAGCAGATTCCAATACTCTCTGACTGCTGGTAACCTCTGTATGTCCTTGGGCATTCCACAAGCCTAGGCACTGGATCCATGGATCCTGTCTTACAGTCCTGGTTACAGAGCCATATACATCAGAACTACTATGGGACTTTTTCCAGGCAAGGATCAAGGGCTTTATCCTCATCCTGACAAATGATAGGCCGTATTCTCCATCTCTTGGAGTCCTAGAATCCACGTTAGTTACGTGACGAAATCCCACTGAGATTCAGTCAGAACCAGGCACTATTTCCCTCCAGCTCTCTTTGAAATGCCAGCCAAAGCCAAGTTTGGATGCCTTTTTGAATGACACATTGAAGTTCAGCATAGTTTGCTGAGCTGGATGCAGGAATCACTGGAGGAAATACACTGCCCTGTGTTATGCCGAAGGGACAATTGAATGGGTCCATCCTGCCCTTAAAATATAATGGATTTTGCGACCTTTATTCAATGTCTTTGGTGCGTACAGCTCACCTGGAAAAGGACTGCTCAGGAAAGGATGGAAGGGTTTGCAGAAAAGGGGTCCTAAGTAACGATTTCTATAGTGGATCCTAAAGCTGTGATTCAGTGAAGATTACCTGCAAGGGCACTAAAAGATTAATTGGTTATTTTAAGCTTCTTGGATCCCCACCTACTGACATTGGCATTCAAGGAATACAATGCCATGGGGATTCTTTAGTAGTTTGTTGACTTCTGTAGGATCACTCATAGAGGCTTATAGCCCTAGATATGTTCTTTGGGTCACACTGTCTGAAGCCTGATGAGCCACCGAAGAAACGACCGTTTGTTCTCAAGGTAGATGAGACAGTCTCTTAATTGCATTACAGAACTGAGGCTGGTCTACACATAACACTTTGGTTGACCTAGCTACATTACTCAGGAGTGTGAAAAATGAGCATCGTTAAGCTGGCTTAAACCCCAGAATGGACATTGCAAGTCTTGATGTCTTCAGATTCAGACAGGATGCCTTTCTGGTTTTGGTGAAATCTAATTATAAAACATACTACCAGTTTGGGGTACCTGCCCTATTTTCTGCGAGTCTGCCCTGAGACAGGCACTCACACTTGTGAGCCACTGCAGACAGTGAGACACCGGTGGCCTGTTTTCAAACTGTATCTCTTTAAATGAAGGAATGAAGAGTCAAACACTGTACATAACACAAGTTTTTGTAGTATCTTTAAAAAATATGGTTTAGTTGGTTTTGTTTTTTAAGTTTTGCCTAAAGGAAAACTGCGATTTAAAAAGATTTAAACTGACACACTTTATGCTAAAGACACAGGCTAAAAACAGCTTAGGGAAAACAGTTGAGAAGAGATAAGAGGTAAGTTGAGAAGAGATAAGCGAAGCCCTTTCTCCCCCACATCCTTTTTCTTTCTTATCTTTAGTGTCTAAATCCGGTTAAAGCCAGGAAAGTTTATCAAATACGCCAACCTTTTACATTTTGTGTAAAGCAGAACTTCTCTAAAACTTACTTGTAGTCTGTAAGGAAAGCTGTAAATCGACACACTTTACACAAAACACACACACACACGCTAACTTAGAAGAAAAAGAACATGTAAAACACCTGACACTTTATACCAGAGATAAGAAGGTGATTTTTCACCACACTATCTTTTCCTTAATTTTTTTTTTAAAAGTCAAAATACTGTTAAACCAACTAAAGTTTTAACAAACAAACTTTGATGACACCAGTCGAAAGGAACATGCATGCAGATTTCTTTATTTAACAAATGTATGTAAATATAGCAAACATCCTGATTTGTTTTTAGTTTTGTAGCAAGGGTTATATTACCTGTTTTACACAATGCCTTTAGCCTCAGTTTTTAAAAATGGAACTCTCAGATCTTTCTCTGCGGTGCTGCTGCTAAGCCAGTTATCCCCCATTCTGCATGTGCGCATTTGTTTTTAATTCTCTAAGTGTGACACCTTCTATTTGCCTTTTTTTTGGAATTTCCTTTTGTTGTCTTTAGCCCAGTTCTCCAGTTTAGCAAGATCCCTCTGAATTTGAGCTCTCCCCTGGAAAGTGTTGGCAACACCCCTAGCTTTGTGCCATCTGCAAATTTGATCACTGTGCTCTCTATTCCTATGTCCATATCATTGCTAAATAATACCAGACCCAGAACAGATCCCTGTGGAATCCCACTTGAGATCTCCCTCCAATCTGACATCATTTCATTAAAAGATACTCTTTGTTTGTGGTTGTTTAACCAATTAGGTATCCACTTCACAGTAGTTTCACCAAGCCTGCATTTCTCCAGCTTACTTATCAGAATGTCTTGTGAGACTGTGCCAAAAGCCTTGCTGAAGTCCAGGTATATTATGTCCACCGCTTTCCCCCATCCACCAAACTGTTTAACTTGTCAAAGAAGGAAGTCAAGCTGCTTTGGCAGGATTTGTTCACAGCAAATACGTGTGACCTAATGAGAAAAATGGCTAAAGGGAAAAGGTGTTGAAAGTTTTGAAGAATTGTTTCATCTCTTTGGTTAAGAACATTTCTTGAGTCTATGCAATGGTGATGTAAAACAGTGTCTGCAGGATAAATCTGTTAAATCAGTAGCCGAGATGGCTACGCTGTTAATGCCTTTGAACAAATCCAGATATCTAATGGGCATAAGACATAGAAAGAGGGCACAAACTCGGTTTAAAGGGGTTTTTTTGTTTTACTCCTGGGAAAAAGGAGGGTGATTGGGAAGCTAGCCACTCACCTCCCCAGAACCACTCCTCTCCTAGTAATCCACGTCACAAGCCTCCTGTGAATGAAGAGGGCCCCAGAAAGTGTTTTCAGTTTAATTCCCCCAAGCACCTGAGAAATCAGTGCCCTTAGCTGAAAGAAAAGAAGCCCCAGCCAGTCTATGTTAATGCCTCTGTCCTCAGCACAGAATCCACAGAAACACCTCAGCCCGAGGTGGCTATAGCTTCCCTGAGGAGTTTTGTGAGGACTGGCCCTGCAGATGCAGATTGAGAACATATTAAGATTCCAAATAGGTTGAGACTGGCACTAAACTCATGAGAACTGGCAATGAAGGCCACTTCAATGGACCATAAACAAAACCCTAAAGGGTGGGAATCTTTAAAATGTGCTAATGGAATAAAAGGAGCATATTCTAGCAAAAGTGACCTGTACACTTAACTCCTGCATCTCTTAAATACCTTGGGGATCCCAAGATAGATAGATAGATAGATGGGAACAGCTGCTGTTGGCAGAACAGACAAGCTTTCAAACTTCACAGAACTCTTCTTTGGGTCTGGAAAGATAACCATAACCAGTGTCACAGCTAAATGCAAGCAGGAACGGATTGTTAAACATGAGGGGATAACATATGCTGCAGAAAAACACTGAAGAGGAAGTAGACAATTAGCAACACTGCAGATAGATGGATGGACCGAGAGCACCTCAGTTTTGCAAATTCTTTACAGACATGTTCATTGAAAAAGAAGGTGGCCATTAAAGAGTTAAACCTTCTTGACCGAGAAAATACCGGTGAGAGCTTTTGTATGGGTTCTAATTTTCCCCACAAAATGAGGTTTTCTGATGAATTCCCTGATGTGCCCAATTCAGGGGAAGCTGTTGTGAACTGTTTGCCCACATGAGAACAGCGTTTGAAATGTGGCTTTACCCTGGATGGTGACCACACAAAATAGAGCGTCTTACTCAACACCTCAGCCCCTTCCCTGTTCATTGCAAGGTCATCTCTGCTGCCGTAAGTGACCCCATGCAATTGTCATTGCTGCTTGCCCTGAAGAGCTAAGAGGGGATCTGGGGCAGAAGCTCGTCTCTTGAGGGGAGAGAATATTGACAAGCAGTACTAACGGAGAGGGAGGGGGCTTGCTTTGCTGTTGCCTAATTCATAATCCTCCTTTTAAACAATATTATATTGATTTGTTTTTAAAAAATAAGGTGAAAACAGGGAAAAAAGAAAAAAAAAAGGAAAGGAGAGAAAGGAAAGAGAAGAAGGAAGGGTGCAGGAGGTTGCTTGCTTAATTCCTGTCAACTGCAGCCAAATTTCCCAGTAAGTATAGACCAGGTCTAAGATGTGGCCAGCAGTGATAAGTGTGGACTATGGAAGAAACTTGGGGCTCTCTCACCTGGGAATCCACTAAGGAAGGAAGAAAGAGAGACACAGACAGCCTGCTAATGGAGTTCACTGGAGCTTGGCCGGAGAAATGCTGGGCTTGAGCAGAACAGGTGATGCTTTAATCTTTCTTTCTCCCTGATAACCTAAGGACTTCCAGTGAATAATAAATCCTACCACGTTTGGAAAACTCTGTTTGGGGTGTCACTGCACTTACTGGCTGGGGTGCACGTACACATCTCCACCGGGAATCTGTAAGACTCAGTGAAACAGGAGTGCTGGAGCCCAGTAGCTCAGCTTAGGAGGTGGTGAGGCTGTGTGGCCTACTGTGGAGGATGAGTGAGAGCTTGGGGGGTCTGGTACACAAAAGGGGTTCCTCCAAGAGACTGTTCAAAAGCAGGGTGGTAGCACTGATCCTGTGCATCTGACATGTCTTGCTGTCAGCTTCTTGTTAATTGCAGACATTCCTGGAAGAGATGTACCAGTTGGTGTTGAAATGTCAAAGTGCTCTCTCCACAGTGAGATGAGTTGCAGAGCAGAGCCCTGCAAACCCGCAGATATCCACTTTATATACACGGACCATGTTTGTGGAGAGCGGAACAGAGGCAGATACAAATTTTCATCCACATAGGGCTCTATTTCAGGGTAAGCTCAGGCCTTACAGCCAAGATGTCATGCAAGGAAAGCTCCCGGAATAGGTGTAATTGGAGTTGGCAACCCAGCAGATCTGTCTCACGGCTACCGATCCAATCTCTTAGGTGGAAAGAAGTTTGGAAGTAGGGCTCCAGCCCAAGAGGGAACGTCGCTATGGCCATTTTTAGTGCCATAGCAAGAGCACAAGTGTGCAGAGCTGGACTTTAACACTCACTGCCACAGGTTTATTTTTTGCACTGTACAGCCCCACAGACGCCTTTAAACATGTCGGCCTGGTGTGAATGGGGGTGGTGATGCTCTGTGTAATTTTTAATCTGTATCCCAAAATGTGGTTTATGTATTGGATTTTCTCTGAGGCCATCAGAGGGCAGGAGACAGCTCCAACCCACTCGGCATCACAGTAATTAATGAGAAGCTGTGAAAGCCAAATGACTCTGACTAGCCAAAACGATGGAGCAACCAACAGGGGGTAATTCTCCTTGGTGCCTTGACCCTCTGGGCTGACTGGTGCAAACAGACGGAGGCTGTGTCTGCACTCCAGCCGCACCAGTGGAGAACTGTGCTTGTAGCACTGTAGTGTAAATGCTTCCTACAGCAACATAAGGGATTTTTCCATCGATGCAGATAATCTACTTATCTCGAGGTGGTAGGTAGGTCAACAGAAAAATCCTTCCATCAGCTGAGCCATGGAGCCATGTCTACACCAGGGTTAGGTCACAGTATGTGGCAGAGAGAGCAAAATGTCACAGCTCAGAAGAAGGTAGCTAGGTCAACCTGGTCACCCCCATTTAAGGTTAATCGTGGAAAATGATGTTTTAGAGGATCCCTCTTCACCGCAGATCCCACCCCGCCGTAGCTGATCACAGATAGGATATACAGAAGCAGGGCGCAAGAGTAAATAAATTAAAACCAGTGAAACTGCTCGGGGGTTAACGGTTTGTGAGGCTTAAGGCCTAGACCCACTACCAGTGAAAACAACCCGTGGGGCCAGCGATGTTAATTTATGTACATGGCCACTTGTAGCCCTCAAGGAGGAACACACAGAGATCACCGGACGAGACACACGGGGAATAGAGGAGTAAAAGTAGTGCAGGAGCCAGGAATCCGAACGTCAGGACCAGAGGACAGCACCACAGGAGTAGGTAAGTTTTGATTGTTGCTTCGCACAGGCACGGGTACATCTGTCTCGCAGATGGACAGCCCAGAGCTCCGTCCGTTCTGCCCTTATACAGTGGGCTGGCTCCGGGCAGATTACAAGATTTCCCACCAAAACCTTCCTGCTTCAGGTGAAAAGGGCGGGAAGGTCCATGAAGGAGGTGTTTTCAAAATGGAGTCTAAATCCAAGATGGGGCCCACAAAATCCTGCCCTACATACCGAAGATATTCGCTATAGAACAGGCAATAGCAGAATGAAGACATCATACCCGGGTATCGTGACAGACTCCACTGACAAACATGGTCGTTGGGCTGGGGCTTTAAAAACAAGTTTTCTTGATGGGGGAGAGACTTTCAGAGACAAATGGAGACCAGGCTGGGTCCCTGAAGTGTCCTGGCTTCCTAGAGCAGTCAGCTGCACTGTAGTAATTGGGATCTGCTAGGCCTACCACAAAAACGAGCTCCAGGGTTGGAAAGTGAGTGAAAGTTCAAAGGCATCACAAACACCGCCTAGAACATCACAAGGTGGGTTTAAAAAGGTGCCAAAGGGAAATAAAAGGTCTGAATGAGTCCAAACAAAAGAGGGCTACTCATAAAACCCAAGGACTGGGTTAAAATCCTGCCTGGGAAAAAAGAGAAAAGGGGAATAAAAAGATCAATGGAACAAAACCGGTGGTCAAAAAAATGAGAGGAGGGGTTATTTTATCCACGTCTGCCTTTTGAGGGTCATTAAATGGGGTGGTCTGAAAGGAATGGGGTTTACCATCCTGGCTGACACCCAACTATCTCCTGGGACCGC
This sequence comes from Emydura macquarii macquarii, assembly GCF_026122565.2. NCBI lineage: Eukaryota > Metazoa > Chordata > Testudines > Chelidae > Emydura > Emydura macquarii. The sequence continues at coordinate 221,794 of NW_027132266.1, forward strand.
AGGATCCACTATGACACAGCTGGGCCTTCGTTGTCCTGCTCCTGACAGATGTCCTCACTTGACCAGGTCAGAGAGGAAATCAAAAACATTCCCACCTCCACCGGCGCGAGACTTGATTTCCTGCTCTCACCTTTTCTCTCTGTGCATCCTTTTCCTTCCCCACCGTCTTTCCTCTCTCTCTTTTGCCTTTGATTTAATGATACTCTGGTTTAGCTGCTTTTACAACATGACCAGAGAGACAGATAAAAAGTTTTATGCTAAGCAGCCCAATACTGGTACAAGTTTGCCAGACCTTGAAATTAGAGCTGGCTGAAAACTTTTCTTGTGAATATTACTTTTACCAAAAAAATGCAGATTCAGGTTGACTGAAACAATTTACAAATTCATGTAAATTTGGATGACTTCTTTTAAACAGAAAAAAAAAATGGAACTGTTGAAAGGGTTCATTCTGGCATTTCCTAAATTTTGACTTTTTGTTTCAGAAAGATATTTTGTGAGGACTTTTCCTCACTTTTTTTTTTTACAGAAAAACCCCAAAGAAACAAAAAACAAACAAAAAGAAATAAAACATACTTTTAAAAATCTTAAAATATAAATAAAGTGTTTGTTCTAGGTCAAACAAAACCTTTTGTTTCACTCACAATTTTTCCCCCCACTTTTTGTTTTACTGAAAAAATTGGAAAATCTTCATTTCAGATCAACCATGGAAAATGTTTGTTTTGATTTAGAAGTTCAGACATTCCTTAAAAAATTGATTAGTCACCCAGTTCTACTAACTGGCAGTTCATGTTTTTCTCTCGTAGTTAAATTGCAAATAAAATTCAACACTAGAATACAGACTTCTTTTTTCTCTGGTTGATGTTCTTTTCTCTACCCTTTTACGTGTTTGGAACAGGATGGAATTTCAACAACAGCAGGGACAATAATAGCGCCAGCCCATCAGAACTGTTTCCTTTTCCCCCAGAAGGACAGTTATTACCCTGTTTAATCCCACCGAAACAACTGTCAGAAAGGGGGGTTCTTTATAAAACACATAGAGAAAGAGACCAAGGAATATTACTAAAATATAGGTCTTACTTAATATTTATATTTTAAATGCATAGTATTTTAATAGAATCATAGAAGATGAGGGTTGGAAGGGACCTCAGGGGGCCATCTAGTCCAACACCCTGAAAACCAGGACCAACCCCAACTAACTCATCCCAGCCAGGGCTTTGACAAACAAGGCCTTAAAAACCTCCAAGGATGGAGACTCCACCATCTCCCTAGGTAACCCATTTCAGTGCTTCACCACCGTCCTGGTGAAAAAGTTTTTTCTAATATGCAACCTAGTCCTTCCTCACTGCAACTGGAGACTGTTGCTCCTTGTTCTGTCATCTGCCACCACTGAGAAAATCCTAGCTTCATCCTCCATGGAACCCCCCTTCAGGTAATTAAAGGCCGCTCTCAAATCCCCCCTCATTCTTCTCTTCTGCAAACTAAAACAACCTAGTTCCCACAGCCTCTACTCATAAGTCATGTGCTCCAGCCCCCTAATCATTTTTGTTGCCCTTCGCTGGACTCTTTTCAATTTGTCCACATCCTTTCTGCAGTGGGGGGCCCAAACAGGACACAGTACTCCAGATGTAGCTTCACCAGTGCCAAATAGAGGGGAATAATCACTTCCCTCTATCTGCTGGCAATGCTCCTACTAATGCAGCCCAATATGTCCGTCTTTTTCTTCTTCTTCAGTGTCTTTAATAAAACGTTCTGATAATTCTCAATGGTATGTTTGCCACGAGACTACACAGGTCGAGGTATCTGTAGTCAAAATCCCATGCCATGTTTGACAGTTTAGTGTCATGTAGCATCAGGGCCATGTGAACACCTATTATTTTCTGGTCCCATTTATTCCAAACATCATCTGTTTCTCTACTGTCACTGTAATGTTAAGTGTGTCTAACATAGCTTGTCTCACTGCACTTGCAGGGGGATCAGCGGTTTCTGCACACAGCAGAGCATACCCATTCCTGCGCTACGTGGGGAAGAATTGCACAAGATTCCACCCAAAAACGGGGAAGGACAAGGGGCCCAAGAGGTGAAGGGGCTGCTTTTGGAGAGTCCAGAACTGGAACACAGGTACCACTGGACCCGTGACAGTTACCCTGCCTTGTTGCTGTCTCTCTTCACCTTGGAAGAAGCCCCACATGAGTAGGGAGACCGTACGTCCTGTTTTGGCCAGGACAGTCCCCTTTTTCAGCCCTGTTCTGGATAATCCTGAATTTTTTGACAAAACTGGGCATTTGTGCCATTTGCTCTTGCCAAGATCATCAGTTGGCAAGACAAATGGGGCAAATGCCCAGTTTTGCCAAAAAAAATGGGCGTTCGCCCCAGTACGGTGCAAAGGAGTATTTGGGTGTGGGGAGCAAGTGGCAACACCAGCCCCATGCATTGGGGCCCAGGTGAGCCCTGATGCCAATCAGTTTGGGCCAGCCCTGCATGGGAGAGGGAAGCTCGGCTGAGGCCTGTGAGGTGTCCTGTTTTGCCACTGGGAAATATGGTCACCCTCCATATGAGCCACGCTCTCCTGGTTGTGAACATGTCCTGGGCCATCCACCTCGTGTGTAACTTTCTGCAGTTCCTTGAGTGGTACGGAGAGAGGAAGTTCTGTCCAGCAGAGGAGTTAGATACTTCTCAATAAGGAACAAACCTGCAACGTTTATAAATTCCCCGTGGGAAAGAATGGAGCCTAGCTTAAGAACCATCTGTCCGGGGGGCTGCTCCAGACCCGCGTGCCCTCGGAATGCTGGATCCCCTGCTCTGGGGGAATCTGCATGGCAGGGTGCCAAGGACCTGGGACCTGTGAAGCTGGGCCACTGAGGATCGGTGTGACAGGTCTTCCATGGTCTCCTGACCAGGCAGGATGGCAGAGGAGACAGGGCACTGAAAGGCTGGACTGCACAGGTGCCAAGTACTAGGCTGCTATGCCATATGCTGTAATTAGGCCTGGCTGATGCTTTGTCCGTGCGGACGGGCGGATGAGTCAAGTTTCAACATCCTCGCCCCCTTGCCACCCAAGCAGCTGTGCTGATTTGCTATGGGACCATTGCTTAAAACTGATCGTGCCATTCCACTGCCCTGGACTTGCAAACTATGCAACGTTGAGCAACTGCAAAAATTTAGGGGGTTCACCCTCCCGAGTCCCCCCAGATGGCATCACTGGCCCAAATCCCAGATTTAGGGCCCACTGAGATTCATAAATCCCCCCCTCAGTTGATGCGTAACCTGCGAGGCACCTAAACTCCAGGGTCCCTACGTATTTGCAGCAAATGTTCCCTCGGTGCCTACATTTCTGCTTGTGGGCATCTGCACAGGTACCTCACTCTGGGTGTCCGGATGCCTAAGCCCCCAAATGATGCAAAAAACAAGGGAAGAAAGCAGGTGTTCCTCTGCTTAACTCGCCTACAGGGCGAGATCCGATAGGTGTGCTCTGAGCTTGCCTAAGTCCACACAACAGAACCCCTGGGGGAAGAAACTCAGCTGCCTCCCTCCGGACTTTTAGCCCAGGGCTTCAGGGAGTTGCCTGGGATGTGAGACCCCTGTCTCGCATACCCACCTCTGCCTGAGGAAGAAGAGATTTGCACATGGTCCTGGTGCCTCTTCCATGATTGCCCTAACCACAGAGCTCCTGTTGAAGCTGTTCCACTTTGGACATATAAAGACAGGTGGGGGGAGGACAGCATTATAGTCGTGGCCGTCAGAACATCCTTGCCAGAAGATGTGGCCAGCCATTGCCGGAGGATGTTGTGAAGGCCAAGACTATAACGGGGTTCAAAGCAGAGTTAGATAAGTTCATGGAGGAAAGTCCATCAATGGCTATTAGCCAGATGGTCAGGGATTGCTGTGTGCCAGAGGCTGGGAATGGGTGACGGGATGGATCGCTGGATGATGACCTGTTCTGTTCATTCCCTCTGAAGCACCTGGCATTGACCACTGCCGGAAGACAGGACACTGGGCTGGGTGGCCATGGGTCTGACCCAGTCTGGCCATTCTTAGGTTCTTAAGAGAGAGAATCTCTCTATAACTCAGTGGGTTGAGCTTTCCCCTGGGATCAATTCCCCTTGTTTCGCTGAGAGATTATTTATCCAGAGTGGAGCCACTGCTACAGGACAGATTGAGGGTCCCCCTCCCACCCACCACCTCAGACTGTCAGGTCCCTTCCTATTCCCTGGCAGATGGGGGACTCCTAGATCTCAGGTGCGTGTCCTAACCACAAGGCTAACAAGTCTGAGCCAGGCTCCACTGCTCCCCACCCCAACCGCGAGCCTGAAATGCCTTAGGAGGAGCTGACTCCAGGGGAGGCTTCACAGCGGACAGTCTTAGGCTGAGGCAGGTATCGGACACCCTCAGAGGGGCCACGTTCAGGACACGCCCTCCCTGTGGCTTTCGTAGTGCGCTGGCTTTCGGGGATCCCATTCAGAGGCTTCTTCCTCACCCGCTTCAGGCTTTGCGAATCCCAGTGATTTTCTTGGCACCTAAAAGTGAGGCGCTGTGATGCTCAGTCTCACAATGTCCCTTTGCCACCCCTTTTTCAATCTAGCTTGAAGGCTCAGTCCTCACAGCAGCTCATTCAGCCCCCCGTCGAGGAAGTGCCCCAGCGAGCTGGCAGGAAGTTTTCAAAGCAGCCAGCTTCCACCACAGGTTTCTATTTGGACAAAGCAGCAAATTCAGCAAACACATCTTTCATCAGAATTTAGGAACCGGCTCTGCCCGCTACCCAGGCCTTGCGGCTGCTGTTGCTTGCTCACTATGACTTGTGCTCCTGTATCGTTGCGTTAATAACAATGCAAGAGCTCCGGTGAGAGATAACGGAGTGGCACAACCCCTTCCCAGCACGCTATCTACTGTGACTCAGCAGCTACTCGGGTCTAGGTGGGTACTTTGCACAAGTGCCTGCTGATTTCTCTTGACAACAGCCCTGCAGACTTGACTGCACTGTCCCCAGCAGGCAGACACCGATGGTTCTGTGAGAATGCTTTTCCAGCTGCCTCTCTTGGAAAGCATCTGAACAACAACAATGTTCCCCATCTTTGGTTATAACTATCTATAACTAATTATCAGAAGGCAGGCGTGAGAACCTGAGCCATCATCACTCTCTGTTGTAGCAGGAGAGAAAGATTTTGGGTTTTTTGTTTTTTAAATCTGAACCTGATGCAATCCCTGCCATTTTTCACTCTTTTGATTTATGTTTGGAAAGTGGAAGCTCTAAATCAACCAGAATGTTAGCTTTTTTTTTTAAACATTTCCACTCTGCGATTCAGTAGGGTTTGTACTCCTAACTCCCTGGAAAATCCCACTTGATAGTCCTATGAGCCGAGATGAACTGTTACTTTTCTCTGAAACAGATAAAGGGAAGAAGAAAACAGCTGTTTGGGGTTGATTTGTTCCTCCCATCTAGGCGCTCCCTGAAGCTTCCATCTGCTACTGAAGGAAGAGTTCCAGATTATCAGGAGCTCTACGGGGAAATCTGGAAGAAGCTGTGAAAATGTCACAGCTGACAAATGTAATTTTTTTATCTTTCAGAAAATTGTGTTTGTTGAGGCAATTTGACAATTTGACAAAAGATTTTTTCAGTTTTTGGATTCGGTTTGACACAAACAATTCCCCCCCCACCAATTTCTCAGAACTTCCAGTGAACCAAAAAATCAGTCATTTGCCCAGCTCTTCCTTTGCCCTTGGCTGAGGTTTCTAGACACAGACAGGATAGAAATATGAAGACTGAATTCTGGGAAACCTCTGAGGGACTTGTCCTGTCTGTGCACATGCCCCAAATCTCAATTCCCTGGCAGCCTTTGGAGAGATGAGATATTTTATTTGGCTTTTATTTTATTTTATTTTAGGCAAGATGATAGAGATATCTGGCTTCCCCATGAGCTCTTGGAGGGTGAGAAACAAGCCACTGGGAACAGAAAGGTGAAAGTCCTGCAGTGCCTCACGCACCTTGGTATTGCCTGTCATTAGGCATCATGCCCCATAGCACTAAGGAGGATGATCTAGCAGGTTAGCCATGTGGATGGTGACTGAGATGCCTGGTACAGTGGGAGGAAATGCCTCCAAAATCCTTCCCATGGAAATGTTCCCCTGGGAACGCAACATTCCCAAAGCACCAGGGGGCAACCCACAGCCACAGACAAACAACCCTTATATCCTTTGTCAGGGCTCAAACTTGGGGGCCTTCAGTGCTAAAAGCAGAAGCCCCAGAGCCCTTAATTTTTTGATGAACAATTTGGCCCCTCCAAAAAAGAAAGCAAATTTTTCTTATGGGAACTAAATTTATTTCTTGAGCATTTCTTCAGCATCCGTTATTTTTGGACACAAAGAATAGTCCTTCTACATTACACATGATTGTTCAAACAACAAAACAGAAAAACCCAGTGCCTTAAATCAACTCTGAGTCAGGATTCCAGTGCAAATCATTAGGAGTTAGGAACCTAAATAGCTCAGGTGATTCTGAAATGCCCTCTAGGCACTTATCTGCATCCCTCTGAAAATCATGGTCCTGGTCTGTGGGTTGGTGCATAGGATGTTAAGCACAGAGGTTCAAAGTGTCCGGAGGGATGCTGGGCTACCACTGTGTGGTTATGGTTAAAAATGCAGGATAAATGCATTTACTCTTGATACAGAAAGGGACACAAGTCATTAGGCACCAGATACGGAATGCTTCCTAACACACGGCAAACAAGTCTTGGAACTTGAGGCTCCCTCTGTGAATTGCTTGAAAGGATCTGGACCAAGAGCTGAAGAGTAGAGATTTATCAACATTCCTAGTTCATTTGTCATTCTCTCTTTTCCCTCCCACAGAATAACATGCCCAATATCGCCGTCCTAGGATCCGGCGGAGGTCTGCGGGCCATGATTGCACTGCTGGGAACCTTGGTGGAGATGACGAATCAGGGCCTGTTGGACGCCGTCATGTACCTGTGTGGGGTATCGGGTTCCACCTGGTAGGTGCCTGTCAGTAGCAGTGCGAATGAGCTGGTTTCCCTGCAGAGTTGGTGCTCACTGGGGCATTCTGAGTGTTCGTTAGCTCTGTACATTGTCAAGGCGTTACGGGTGAGATTTTCAAAAGTGCCTAGAGGTGTGTGCACTGCAGACAGGGGGTGTGATGTGGCAGACATAGACATCCCTGAGCTAGCTTTAACCTCGCTGGCTCGGGAACCGATGGCAGAGAAGCTCTGGGCCCACAGCACAGGCTGTACAAAGCTGCCTAGGAGCCTGGGTCCGTGCCAGGCAGCTCCCCTCACTGACAGCCGTGCTGCCACATTGCACTGCAAGTGGCTGGGTCAAAGCTAGCGCAGGCCGGTCTACACATGCTGCCGTCACACCGCTGACTGCAGGACAGATGTGTGCTAAGGGACTGACCTTTTGACTTGCAACGAGACGTGTGCTCCTCTGTCTGCATTGGAAATCCCACCATTAGCTAGAGCAGACAGGAAAAGGGTGCAGGGCAAAACAGAGCTGAGGTGACACGATCAAGTTTCAGATCTGAGACTGGAACGCTTGTTGGTCTGGGATTGATTTACACACCCACAGCTGGGTATAACCGTTCCAGTGAAACCTCAGCTTCAGTTTCCTCAATGCAAAGCTATTTATTGGGAAGCAGGCACACAGACAAACAGCAAAGGCCATACCATGCCTCTGCTTAATAAGCCTCCATTTCCCAAGCATAGACCCTCAGTAGCTGTGCTGGCCCTACACAGTATCCGGTTAGCAAACAAAGCAGGTATAGCTACCGCTTCAAAGTGGAGACCGTTTCCCTTCTTCTTCCTTCCTCCAGGTACTTGGTCTGTTTTCTGAGTCCCTTAAAGCAGGGTGTTGGCTGCCCCAAAGGCCTCAGGTTCTTCTTCTTGAGTACTTGATCTGTTTAATGGTCCTTTGTGGTAGGGTGTTGGCTACCCTGAGACCTTCTGGTTCCAAAGTCCCTCTTCATATCTGAATTGGTGTGTGTGTGTGTTACCACTGACATCTTCTGTGCAGTCATAATTGCTCCTCCCCATGTCATAGACCCTGTACTGACAGTGTAGTTTCCCCATTAGCTCAAAAAAAGCCCTGGGCTCTGGGTCAGGCCTGATTAGCGTGCTCAGCTCCGTGGGGTAGAGTCAGAATGGCTCATGCATGCTTCATCGGTCCTACAGCAGCCGGTAATGGAGATTCTCCAGAGCTCAGAGAGGCAGGGGCCGTGCCTTTCAGCACAGGCTCTTACCTCTATCCCTGTTATTGCCGTAAATTTCCCCGTGGCCATGGATGAAGTCGTTGCTAAGTCACAGATTTGTTACAATGTCAGTGTGCTAATTATAATTCCTTGTAATAAAATAAAAGCTATAAAGATTAAAAGGGGCAAGGGAGATCCTATTCCCTTAGTCTCAGCCATCTCTGTTCTGGTTCACTGAAAGGTCCGTGTCCCTCCTCTGCGATGACAAGGACTGGACAGAGAAAATGCAGGACTCTGACAAGTGTGTCACACAGCCTTTTTCCAAGGTTCATGGAGTTGGCAAGAGGCATATGATATTGTTAGCAAAGCAGCTGACAATGAGCATTTCTCTCTGACTGATGTCTGGGCCTCTTTCTTCGTCTATCCAACATTGGAGCAGGTGGGTTGCTGGTTAAATCCAGAGTAGATCCACTGAGAAGTAAAGGATTTACTTAATATATTCCTTTGTGTTCCTCTCAATCTCTGATGAGTCAGATTGCACTGTCAGCAAGTTGCAAATGACACTGAGCTGGGGGGAGTGGTAGATAGGCTGGGATACGTAGGGATAGGATACAGAGTGACCTAGACAAAATGGATGGTTGGGCCAAAATAAATCTGATGAGGCTCAACAAGGACAAGTGCAGAGTCCTGAATTTAGGATGGAAGAATCCCATGCACTGCCACAGACTGGGGACCGAGGGGCTAGGCAGCAGTTCTGCAGAAAAGGACCTGGGGGTTACAGTGAACAAAAAGCTGAAGATGAGTCAACAGGGAGCTCTTGTGGCCAAGAAGGCTAATGGCATATTGAGCTGCATTAGTAGGAGCATTGCCTGCAGATTGAGGGAAGTGATTATTCCCTTCTATTCAGCACCGGTGAGGCCACATTTGGAGTTTTGTGTCCTGTTTTGGGCTGCCCATTCCAGGAAGGATGTGGGCAAATTGGAAAGAGTTCAGTGGAGGGCAATGAAAATGATTAGGGGGCTGGAGCACATTACATGGGGAGAAGCTGAGGGCACTTTGCTTATTTAATCTGCAGCAGAGAAGAGTGAGGGGAAATTAAATGGCGGCCTTCAACCACCTGAAGTGAGGAGGATGGAACTAGTCTGTTCTCAGTGGTAGTAGATGACGGAACAAGGAGCAATGGTCTCAAGTTGCAATGGGGGAGGTCTAGGTTGGATATTAGGAAAAAGTTTTTCACTAGGAGGGTGGTGAAGCACTGGAATGGATTACCTAGGGAGGTAGTGGAATCTCCATCCTTAGACGTTTTCAATATGTGGCTTGATAAAGCCCTGGATGGGATGATTTAGTTGGGGTTGGCCCTGCTTTGAGCAGAGAGTTAGACTAGATGACCTTCTGAGGTCCTTTCCAACCCTCATCTTCTATGATTCTATGACTTCAAGCCTGTTTATGGGATTTGGATACGTAGTTCCCATTAAAATGAGTGGGAATTTAGCATCTAAATCTATTAGATTGTTTTGAAAAAAATGTCACCCTAGCATCTGATCCTCAAATCCTTGACTTTTCAGAATATTAACTGATGTAAAGAGAGCTAGAAGGCATGAAAATATCAATCAGTCTTGAATTTTTAATAATGGACTCTTGAATCTAGCAGAGGAAAGTTCTAACTTGATCCGATGGATGTTGAGGTTAGAGAAATTTAGACTGGAAAATAGGTGTACATTTTTGACAGTCAGAGTAATTAACTATTGGAACGACTTACAATGGGTTGTGGTGATTTGTCCACCACTGACCATTTTTAAATCAGTATTGTATGTTTTTCTAAAAGATTATTTAACCCAAAACTATTTCTTTAGGTTTTATTTTTTGTTAGTTTCGGGTCATTTCTGGAGAGGTTTTTTTTTTTTAATTTAGCTAAATTTGCAAATGAAATACCATTTCAAAGCAGAAAGCTGAAACATTTCATTTCAAAATGGCCAAAACAAACCATTTAAACTTATTTTGCATTTTTTTTCTCAGACGAAAGAATTCACCAAATTCGACCTCCATTCACAAATAACGTCAATGTGCTGAAAATGAATTTTTCATTGAATTTGTTATTTGCAAAAAAAAAATAAAAATAAAATAAAAAAAGGCCTTGCTTTACTGCTCCCTAACTCCTATTAATTGTGATGGAACTCAGGCCATGTCTACACCAGAGCTGGAAGTGTAATTCCCAGTTCAAGGAGACACACCCACGTGAGCTCTGATTGAGACCCTATGTACGAACCAGGATGGGTAGTTACACTGATATTCTTATTCTACTAGCCCGGATATGTCTCCTCGAGCTGGTAATCAGACCTTCCTTCTCCATAACAGGTAATTCCCTATGTACTTTCCTTGCTTAGGTGCTTTTGAAAAGCTCGTTATGTGTTGATCTGCATCTCTAGGTGCCTAAATATTTTGGAATGTGTGGGCCTAACTCCCTGAGGCCCATTTGAAAGTATCCGCCATGGACTGTAAACACGCTGTTGTTTGTCCATACAGTGCATGCTAGAATAAGGCAACAACAACAAAGATGAGGATTGTGTCAGTAAAAAGGGTCTTTCTAATTCCTAGCCTGAACTAGACAGTAACAGAATTGCTGGGAACATCACCACAACGTGGGTCTTTCTGTGCTAATCAATTCTTACCTTTCCAGTACGATCAGACCAAGTTATCTCAACACCAGGAGGCCTCTGCAAATGGAACAAATCCTTACCCCATCTATGCAGCAGTGGAAGCAAAGAAAGTGGATAAAACAGGTGTAAACAGCTCAGGTAAAACAATAACACACTGGTGTTATTAGTGAGAGCAACCATGCCTGAAATTTCAAGTCCTCTAATGAAAAATAAATACTGATGTTGCCTCCTGTCCTTTCTCCTTCTATAAACCCTTTGAGGAGGAGTCCCCATTTACTCGAGCTAAATAAAATCTACCAAAGTATTTTTCAGTCTAAAAATGACCTATTTAGAAAACATGGGGGGTTGCATAATCCTGTCAACTTTATATATATATAAATTTTTCAAACAAATTTTATATCGAGGACTTTACCAAAATGGTTATCGATGTTCTTCAGAAAGTGAATGATTTGTTATTGTCAGGAAATGAATAATTTCCCTCACTGTTTTGTCGTGGAAAAGCATCACACTGCTACATTTTAGAGTTGGATCGGGTGCAGCTTTAATTGTGACACACACAATCACATAACCATAGCTATGGGGAATACTATAGCCATAGGGAAAACCCAGGTGGCTATAGGGAAGTCAAGCAGCATGTCTAGATGCTGGGCAAATGTACTTCAACTGGCTAACAGATACAAAAGACTTATATAGGGGTTGCTTAGGTTCATTTACATGTTGATCGCATAGTGGGATTGGATTAACAGTTTATACTTAACAAGGTAGACAATCACAATGCATAGTGGGCACACCAGACGCCCTCCCAGAGACGCCCAATGAGTCACTTGAGTATACAATGGTGTGAGTCTCTGTGGGGCCGGTAAGACAAAGGGACAAGTACTGGTACTTATCAAACAGGTGAAGTCTGTTCACAGACTTCAATAAGACTTAAGGCTCAACAGAGAACTTGCCTCTCGGGTGTGGTTCAGAGACCTCTTGTGGGACTTTAACATCTTTATCCTAATTTCAGTTGAGGCCTTCTGTTAATGGTTTAGCCTGGGGCTTCTATTTCAGTTTCAGGCTACAACTTCAGGCCAGGCCTTCCATGACCAGTTTCAGGCCAAGCATTCTATTAATAAATGTAATGCTTATTTCTTTGATTCCACAGTTTCAATAGAGACTTTGAAAACATTTTCAAAACCAATGCCTATCAAATCAGTTTTTGATAAATTGCTAAAGGAATTTTGAAAAGAATCAATTTAGAAAATGAAAAGAATTTGGAAAGCTTCAGAAAATCTTTTCAAATTGATGGTTGGGTTCTTGGATGGTGGGTGGAGAGTGGCCATGATGGCCACAAGAGGAATTCTGGGGTATGCCAGGACAGCACATGTTGGCCTAGGGAGAAAACAGCAGATGGTGGAGGTCACCATAGAAAATGGCATGAAAATGACCATGGATGAAGGAACAGACTGAAAAATGAGGTGCAATTCACTGGTTGAGCAAACAGAGTGTAGGAGAGTGGGGATGACAAATTATTGCCTTCAGCCAGAAAGGGGACAAGAAACTGACTTGAAATGATCCTTTTTTCAAACCCTATGTACGTTTCACAGGGACCTGGTTTGAATTCACCCCCCACGAATCTGGCTTTCCTGGCCTGGGGGCATTTGTGTGCACCGAAGTCTTGGGAAGCAAATTTGATAACAAGACGTTGAAAGAAAAGAAGGAAGAAAAAAATATCTGCTACCTGCAAGGTGAGCATTCAAGATTCTGATTCTTAGCTGATAGATAGATAGATGTTGCAGGTCCAGCATATTATTCTAATGCAGCACAATGTCTACCTCACGTTGTAGACATGTCAGGAATGTTTCCAGCCACCCAACCCTGTAGGTCTCATCTCAATCTCAGAGCTCTCTTGCAGCTGCTTGTATCTATCCAGCTTTTCTTCAAACTCATTCTTCCTTCCATACCCTCACCCCTATTTCCACCCCACTCATGACATTCACTCACATATAACACCCTTTGCTCACCCTTCTTCCATCCCCTCATCTTTTCTTCAATCCACTTCGCTCCTTCTGAAACGTGGTTAATATTAATATAGATAGTGGATCCCATGCACAGATCTCAACATGCTTTTCAAAAGTTTAGTGAGCATCGAGATATTCATTTTACAGAGAAGGAAACTGAGTCACTGAGAGGAGAAGTGGCTTGTCCAAGATCATGAAGGTTGGAAAAGGGAGGTGAAGGAATAGAGGGCAGGTCTCCTAATGTCAAAGCTACTGCCCTATTCCTAGAGCGGGGATTTTCTAAAGAGCCTAGGGAAGTTAGGAAAACCAACTTGCATTGAATTCTGTCAGCTGATTTTTAGTTGCTTGATTATAGTTACTCCATTTTTGCAGCTTCTTTGTTTATAAGGCAAGGCCGTTCCACTCTGTGCACAGATCATGGAAAGTTCTTAGGAATGCAGAAGGAGATAAGCCTCGGCTTGATTCAGCAAGCTATGCAACCTTAATAGATAAGCTGTAGTTAGCTGCAAAACATCTGTAAAAGTATCTTATGAATAATGTATGCCAAATAATATAGACCAATAGTTATAGAAAAAATAAGTTTGTGCCCTTGTAAGGGGGATATGTATGGTCTTGTCATGAATGTTTAAGTAGCAATAAAGTATAAAACTGTCTGTAATCCTTTGTTCAGGGTCTTTTTCCACTGTCCACTTGTGGGCTTGGGAATTAACCTTCTGCAGAATAAACTCTTTTGGAGACTGTCCAGCCTGAAATCCTGTGTGGGTCTCTTATCGGTACAGGGTAACGAACCACACTTGGAATCTTTTTCCAACAATTTGGCGACTCTGGTGGGACACCTTGCTTGCCAACCCCGAGTTCCTGCTCCAGCCAACGCCTCAGCCGGCACTGAGTGAAGTCGCCCTGAAAAGTTTTAGACAGAGGATGGAACTCGGTGGAAGGCTGTAAAGCGTCGAGACCCTTTGAGTCTCACAGTCTCCAGAGATTCCAGGTACCTTTGTATTTTGTGTTTGTTGTCTGTTTCTTTGTACTAGACAGGCTTTTCTTTTGGGAGATTCCAAAAAGGGCACCCTAGCATCGTCCTTGACGATGGCCATGCGTTATGTTTGAGGGCTCATTAACGCAAAAGTCCAGGATGGCACAAGTTTTTTTCGTGCATGGAATCTCCCTACCCTTTCTTTGGTCTGTACCTTTAATTTTGCTTGTAATAAAATTCCTCCGGAAGTGGGTTAAAAAAATATATGCATATCCCCCATTGTTCTGTGCACAGGGTGTCCACAGGGTGTGCTTAAAAAAAATATGTGCTAATTTAAATACTAAAATAAGGGCTCGGATCAGATTCTCTGACCTGTTCTTTAAAAAACAAAACTGAGTGCTGTGTTAACACAGAACGCGTGCGAGTGTGTGTAGAAAGTAATAGTGCTGGAGATGGGGCTCAGTGGCAATAAAATCCCCGAGAGTAGCCCCTTAGGGGCGGTGTTAGCAGCACGAGCTGCGAGCAAATTACCAATACAAAAATAAATAAATAAATAAATAAAAAAGCTCAAGCTAAAGATGCTTATAAAATGTTGCTTTAAATGTACTGCAAAAAAATACAAATAAATATGCTAAATCCAAAATAAAAACAGCAGTATATAATATATATGCTAAAATAAAAAAAATAAAACAAAGTTTAATGCAGTGTAGTGCATTGCAGCACCAAAAAAAAAAAAAAAATTATAAAAGTAAAAATTGGGCCCTTAAAAATCCTAGTTTGAACAACATGGCTTATAAGTAGAAGGAGAGGGGGGGCTAAAAATAAAATACAAACAAAGTAAAAACTCTAAAAAAAGACTGCATAAATCCCAAACAAAAAGTCTAAAAGACTCCAAAAAAAATTAAAAATTCAAATAAAAAAGTATATAGAGGGGTCGAGGCCAAAGTCGAAAAGTGAGACGTGGTACCTTTTTGGCCCCAAAAGATTCCTCCTGCCACTATTGTAAATAGTTAAAACACTAAAAAGCAGAATGTCCAAAGCAATCTGGCCAGTCGGAGTGGACATTTGGGCCACCACCACCTCCTCCCCGAGACCAGACTCAACCTTTATATTAAAACAGCCTGGGGAATAATAACTTCATTAATGCACCCTTTTTGTTAATAGATTAATCAAGTCTTTATATGTCTTGTCTTATTAATAAAAAACCAATAAAATGTTTTATAAACACTGGAGCCAGCAGATCCACCTTAAAAGCTCAAAAATTTTCTCTATTCCCTTATCAACAAAAAATATAAATGCAGTAAAAATTTTAACCAATTAATGCCGCATCTAGTGTCTAAACCACTATCTGTTTCTTTGAGACCTATTTCTAATCAGCATGCTTTTCTTTTAAGTTTTTATTCTCCAATTAACCTAATAAATAAAAATTTACTTTGTAAAATTTAATTGTACTATTTATTGTTTACCAAATGGGATTAATTTGTTATTTTCCTTGTTAAAATAAAAATTTTGTTTTAGCTATATCTCTTAAACAAAAACAAAATCCTAAAATATCCAGCATACAAAAGGAATACGTCCTGTAATTATATCTCTCCTTAAACAAAAAATTATTATGCCTACTCGAATCCTCTGTGACACCCCAATTTTCCCTATTAAAAAACCTAAAAAAATGTTTATTGCTTTGTATAAAATTTAAAAGCTATTAATTCTGTTGTTTTACCTACCTTTCCTATTATAAAAATTTAAAAAATATAGTGTTTACAAAAAGTTTTGTTTTAATTCAAATGTGAATGATTTCCTCTTAGCCTTTCCTTCTTTAACAGCCTGTAAAAAAATTATTTAACTCTGCTTTCTGCTCTGGCTAATAAGGGACACAAAGCCTCTAAAAAAAAATTGCAACTTTGTCTGTCCCAAGTTCATTATTTAGGCCATGACATTTCTGCAAGTAAACAACGCCAGTTGGGTCCAGGCTATCCTGCAAGTTCCTAAACCTACTACTGTGTCACAAATAAAAACCTTTTTTGTTGGCATGGCAGGCTATTGCCGCCAATGGATTTTAGGCTATGCCTCTATTGTTAAGCCTCTGCAGGAACTCACTCGACTTAAAATAAACTTATTTTTTTGATAAAACAATATAAACGGTTTTGAATAATTAGGCAAACTAACTGCTGGTATATTAGACAGTGTATATTTTATAGAGGTAAAAAACTTATTTTGTCTTGGCAGACTAGGGAAGAGGTTCAGAAATTTTAAGTGTCCCCATACAAATGTATGGGGATAAGCATAAGACCATTGCCTGTTACAGTAATGCCCTGGACCCTGTAGCTGCAGGGCTTCCACCTTGTCTCCGTGCCGTTGCAGCTGCAGCTGCTTTAAGTATAACCTCGGAAACTCTGGTCCTTGGTTCTCCACTTATCATTTCTGTACCTCATGTTTGCTTAACAAAATATGACATTCTTTTGTTGTTTGCAGGTCATATTACACTCACCGATATCCAGTTTTTTAATTCTGCCTCATTGTTATCCACCCTTTGCAGAACCCAAAATTGGTTTTCTATGTTACTGGCTCTTGTCAAAGAAATTCTAAAGGTATTCTTGTGGCTGACTATGCTGTTTATTCTCAACATAAAGTAATTAAAAGTAACCCTTTTCCTTCTGTAAACCCTGCTCAAAAAGCTATTTTTTCCCCCTGTAACTAGAGTTTGTATCCTGACCAAAAATAAATTTGTTAATGTTTTCACTAATTCCCGTTATGCCTTTGGTGTTGTCCATAATTATAATTAACTCTAAAAACAAAAAGGCTCCCCCGCTTTAAAATGCTTCCATATTGAATGGATCTTATGTTGCTGCTTTATAGATGTTGTATGGTTACCTTTTTCTATTGTTGTTGTTACATGTCTAGCTCATTGGCATGCTTTAACAGACTCTGCTGCTAAGGTTGAGGTCCTTTCCGCACCTTAGGCCACATCCATGTTGTTTTGTGTTTATATTAGTTCAGTCTAATATGTATTAGTGATTGTATGTTTATTTTCGGATGGGTAGAAGCTTACCCATGTGCAAAGGCTGACACTAATACAGTCAGCAAAAGACTTTTAAAAAAAATTTATCCCTCGCTTTGGGATCCCTCAGTCTACCAACAGTAAGAGGTCAAGTTATAAAAAAAAGTTTGCAAGGCTCTTAATATCCAACAAAACTTTTATTGCCCATATCACCCTCAGTCTGCAGGGGCAGTGAAAAAACAAAATAATGTTCTAAAAAATAAACTAGCCAAAATTTGCCATGAAACTAGCCTCAAATGGCCAGATGCCCTGCCTTTAGCCCTTATAAATATAAAATCATCATATAACAAAAAGACTAAACTATCACCACACAAGATCCTAATGGGCTGACCCATGAGGCTTTCTAGCTCTCCACCAGTATCAACGCACCTAATAAATATTAATTTAGCTAATTATCAAGCATTAATAAAGTGTGTTAAGGCTTTTCATTCACAAGTCCAAGAAGCCCTTCCCCAAAACCCTCAAAAAGCATATCACAATCTACAGCCCAGTAATTAAATTCACATAAAAGTCCACCAAAAAAAACCCAGCCCTAAAACCACGTTAAAAAGGCCCACTCCAGGTATTTCTCAACACCAACACTGCTGTAAAGTGCCAAAGTTACCAGTCCTGAATGCATGCCTCACACTGTATAAAAAACCTCTGCACCTATAATAACAAAGTCAGTAAAACAGGGTGCAAGTGCTTGTAACCTCTCCCCTGCTCAAAAAAAAAAATTTGCCACTCCAAAACAAAACAAATTTAAAACCACTCCAAAGCGAAAAAAATATACCACGACGTCATCCCTACCACCTCAAAAAAACCCACTTAAAACTCCCCCAGATCACTGGTTCACTAAATAGGTATAGCTAGTGATCTTCTAAATGTTCTGTATTGGCCTTATCTAAATAACTAAATAACTCTCTTTTAATCCAAATTCCTAATTAACAATACACCTGTCAAAAAAATCCCCAAAGTCCATAAAAAAAAAACCCAACAACCTAATAACTTTAAAATACAATTAAAACCCAAGCAACTAAACCATAAAAACAATGCTTCTTAAACTATATTGACACATCTTTATAATTAATTAATCAACTACAAACAAATTTAAATGTGTCTAACTGTTAAATTTGCAGTCATGTTCCCTTGCATTTTAAAAAAAGTATACCCGTAATTCTAATTGTAATAAACACCACACATAAAGTACAAAGAGTTACCATTCCTTTTCCTAACAAAATACATCCACCTAGCTTATAAGTCCCCCCAAAAATACTGCTTTAAAACCAACCAATCCATATAAAAAAAAATTACACTTCACAAAAGTATAAAAGTTAATTATAACACTTGTAGCTATACCTTTCCTATTAACTCTACAAAATATGTAGCCCTAAATAAAAGCTCTTTTAAAAGTTATTTTCTCTACCTCCTAAATATTAGTTATTATAGCATTCGTTTAATGCAAAACTCTTTAGCTTATTCATAAAACATATAAATTTAATAAGCCATTATTTTATTTGTAAAAATAAGGCCCATAAAAAATTACACCTGTAGTAAAAAGGCTCCTGCTACATCAGAGCTATTACCCCTGCCATTAGGCACACACCCACACTACCCCAGGGCAGGCTCCAAAACCAAAAAGCAATCACCGAGGCCCAACAGTATTAAAGTATCACCTTGCCCCAGCTTAAAATTGCATACACTGTCAAAAAAATAAAGCGCGTTGCTAAAGTACTTAAAACAGTGTCCAATGCCACTACCCAAAGTTTTAAAAACATAGCCACTAAAATAAGTAATATCTAACAAATAGTTCTGCAGAACCAAATGGCCCTAAACTTTACCTTAGCAAGCAAAAAAAAAAAATGTGCAGTAATCAATAATACCTGTTGTTCTTATGTAAATAAATCTAGCAAAGTAAAAACCAATGCACATGACATTTTACAAATCGCATCACTATTCCATAACATTTCCCAAAATAATACTTCATAAAATTTCACAGATCTATTTCATGCCTTAACTTCATGGCTACCGAATTTATCCTAGCTTAAACAATTGTTTGCAAATATAATTTATTTTGTTGTTGTTGTTGTTGTTTTCAATGTCAAGCACGCTACCTTTTGTGTGTTTTACCTTCACTCAATTTTTAAAAACCAAAAATAGCTACTATGCAAATAGTCACCCAAATAAAAATTGCTAAAATTAAACTAAAAGTAGACCAAGCTTTCTGCAAATAATGTAAGTGAGTTTCAACTGTAAAACAATTTGACTCAAAAAAAAATTATAAGTTGATTTTTAGTTGCTTAATTATAGTTACTCCATTTTTGCAGCTTCTTTGTTTATATCTCCATTTTTGCAGCTTCTTTGTTTATGTCTTTGTTTGTTATATCTTCCTATTAGTTATTATCCAGTGTTTGCATGTTCTGGTCTTTTATATGTATTTGTTTGTTTAGATTGGGAATTTCCAAAGGGTCTAAAAGGGTGAGGTGTGTGTGGGCAGGAGGCGGGGAGAGATTTTCAAAGAGACAAAGGACAGTAAAGCACCCAACTCCCACACAAATTCAATGGCATTGCGGTTGTGATTTCTGAAAGCACCTAAGTGATTTAGGAGCGTAAGGATCATTTGAATTGAATGGGAATGTGTGCTGCTGAGTCATTTTAGCACTTTTGGAAATGCCATCCTGGGTGTCTATCTGCCTTAGTCCCTTTAAAATCCCAGCTTCATTCATTCATTCTAATTTGTACTATCCCATTCAAAGAGAGCCCAACCTAGGCTCTAGGTGCCTTTGACAATTCTTCAGAATACATCTCTTAATTATCCTGAGGAGAAAAGCTCTTTAAGTGAAAGGGTGGAATAGGCTTCCAAGAGAGGTTGTGGAATCCCCATCAGTGGAGGTTTTTAAGAACAGGTTGGACAAATACGTGCAAGGGATGATCTAAATTTTCTTGGTCCTGTCTCAGTGCAGGGCACTGGAGAATATGACCTATCAAGGTCCCTTCCAGCTCTACATTCCTATAATCCTGAGATAACAGTAAGCCCAGCAGGACTGTAAACATAACAAATCTATTTAACACAGCCGCCAAGAGGACCACCACTGCCTCTTGAGATTGCCCTGTCTCGGCCATCTCTCAATTCACTATGGAGCAGGGATGTCCCAAAAGTTATTAAATTCTCTGGGCACGTATTTTCTGATGCAAAAAAAAAAAATTACACTGGAAATTTGTTCACCACCTCTACTTACAACAAGATTTTTTGAGTTATGGATCAACATGTGAATCAAATTGCAAAAAGCACAAAACCCATCAGAGACTGGACTGCCAGTGCCCCTTTGACTTTCAACCAATCCAGGCAACTCTTTACGTAGTATTAAAGGGAAAGTCCTTCATGTACTTTTACCTGCACTATTGTAAATAAGATCTTTTCCTTTTGTTTTCAGGTGTATGGGGAATGTGAAGGGAAAACAAGATGGGGTCTTTGTTTTGCTGAGAACTGATTTTAGAATTCACTGTAAAAAGTCTGAGATAGAAAATGTTTTGTTAGCAGTTGTTTAATTTTAAAATGTTTTGTTGTAATAATATAGTTAAGAGGTCTAGACACTAGTACAGAAGGAATGCAGAGAAAGACCTTGTAATTTAGATAAGGAAAGTTGCTAGTATTCAGTTAGAAAATTCCTAGATAATACTTTTTAGTATGTATGACCATGGAAACTGTGACGTGTTAAAACTTGTTTATACCATTCTATAAATACGGTCAGTTTTTTGGAAACAGGAGTGATTTCCTTATGTTTGAAGGGATCACCTTCTTTACGTAAAGAATAAACTTTGATTTTGCTAATCTGTTGTTGGCTAATTCTGGACCCCTGCCTAGGCAACGGACATAGTGAGTAAGGACCCCCGAGTTTGGGTTCTTCCACAGGAAGAGCCTCTGCAAAAATGGAGGAAATAAAACAATATTTACTTCAGCTGAAGTCTCTCGAAAGCTTATGCCTGCAAATATTAAATTTGTTAGTCTTTAAAGTGCCACAGAACTCTCGTTGTTTATATTATATATAGATTATTATATCTAAACCTGAGATTTTCAAAGATGGCTTTGGCATCTGGATCCTAATTTCAGATTTGAAAGTTTCAGTTCAGATGAAATCCTGATTTAGAACTTCAACTCTGGACTCACTCACCCTTGCATAAATCAGGAGTGAATGATTAGTGATTGATGGAATTATCTCTATTTATACCAGTGTACGTGACATCGGCCCATTGTATCGGGAAAATCCAAAACTAGATGGTTCCTGATGATTTTAAAGGGAAGCAAACACTCAAGGACTGGCTTCAAGATTTGGGGTGCTGTTTTGAAAACAATGATCAGGCAATGTCTAAATCTTCAAATCTAGGTAATGATAAAATCTAAGGCTTGATTCTGGTTTCAGGCTGGTTTTACACTTGTGTAATCTCATAGTGATGAATTGTGTCTTCTCTTTACACTACCATGAACTAGGAGGAACACTAATGAAGTCAATGGAGTTACTTCTGAACAGAGCCAGGCTGAAGTGTTTTCCAACAAAAAATGCTGTTTTGTCATAATTGGAAACTATTGGGGGAAATGGGTCAATTCTGATATAATTTTTTATTGAAAATTTTCAAAATGCTACAAAAATCAAAATGGAGCATTTGGTTTCAAATTTATTTTATTTTTTTTAGTTATCTAGCTAAAAATATAACACATTACCTTATATTTTATATTATATATTTATATGTAGTGTTTTATATTACCTTATAATGCTTCGCTATTGTTGAAAGGAAACATTTTAATAAGGTCATTTTGATCATTCTGAATCAAGATACTTCACAATTTCAGTTGTCCAAGATACTTTGGAGTTTGGACGTTTTGAAACAATTTGATATGGAAAAGAATTTCACAATGCCCAACATTTCTCAAAGGATAGCAATTCTGTTTTCTTACCTGCTCTTCTTCTGAGCTACTCCTGTGCAAATCAGAGAAAAATTGGGCCCCTGATGCCTAGATCTGTGAGACCCTCAAACCTTAAAGGAAAAAAAAAGACTCATCTTTAACCCTTATAATCCAAACATGATTTCCTAGGTTTATGGTTAAGGTCTTTAGCTGTGTGAAATGACTCATAATGCATGTGTTTTGTTTTTCATTGTTCAGGACATGTTTTTGGACAACAGAGAGGACACCAGAAGAATGCACTACTTAAATCAGGTGGGTCATTCTATTTCCAGAACCATGGGCCTGTTTTAATGAAATGAGGTTTATCCTGCCATGACTCCACTGATGTGAAAGCAGCTCATTCTGATTTGCACCAATGTGAGGAGCTATGTCTACACTACAGCCCCCTTCGCGTAGACATAGTATACCAGTATTTGACCACTATTTCCCGCAGCAACATTAGCTACATCGACAGAATCACTCTTTTATCTTCATAGCTGCATCTATACACAGGTTTTTTTCCATAGCTATGTTGGTTATTTTCACACCCGTGACTGACACAGGTATGCCTTATAAGTGTAGATCAAGCCAGAGGGGAATCAAGCTATTTACATTAATGACACATATGATTTCCATGGGTCTCATTCTCCCTTTGTAATGAATGTTAACACTGATCATTTCTGTTTGATGAACTGTTGCCCAGAAAAAAATCACCCTGAAAGCTCATACCTGACCTTCTGTACATGGGATATTTTACCAGTTATCCAGTTGTAGTTATACCAGAATAACCCTCATGTGGACATTCTTGTTCTGGTATAGGAGTGGCTTTCTTGCATTAGCTTAAACCATGTCCAGTGAGATATAAGCTAAAACTAAAAAGGCAAAAATTATTATCCAAAAGAGAGGAGAAGATTCCAAGGCCAGAAGGAACCATTGTGACCATCTACTCCAACCTCCTGTATAACACAGGCCAGAGAACTTCTCCAAAATAATTCCTAGAGCAGTTATTTTTAGAAAAACATCCAATCTCAATTTATAATCACCAGTGATGGAAACTCCACCACAACCCTGGGTAAGTTTCACCAAGGGCTAATTACTTTTACTGTTAAAAAATGTACACCTTATTGCAAGTCTGAGGATATGCCTACATTGATGGTAGCACTGTCAGAGCCGCTGGATCGATTCTGCAGGATCGATTCAGCAGCAGTGGAGACCTGCTCAATCGATCCGGAAGTCAACAGCATTAATCCACCCCCGCAAAAGGGTAACGCTGCGTAGACCGGAGGGCATTTCCAGTCAGCGCAGCAAAGTGGGGATGCCACAGTAAGTAGAAGTTAGGAAGTCAATGCGAGATATGCAAGATACCCTACATAGCTTGCTTCCCGTTGACTGTTGCCGAATTTCGCCGGCAGTGTAAACCATGGCTGAATTTGTCTGGCTTCTATGTCCAGCTATTGAATAATGCTATAACTTTAGATGTATCTATAAGTACTTACATCGGAAGCAAATTCCAGATGAGCCCAGAAGTTCTTTTGTGACCTGTGCTATACAGGAGGTCAGAACAGATGATCACAATGGCCCCTTCTGGCCTGAGAAGTTATGAATTGTAATGTAAGAGACAAGGTGTGTGATGTAATATATTTTATGGCCCAACATCTGTTGGTGGAAAGAACAAGCTTTTGAGGTTCACAGAACTCTTCTTCAGATACTGCCGCACCCACCTTGTCTCTTGCATATCCTGGGGCCAACATGGATACCATAACACCGCAAAAAACAATAAATTTTAATGTATGTTAGATACCTAGGTGTTTTTGAAAATCACACTAGGAATCTCCATCTTTTGGCACGTAAATACCTCAAAAAAACCTGTTGAATGTCCAAGTCCCATTGGTGCCTTTGGAAGTCTTTGAATTTTCAAAGGAGACCTAGGTTTTTAGGATTTAGGTGCCCAAATACCATTGACATATGTGTACCTATCTTCCCTAATCTCCATAACAAATGGAAGCCAAGGAACCAGATATTTAAAGTATAACTGAAAATCCCAAGGCCATATAGGGAATCAGGGGGGAGCCAGGAAAAGAACCCAAATGTCTTTTTGATCTCCCAGTGGTGGGAAGTTTGCAAGCAGAAGGCATTTCAAAGGTGTCCTTGTGAAGTCCAGCTTCTGCAGAAAGAAAATTCTGACATTTCAAAATTTAATCACAATGAAACCAAACAATTTCTAAATGTTTGAAAAAAGTATTTTCAGGTCAATCAAAGCTTTCCCTTTTGACAAAGTGGGCAAGATTTGTCCTAATTCAGACATTGTTGAAAATTTTACTTTGTATTCCATATACAATAAAATCAATGTTGGGTACTAAAATTTAAACATTCCATTCTGATAAGGTACATTTCAACCTAGCAAAACACAATTTTTTCCCCAAAAGAAATATTATCAAAATCATTAAGTTCCAAATTTTGACCAAGGTTGCCACGTTCCATAGTTTGTGAAAAACAACATGCTAAAGTTGGCATTGTGACTGAATGGCTGTTTCTGATGCAGAATGTGTTGCTAGGACATTTGTAACCAGGTCTAATGTGAAGTCATGAAGTTAAGGCTTCCTTCCCAGCTCCCATCACCAGCCCAAAATCCCAAAGTTCAGTTTATTAACATCTACCCTTCACCCAGCTTGCTATATCTAGTGGAAGGCATTTCCTTAGATGCCCAGAACATTCCCAGGGGCTTTGGGTGTCTCCTTAGCATGCACCAGCGACAAGCAGCGTGTACCCTAAAGCAGATAACACTGGAACATGAATGCGGAGTAGCCGTTGACTAGGGGGATCCGGCAGTTTAGTGTGAGCTGCAACTTCTTCCAAACTCCATTACAACCCAGTTACAATCCACTCAGAGTTTCTGACACTGGGGTCCTGAACCTCCTCTGGGAGTAGCCCAAGGTGGAGTTATGGGTGACGAAGAGAAATTAAATCTTGATGCAAGGGAGAGCTGGGGTTGTGGCCAAAGAGGATGCTGAACTAATCAGGTGGACAGCTGAGGAGGCCTGATTTTTGGCAGGCTGGAAGGTGTGTGAGGTGGTTGTCAGGGAGGTGATAATTAGACATTACGAATGGCTGGCTGTTTGCTTCTTATACGTGGTCAGCAAGAACAACCAAATTGCCTCTTCAGAGCTTAGTCAGCACCAAGCAGTTCAAACCCCAAACCAGTTGTCATTTGAGCTCCTCTGTCCTTCTCTGTTTGTACCTGTGGAGAATCTGATGATTGCAGGTTTGGTAGCATGGTTGGAAGTGGGATTTCTTGGGGGCTTCTTGTTCCATTGCAATCCTGCCCCACCTGGGAGTGTCACCCCTTGTGACCCCAAATCTCTGTTGGGAGTTGGCCCGGCTGGAGATGCGCTAGGTACTGAGGATGTTTCAGACTGATTCAAGAAAGAGCCGCAGAGTGGGACAAAAGAGGCCATTGATGGGATCAGGTTGACAGGTGAGGAAGGTACTGCTCATGTTTGAATATTGGACAGGCTGGCAGGGGCAGGCTGTAGGTGTTAGGGGGCCAGAGAGCAGGTAACTACATAACCCTATCAGGTTATTTGATTGTTTCTTATAAAAGAAGTGGCCATGCTTTCACTTGGAAGAGGTAGGTCATTATATTCCTGGGGGCACAGGGCATCATTCACAGCCTTTGCTAACCTCTCCCCAGCACACAGTGCTGCAAGGCCAGATGACAGTCTGTCCTTTAATGATGGGACTTTCCAAACAATATAAAATGCAACGGAAGCTGAGTATCTGCCTCTCTGAGGTTTCCTTAAAAATCATAACCTCGGTCCTTCAAGGTGCTGATGAATAGCTTCAGCATCAATGGTAGGATTTTTTAAAGGAGCCTAATGGAATTAAATGCCTGACTTCCACTGAATTCCAGGACAAATTGGGTGCCTAAATGCCTTAGGCTCCTTTGAAAATCGGATCCTAGATCTATAGGGTGGGGACCCATAGGGAATGCACCTCTAACTGACACGCTTATTTAGCTGTACAGGACTCGGGTATTTTTCACATCAGCACTGGAGCTGATGGAAAAGTATTTTTCCTGGGGGTGGAGAAGTGGGGGTTTAGACAATAAAACAAAACCAAGACTGATATTTTTTCAGTTTTCGAAAACTGGCTCTGATCAAACATTTCAGTGCTTGGTAAATGTATGAGGGGAAAAATTGCTCATTTTCAGAATTAAAAATAAATAGAGTTCGCTGTGTCACACAGCGGTCGGACTAGATGACCCCAATGGTCCCTTCTGGCCTTGAAATCTACCAATATAATATTATTTCACCAAAATGTGCCCTTCCAGTTTTTCTTCTAAGAACCAATTCTTCTTTAGCCAAAATGCCCATTTGGTTGAAGAGCCGTTTTTCATGAAATAAATAAGTACATAAATATTTTGAGCAGCCCTCGTCACACCCAGGTGCTCAGACTGGCAGCCAGGTGTCACGGAAATGTGAGTTGTAACCACTACACTTCCCCATCTACTGAGGTGGGGCCTGACGATCTAGGCCCACAGGTACAAACAGATTCAGCAGCCAGGTGTCTGACCCTGCACTGACTGTTGCATCCCTGCTCCCAAGAGGCTTTGGGCACTGGGAACATGAGTCTTTTCTCTCTCTGTCTCCAGGGGATCACAGGATAGATGGTCATACCATGTTCTTTTCCCCCCCAGGTACTCATTGCACTTGTGCCCATTGTCGGTGTATCCTCCTCCTCCTGGAGCATTGGGTTCAAGCCTCAGTCGGGAAATACAGCGAGGGAATCTTCAGGGAGCTGAAGGAAATCCTGAAAGGCAGGTGGAACTAGATTTACCTCCTGTTCCCGTGTCTAATCATTTAAGGTGTGGTTTTCAAATGGGGTCTAAAACCTACTTCCTTGAGCGCCGTAGGAAATCCCGCTATCAGGTGAATGAATCGCTGCGTGCTTGTTTCCATGACAACGTCCCTGTATTTGCCAATATTGTCACACATCCCCAAGGCTGTTGCGATAAACGCAGGCCAAGGTTTCCAAAAGGGCCTCAGGGAGTTAGGACCCCAAATCCTATTGCTTTTTAATGGGAGCTGGGCACCAAAACTGCCTTTGATTATTCCTGTACCTTGAACACCTCTAATGAGCTTTCCATCGCTTGCCCCAAACTGAACCTCACTTCACACATTATTTAAGCAGACGAGAGCAGGAAGAAGGCCTACCGGAAGTGCTGTGAAATGAGTGAAACCTGGGGTTCGAAGACCTGGGAAGAAAGAATGAGGGAGTGCGCTGAACTTCTTGAAATGGAATTTGGAAAAATGCATCGTAGGGCACAGTCACTGGCCATGGGAGGCAAGTAAATAGTTTTGCTCTTCTTTTAAAAGTTACTTTTTTAAAATGTAGTTGTTTTTCTTTGATTTATTCTGGTATCTGTAAGAACAAAAAGAGGTCTAGCACCCTAGACATTCTTTCCAAATATACAATAATATACAGTGATTCATACAGCATACCACCGCCAACAGCTTTACAATAACGAGCTTTGCAGAAGTTCCCACAATAGTCGAACTATGAACACAGCTGGGTGCTAAACATGAGAGACTCTCTGAAAGGAAGCTGATAAATTCAAAAAGTTCAGAAACGAGTGACATGATTCTATGACAAGAATGACCTGAGGCCTGGAAAAACTCAGCCTCTTAAATGATTGACGAAGGGATTTCAATTAATTGAGCTTAACCAAGAGAAGGCAGGAGATGACTTGATCACAGCCCATAAGCACCTACGAGGGAGGAGATTTTTTCAGAGCAGATTGCTCTTTCCTCTAGCAGATCATGTCAGAGCCAGCTCTAATGGCTGGAAGCTGAAGCTAGACAAATTCAGACTAGAGGTGTAATAAGAATTTTAACAGAGGGAAAATTAACCACTGGAAAATGTCCCTAGGCATGCGGCAGAATCTCCATCAGTTAGAGTCTTTAAATATAAATTAGATGTCACTTTTGTAAAGATGTTTTCTAGTTCAGCCAGAAGTTTTGGGACTGATGAGTCATAGAATATTAGAGTATTAGGGTTGGAGGGGACCTCAAGAGATTATCTAGTCCAACCCCCGGCTCAGAGCAGGAGTTACTGTGTGGAGCACAGGACTTATGAGGAGAGGCTAAGGAAACTGGGCTTGTTTAGTTTGCAAAAGAGAAGAATGAGGGGGGATTTGATAGCAGGCTTTAACTACCTGAAAGGGGGTTCCAGGGAGGATGGGGCTAGGCTGTTCTCGGTGGTGGCAGATGACAGAACAAGGAGCAACGGTCTCAAGCTGAGGCTTGACAAAGCCCTGGCTGGGATGATATAGCTGAGGTTAGTCCTGCTTTGAGCAGGGGCTTGGACTAGATGACCTCCTGAGGTCCCTTCCAACTCTAATATTCTATGATTCCATGATTCTAAATTCACTGCCCATGTTATGCAGTGAGTCACACTAGATATGACAGTTTCTGGCATTTTAAAAAAATGATGCAATGAATCTTTCCAAACATCTCCCTCTTTACAGTGAGTGGTACCTGACTCTCCACATCTCCTGCTGCCATTACATAGCTGTCTCTCTCTCTCTCCCTATACATTTCTGCAGCTGTGAAAATGTAAATCAATAAAAATCTTTAAAAAATGCTTATAAAGAAACATTGATATTATGCATGGAGATTATGAGAATTATAATTTCATTATTTTTAATAACAATAATACCTAGCTCTGATGTAGCACTTTTCATCAGAAGAGCGCAATGCACGTTACAAAGCAGGTCACTCTCATTATCCCCGTTTAACAGCAGAAGAAGTAGAGGCATGGGATGGTGAAGTGACACGCCCAATGCCAGAGCTGGGTACAGGACTTAGAGCTCTTGAGTCCCACCCTAGTGCTCTACCCATTAGACAACACTGCCTGCTGAGGTCATTGTCTTACGGGGGGAAATTTCACCTAGGGCTGCAGAAAGGCACCAAGTGGCATTTTCAAACGTGTCTAGGCAGGTGAAGTGCCCAGTCCCTGTTATATTCTATAGGAGCTCGGAATTGCCCGTGCACCATCGAAAATCCCACTAGGCACCTACCTGCATCTCTAGTGCCTAAATACTTTCAAAACCCTTCCCCTGTGTCTTCCCCTGTGTTTTTAAATAAGAACATAAGAAGTGCCCTAAGAAGATAGATGGATGGTCCATCTACCCACTACCCTCTCTCTGACAGGCTGGTACCAGACTGTGATATAGCGAAGGCAGAAGGCTGTAGGAAAGTGATCCTATTTACAAACCAGGAGGTGGGCAGGCGTCAGCCCGCCCACCGCTCAAGGCCCCTCCCCCAGCCTAAGGGGAGGAGCCACTAGACCTAGAATGTAACTAATTGCTTGGGACAACAAATGTAAAAACAGGAAAGGGCGTGAGAGTCAGAGGTATAAACGAAAGGAACCGGAAGGGGACACCGAGCTGAGAGCCCCGGACAGCGCCCACCACTCCCGGAAGGTGTCGACGGAGCCGGTGGACACCGCCCAGGAGAACTCTGCCCGGAGACGTGAACAAAGAAGGGAACAGAAACAGGCCCCCACAGTCGCAGGGAGCCTCCCCAGCCAACCTCCCCTCCCTGGTATTGAAGATGGTGACTTTGGCCAGGGCCAAGAGGAGGTTGACGAGGAGGTCCTGCGACTTTGTGGGGCCACGGATGGGGTGTGCGTAAATAAACAAGTGTGGGGAAAAGTGCAGCCAGAACCTCAGCAGGAGGTTCTGGAGGATCCGGAAGAGGGGCTGCAGCCTGGCGCACTCCAGGTACGCGTGCGCCAGGGTCTCCCTCGTGCCGCAGAAGGGGCAGGTGTCGGGGCGGGGGGTGAACCGCACCAAGAACACGCCTTTGCTCACGGCTCCGTGCAGGAGCCACCAGCTGATGTCCCCGGCGGGCCCATCCAGCTCCGGTGGGGTCAAGGTGGAATACAGGCTGGCCCACTGCGGGTCCCTGACCTCCACGGTTGGCAGCAGGTCCCGCCATTTGGTGTCGGGGCAGGACGCGATGGCGGGGAAGTGAAGGGTGTGGAGCACGAGCGTGTAAAGATGGTCTCTCGGCGCGGTTCGGAAAGGGACCGGCTGCAGATCGCGCAGCCGGTTCGGTGAGTAGGGAGGAGGGGGCCGAGTGGGCTCGTGGGGCCGGGGCCCGATGGAGAGTGCTGGAGGGCCGGGGCTGAGGGGCAGGGCGGGGAGCACCCTCTCCCAGGACCTGCTCGAGGTAGGCGTGAGCAGTGGGGGGCAAGGCTGCCCTCACCTCCCAGAGTACGCGCCGGGGGGTTCGAAGGGTGGAGAGCCCCATGCGCCGAGCCAGGTTTGCAGGGTTAGGGGTCAGTGCCGGGCAACAGGCCGGGCTGGGTCAGGGGCTGGGGGCTCTGGCAGCGAGCGCGGCGCCAGCACCAACGGCCCTGCTGGACACCCTGGGCCTGGCCAGCCTGGGGCAGCCAGCGAGTCCCAGGGCCTGGGGCTCTGCCCGGGAGGGGGTGACAGGTTGGGATACAGAGTGACCTAAACAAACTGGAGGATTGGGCCAAAAGAAATCTAATGAGGTTCAACAAAGATAAGTACAGAGTCCTCCACTTAGGAAGGAAGAATCCCATGCACAGCTATAGACTGGGGACCAACGAACTGGGCAGCAGCTCTGCAGAAAGGGACCTGGGGGTAATGGTGGATAAAAAGCTGGCTATGAGTCAGCAGTGTGCCCTGGTTGTCAAGAAGGCTAATAGCATATTGGGCTGCATTAGGAGGGGCATTGCCAGCAGGTCACGGGAAGTGATTATTCCCCTCTATTCGGCATTGGTGAGGCCGCATTTAGAGTATTGTGTCCAGTTTTGGGCCCCCCACTACAAAAAGGATGTGGACAAGTTGGAGAGAGTCCAGCGGAGGGCAACCAAAATGATTAGGGGCTGGAGCACATGACTTCTGAGGAGAGGCTGAGGGAACTGGGCTTGTTTAGTCTGCAAAAGAGAAGAGTGAGGGGGATTTGATAGCGGCCTTTAACTACCTGAAAGGGGGTTCCAGGGAGGATGGGGCTAGGCTGTTCTCGGTGGTGGCAGATGACAGAACAAGGAGCAACGGTCTCAAGTTGCAGTTGGGGAGGTCTAGGTTGGACATTAGGAAAAAGTTTTTCACTAGGAGGGTGGTGAAGCACTGGAATGGGTTACCTAGGGAGGTGGTGGAATCTCCATCCTTAGAGGTTTTTAAGCTGAGGCTTGACAAAGCCCTGGCTGGGATGATATAGCTGAGGTTAGTCCTGCTTTGAGCAGGGGGTTGGACTAGATGATCTCCTGAGGTCCCTTCCAACTCTAATATTCTATGATTCTATGATTCTATGAAAGTGAGCAATGATTCAGTAGAGATGGGCTGTTAAAAATAGAGAAATGTATGTCTGAATTTGTAAGCAAGTAGTTTTAATTGAGATAAAACTTGGGGTATGCAAGAAAAGTCAGCCTCCATAAAGGGGCACAATAGACTGCAAAGGTTGAGACCCGCTGGCGTAGAGGTCCTCTTTCCTTCAGTGCTCTGTCCTCAGCACTTCAATCACCAGGCAACTTTGAAAACCTCAGGTTAAGTTATTATCTCAGAGTCTCTGCATGGTTTTCTGAAATCCACATTTAATGATGGCTTTCCACAAGGCTGCCTTGACCTCCCTGTTTCTCAGGCTATAGATGAGGGGGTTTACCAGGGGAGTCAGGATCGTGTAGCAAAGAGGGAAGACATTGTTCAGCTCTCGCAAAGTGTCACTTTTTGGAAGCAGGTGGATGATCATTATGGTTCCATAGAAAACTGTCACCACGATGAGGTGAGAGGAGCAGGTGGAAAAGGCTTTTTGCCTCCCGGTGGTGGAAGCAATTCTCAGGATGGTGGTGATGATACACGCGTAGGATATCAGGGTTAGCAGGAATGGAGGCAAGGTGAATACACAGGCTAGGATGAAATCCATCAATATGACCTGGTGGGTGTCACTGCAGGAGAGTTCCATCAGTGGGATGGAGTCACAATAGAAATGGTCAATTTCATTCGGGCTACAGAATATTAACTGTGATAGGAATAACTCAAAGACGGTAATAGCCAGACAACCATTTAGCCAGGACCCAGCAGCCAATTGGAGACAAAACCTGGGATTCATAAGAGTTGAATAGTGCAGGGGTTTACATATCGCTAAATTCCGATCATAAGACATCATTGCTAGGAGATAGCATTTGGTAGCTGCCAGAAAACCTAACATCTACAGTTGTGTGAAGCAGCCACTGACTGAGATGGTTCTGTCTCCAGTCAGGAGACTGACCAGCATCCTGGGCAGGATGGCGGAGGTGTAGCAGGTCTCCAAGAAGGACAGGTTTCCCAGGAGGAAGTACATGGGGGTGTGAAGGTGCCGATCAGTCGCAACGAGCACCACGATAAGATTGTTCGTGCCCATGGTTGCGATGCAGATCACTAAGAACACCAAGAAGAGAAGAATTTGCAGGTCAGGGAGATCCCCGAATGCCAGGAGGATGAATTCTGTGGCGGCCGTTTGGTTTCTCCAGTCTGTCTGCCATGGGCTGAGTCTGAGATCAATAAAATAAACTGTGCAATTGAATCAGAAGAACATAGGGTTAAGTTAACCAAGCCCCATGAATTAATTCCTTCAATGTACAGGAACTCACCTTCCTCTCCTGACCACAGCCTGTAATTTTAAGGCAAAATGTAGACTTCAGAGCAAACTGCCAGAACTCTGTCATAGAACCATAGAATATTAGGTTGGAAGGGACCTCAGGATGTCATCTAGTCCCCACCCCTGCTCAAAGCAGGACTAACTTCAGCTAAATGATCCCAGCCAGGGCTTTGTCAGGCCAGGCCTTAAAAACCTCTAAGGATGGAGATTCGACCACCTCCCTAGGTAAACCATTCCAGTGCTTCACCACCCCCATAGGGAAAAAGATTTTCCTAATGTCCAACCTAGACCTCCCGCACTGCAACTTGAGACCATTGCTCCTAGTTCTGTCATCTGCCACCACTGAGAACAGCCTAGCTCCATCCTTCCTGGAGCCCCCTTTCAGGTAGTTGACAGCCA
This sequence comes from Emydura macquarii macquarii, assembly GCF_026122565.2. Taxonomy (NCBI): domain Eukaryota; kingdom Metazoa; phylum Chordata; order Testudines; family Chelidae; genus Emydura; species Emydura macquarii. Next base: position 254,666 of record NW_027132266.1, read on the forward strand.
CTGTAAAATCCCCCCTCACTCTTCTCTTCTGCAGATTAAACAAGCCTAGTTCCCTCAGCCTTTATTCATCATTCATGTGCTCCAGCCCCCTAAGCATTTTTTTGCCCTCCGCTGGACTCTCTCCAATTTCTGCACTTCCTTCTTGTAGTGGGGGGCCAAAACTGGAGACAGTACTCTAGATGTTGCCCCACCTGTGCCGAATAGAGGGAAATAATCACTTCCCTCAATCTGCTGGCAACGCTCTTATTAATGCAACCCAATATGCCGTTAGCCTTCTTGGCAACAAGGGCACACTGCTGACTCATATCCAGCTTCTTCTTCACGGTAACTCACAGGTCTTTTTATGCAGAACTGCTGCCTAGCCAGTCAGTTCCCGGGCTGTAGCAGTTCATGGGACTCTTCCATCCTAAGTGTCATCTGCAATCCTCTCCATTCTCCGGACCAGAAATCGTTTTTGTCCTTGTCCACTATAAAGAGCCCAATATTAAATATCTCTTCTCCAGGTAAACTGTAATCAAGTCACCTCTTAACATTCTCTTTGTTAAAATTAATAGATTGAGCTCCTTCAGTCTATAGCTGTAAGGCATGTTTTCTAATCCTTGAATGATTCTCATGTCTCTTCTCAGAACCCTCTGCAATTTATCAACGTCCTTCTTGAATTGTGGACATCAGAACTGGACACAGTATTACAGCATCCCTCGCACCAGTGCCAAATACAGAGGTAAAATAACCTCCCTGCTAGTACTTGAGATTCCCATGTTTATGTATTCATTAACCAGCTGATTATCCACCACGGCAACCACACCTGCTGAATTTAAAAGCTGGTTGAAATTTTTTTTCTCCACAAAAATCCCCCCCAACACCTCTCATTTTGATCGGACTGAAAATACTTTCCAATTTTTCAATTTGCCAAGATTTTTGAAAAATGACATTTTCTGTTTGACCAGAAACTAAACTATTTTTAAAATGTTTTTTTAATTCCCACTGAACCAAAAATATCATTTTTGCCTAGCTCAGTCATGATATTATACACTATGATGATGACTAGTGTTAGCAGGATTAATTATTGTATACATAGAAAATAACAAATGTCATTCTGGGGTGATATTAATAGAAGTATCAGCTGTAAACACCGGAGGTAATTGTCCTATCTGAGGTAATTGACCTGTCTGCTCAGCACTGGTGTGACCTCAGCTGAAGTCACATGTCAGTTCTGGGTGCCGTGTTTTAAGAAAGACGTGGGCAAATTCTAGAGTCCACAGGAAAACAACACCTATGATAAAAGGTTAGAAAATATGATCTCTGAGAATAGGTTAACAAATCTGGACAGGTTTAGTCTTGAGAAAAGACAACTGAAGGGGGACCTGATACTAGTCTTGAAACGTGTTAAGGACTATTATAAAGAAGACACTGATCAATTGTTTTGCATTGCACAAAAGGTAGGAGAAGCAGTGATTGCTTAACCTGCAGCAAGGGAGATTTAAGTTAGGCAACACTTTCTAACTATGACAATAGTGAAGCTCTGGAACAAGCTTCCAAGGGAAGCTCTGGAGATTCTTAAGAACGTTGTTGAAGGTTTTTGAGAACACGTTACAGAAACACCTATCAGGGATGGTCTAGGTTTACTTGGTCTGACCTCAGCACCGATGGCTAGACTTGATTACTTCTCAAAGTCACGTCAAGCCCTACATTTCTAAGATTCTATGCTAATTAATCATAAATGTAATAATTAATACTTAAGTTATTATTAATAACAATGTTATTCAATTGCAGCCAAATAGCACGGCAGGTTTGCATTATAATCAGAACTGGTAAAAAACAATCTTAGCAAATTTCAACTTCTGACTGGAAAATCAAAAGCTTATTTTTTTCTTTCATTTTTGGCAGTCAGAAACCAATACATAAAAAATAAAAATTGTCCACAAACTACGAGAGAGCCAATGTTTTCAGATTTCAGGTTTTCTGTTTTATGAAGAAAAATCGAAAGTGTTCAAAGAAAGAATACAACTTCTTTTAAAATGTTCCTTTCCTCCCAAATCCAATTTTCCATTAAAAATGTTTAGGTATAAAAATGTCCTAATTGTCAGACACCACCTTTCCAGTTGGAGAAAACATTTCTTCTTTCTGTAGATATTTTATTATTCCTATCATTATTTAGAGCAGTGGTTCTTAACCTTTCCAAACTACTGTACCCCTGAAGCCTGAGTCCCACCCCCACGGGGCTGAGGCATGTAACTTAGTTTCATGGCGCCCCTGTGGCTCCAGGCAATTACCTTTCTTGCCACCCCCAATACCAGCTCTGCACTTGCGACCCCTCTAAAACTCCAGGTTAAGAAACACTGATTTAGAGTGTAACCTCTTCAGGGGAAGGATTGTCTCTTATTCTCAATGGGTAAAGTGGCTAGCAAGATATTGGTGTAAATGTAATAATAGTAATAATAATAATGAATTAATGTATTTATTCAGGTGAGAATCGAATTCATGGAAAGGATCAACCAGTCCACCATGAGGGAATTCATTCTCCTGGGTTTCCCTGCCTCTTTCCAGCTGCGTTACCTGACCAAGTGGGGCCTGATATTAGTGCTCTAAAAGGAAGTTATTCTTCAACGTCCTTTCCATGTTTCATAAAATAGGTTATTGTCTCTGACTCCAGCCTTGTTCTCAGTCATGCTTCAGCCATTTTCGTGTTCCAGCCCGACCCTTGTGTCACCAGGCTTGGTATGGTTCACAGCCGGGAGGACCAATCTCAGGTCAGACTGTCAAACAATTGGGCTGACATCCTCATTCTGGTGGCATAGTCTATAATTAGATTTAAGTAAACCAGCCACAAATGTGTGTTCCGGTACCTCTATATTAGCTTCCCATGGAGCCACAGGAAGTCCGCTTAGACACTCCATGCTATACTATCTGCCAGACAAACTGGACTTCTGTGGTAAAAGGTTACTAAAACCAAAATTCACCACACTTTAGGTTCTTCCAGCCCCAGGGGACCAGTCACTTATCCAGGTCAATGGATGCTCAGGACCTTACACCAAAGATACTGTTATAGCAAATCCTTATTTATTAACTCAGAAAAAGAAAGGCGAGTTTCTGAAAGGCAAAAGCACATAAAATACATTACAAGTGAAACAAAGTATGTAGTCCAAAATAATACCAGGGATATTAAATCTGCCAATTTTCTATAAGTCTCTCTGGGTTGCCCAAATAGTTCTTGGGGATCTCAGTCCTTTTATTCAAAATTTCCTCTGTCAGAATTCACCAGTCAAGAGAAGGTGGCCAGGGGACTTTGTTCTCCCTTTTTATAACGTGACCCTTTTTGCTGGAAAAATCCTTGCTATGTCATTGGGTCAAGCAGTTCCATGGCATAGGTCATGAACAGCAAATTCTAGTTTGCACCGTCTGCATATATGCCGTTTGAGGTGTGTTCGGGAATGATGTGCAATGTCTCTAGTTTACAGTTCCTTTGTTATCCCTGAAGCGCAAACCTGTGGGCCTTTCTCAGATTCCCTTGATGTTGAGTTCCAAACATATAGCAAAGTTTCATATCTCCACACACAATGCTGATACACACATTAGAACAAGATAATAATACTCAGCAGATTACAACTTTTCCAATGATAGCTCACGAGGCATATTGTACAAGGTTTATCACAATTTTGTAACAGTGGTGACCATATTAGCGTAGACGGTCACCTTCCCCCTTAGACAGCATCACACTTGGCTCCCAGCCCCACTCTTGCTTTTTTCCAAAGCTCTTGACTCCTGACTCCAACTCTTACCTTTCTCTCCAGTTCCTGGCCTGACTGCCATTGCTCCAACCACTAGGCCTGACCCTCCATATCTTGATTTCTGACACTGGCCCAATATCTCTTGGCTCAGATAGTAAGCTATGGAGTTGGCCTATGTGAGGATATTAGCCAGGGTCAACATTTTGTTTGAAATAAGTGCTACTCCTTCTTCCTTTGAAATCACTGGTAAAACTCAGTGACTTGAATGGTCGCTTGAGAGTGTTCAAATTGATCAGCAAAAGTAAAGTTGAAAGAAAGAAAGAAAGAATCTTAGTTTCTGTTTTGTGAAACAGCAGTGAAGATAGGAATTCAAATACTGAAATCAGACAGAATTCATATCTCCTCATACTTAGATTTTTTTTTCATATGGTACTTTCTGAATTTCATTACTTAGGTTTGCAGCTGAACAACCTGAGAGTTCCAGGGTAAATCCCTACAGTAATTTTGATTTGACAAGTTATAATGCACAGAAATTTGCCCTGAACTCAAAATTATGTTAATCTCAAAAAATGCTGCAGGATTGGACTCCATCTGTGGTTTTCATCATTTCATGACCAAATCAAAAGGGAAAAGATTTTTAGTTGTTTATTTTACTAAGTTTATTGCATCTTAAAATGGAGAGATAATGGGCCTAGTTCTCTATTTATTTACACAAGCTTTAGAACAGTGTAAATGCATTTATTTCCACAGAGTGACTCCTGATTTACATCAGGCTGAATGAAAGGGGTATTAGGCCCATTGACTCTAACAGAGTTACTCTTGATTTACATGGAGGTGAGTGAGAGAGGAAACGGGCCCAGTGACTCCTCTGGCACTACTCCTGATTTACATCAGGATGAGTGAGAGGAGAATCAGACCCATTGATCTGAATGTGGCTACTAGTGATTTACACCTGGTGAGTGACTGTTCCTTATTTACACAAATATGAGTGAAATTTGAATCAAGACCACTTGCTTTATTGAGCTATGCTACAAGACACAGCATAGGAGTATTGTACTTAGATGACTCAGTTGTCATACTTTGTTGTCTTAAATATGTTCTATGGCCAGTGTTCTGGAACGTTATAGGAACAAGGAAATTGCCATGAAGGAGCATCCTGTCTCCAGTGGTGGCCATTATCAGCTGTTTCAAAGACAGAAGAATTGTATGATAAATCATGGACAAAATTTACTCCTAACTCAAAAAGGCAGCAACCAACTCATATCCCAAAGAATGAAGTCCTTATAAATATCAAAGCCATTATTTGATTCTGAAGATATATTTAGCTAAATAATATCCAGAGGCAATGAATTCTACAGGCAAACTAGTCATGTAAGTGGAAAGAGAGACAGGCAGAAAACCATAGACAGACACACAGAAAAAAAGAAAAATGGATAGACAGACCGATAAATACTGTGGATCCCAAGGATTTATTTGTTTCTTCCTGAAAAACTGCCCCCAATAATAAATAAATTTTTGGCAAGCATTTGTTGTTGTGTTGCAGATTACCGTGACCCACTGGATTTCATCTCTATGTTCAAGGACAATGTTAATTTTTTCAAACATTTCTTGCCCAGTGTCCTTCTCAAAGCATCTTTCACATCTTTGTTCCTAAGGCTGTAGATGAAGGGATTCAACATGGGAATGAAAAGGGTATAAAACATGGACACTGCTTTTCCTTGGTACAGAGAAGATAGCCAAGTGGGCTGGGCGTACATGAAAGCAATGATCCCATAAAATAAAGCCACAGCCACCATGTGGGAAGCGCAGGTGGAGAAGGCTCTGTGTCTGCCCTCGGCAGAGCAAATCCTGAGGGTGGTGGAGATGATACAGATGTAGGAGTTGAGCACAATCAGGGCAGTATCGCTATGATGAGTCCACATAGGGTAAACATCACAAGATTATTAACGTACGTGTCGCTGCAGGACAGACTAATCAGGGGAGGGCCATCACAGAAGAAATGATCAATCTCATTAGACCCACAATAGTTCAGGGTAAAGGTGAAGCCTGTTTGCACCTTGGAATTCACACAGCCACAGATTTATGACCCTGCCACCAGCTGAACGCAAACCCACTTGGACATGGTGATGGGATACCGGAGCGGGTCGCAGATGGTGGTGTAGCAATCATAGGCCATCGCTGTCAGGAGGAACCCTTCGGTGATGTGGAAGAGAATGAAGAAGAAGAATTGGGTGGCGCACCCGTTGTAGGAAATGGCTTTGTTCCCTGCTAGGAAGCTCACCATGGCTCTTGTGGTGATGGTGAAGCAGTAGCAGAGATCTAAGAGTGACAGGTTCATGAGGAAGAAGTACATGGGGGTGTAGAAGTGAGAGTTGGTTCTAATGAGGAGGACCAGGACGATGTTCCCCATCATAGTTACTAAGTAAATCACCAGGAATATCACAAAGGGGATCATCTGAGGAGCTGGACCATTTCCAAAACCCAGCAAGATGAATTCTGTGAGTGCAGTGCGGTTCCCCAATCTCACTGGCTCCATGGCTGTTAAATCCTTGGGAAAAGGAGTGAGATACAGATTAAAGAAAGGACAAATGAAGAAGATGTAAATGAAGGGCTTAGTGAAAAGAAAAAGGATGGTGATGGGAAAAATACATTGGTCTGTGGTCTTGGCAGATCAATGTTCATTTTCCAGCTCTGCCACAGACTTTCTGTGAGGCATTGCTGCAGTCTCTTGGGCTGGGATTTCCAAAGCAGCCAAAGAGCATTGTGTGCTCAACTCACATTTAATTTCAATAGGATGTGGTCACCTCAGATGAGATTTATAAAAGTGTTTATGGGCCTAGTAGAATTTTCAAAAGCACCTAGGTACCAATATCTCATTGATTTCAAGGTCAGAAGGAGCCATTCTGATGAATACCTTTTATCCTAAATTCTGAAATACACAAAATTGATCATAAATACCTTTAAAAATTTGGGGTCCATCCCTTGAGCTTTTGTGAAAATTTTCAGTTATGCTATTTCTGCCTCTCAGTTCCCCTTTCTAAAAATGAAGATAACATTATTTCCCGATGTCAGAGGGTGCTGTGATGATAAATTCATTCATATTTTAAAATATTTTGGCAGTGCTCAAATACTATCCTTACAAGGGATACAAAAAGTATCTTGTGAGTGATTTTCATAAAGAGCCACCCAACTTCCATTGACTTTCTATAATATTTGGGTACTTCATTCACTGAAGTTCTAGTAAAAATCTCGTCCTAGACAGATTGAATCTGATGGCAAAGGTGCCTTTGACTTCACTGTAAGAAGATCAGGAGCTTGTAATGCACGTGACACAAATTCCTAATAAAATCTGAGCTACTCTTCTGGAAGGCATCTTTTCAAGAGTAGCAGCCAAAGTAACCAACTTTTCCTTTCAGTTGCAACACAAAGCACAGCTACTCAGCCAAGTTGGACAATTGCAGAATCTATCCTCCCGTGTGTGAAACCATTGATTTATAAAAACGTGCCAGAACTGGGACTTTGACATCAGCTATTCCATTCCCAATCAGTCTAAGAATTAACATATTTGACTTATTTATTGGACTGGAGATAGGTTAACACAGTACCTGTGTAAGAAAAGGGGATTAAAGAGGATGCAGTGAATTATAAAGCAACTTCAATACCTGGAAAAACAACGAGAGTTAAGATACTCGAACAAATTCCTAAACAATTAATTTGTAAACACCTAGAGGGTGATAGGGTACTAAGCAGTGATTAATTTGTAATGCAGAAGATGCCGGGGCGAAGGTCCAGCAAGCCCGGCACAAACTAAGCACTGGTTAGAAAGAATGGTAAGCATGGATTTGTCAAGAGCAAATACCACCCAACCAACCTAATTTCATAGAATCATAGAAGATGAGGGTTGGAACGGACCTGAGGAGGTCATCTAGTCCAACCCCCTGCTCAAAGCAAGACCAACCCCGACAAAATCATCCCAGCCAGGGCTTTGTCAAGCCAGGTCTTAAAAACCTTTAAGGATGGAGATTGCACCACCTCCCTACGTAACTCATTCCAGTGCTTCACCACCCTCCTTCACCACCTGAAAAAGATTTTCCTAATGTCCAACCCAGACCTCCCTCACTTCAACCTCAGACCCTTGCTCTTTGATCTACCAACCTGAGAACAGCCTAGCTCCATCCTCCCTGGAACCCCGCTTCAGGTAGTTCAAGGCTGTGATAAAATCCCCCCTCACTCTTCTCTTCTGCAGACTAAACAAGCCCAGTTCCCTCAGCCTCTCCTCAGAAGTCATGTGTCTCAGCCCTCTAATCATTTCCGTTGCCCTCCGCTGGACTCTCTCCAATTTGTCTACATCCTTCCTGTAGTGGCGGGGCCCAAAACTGGACACAATACACCAAATGTGGCCTCACAGAGCAGAATAATCACATTTACAGAAGACATTGAGGTTTCTCCTCTGTTAAAGTACATTACACTGTATTAATTTAACTGGGGTATAGACACACTACCCTGCAAACACAGCATTGGATTGGTTTGTAATAAAAGTAAATAAGTTTATTAAACAAACAGCTTCGTTAAGTGATACCAAGTAGAAGGAATACAGGCAAACAGGGGTACAATCAAAAGTAAAAATACATGTGCTAATATCTAAGATCGAATTTAATATGTTACAGCCTTTGTACAAGGTAGGTTCCTCTCCAATATGCCTTTCCCAGCAATGGCTAATTAGCATTCAGCCAGGATCCCCGCAGGTTCCAAGGCATTGGTTTTCCTTGTCTCCTCTCTTTATAGTTCAGGAAATGTATTCTTCTGAAACATATCCCCCGATAAAGTCCCTTTTCCCTGCTGGCTGGCTGGGATAGCCTCCGTGCTGCCTTCTGCCCTGCTAGCGATTGGTACAATGCAAATGATTTCTTCTTGCAACCTTTGATACAAATGAATAGTTCACTGAATTTGGCCACACCTTTTCCTTTATTTGAGACTCACCCTGACATGCCGGTTTTAAACTTCTTTTAGTCAGATTTAGAAGCATAATATCAGTGAGTATCCATAATTCCACATGCAGCATTATCACATGCATTTCTTAATGATATTATTGACTAGCGTGTTATCAATTTTCGAATGATACCTCACAAGGCTTATTTTGTACAAATATTGTTGCAGTAGTGTGTGGGGTGTGAATACAGGGATGCCCAGATTCACAGTGGGTGCACGATTGGTTGAAAGACCATATTCTAAGAGTAGTTTTCAAATTGGGAGGACATGTCTAGTGGGGTCCCACTGGGTCTCATTGGAGAAGATAGGTATTAATACAAGAATTGAAAGGTGGGAAAGAAACTGGTTAAATGCGAGGTTAAAAGGGGTCATGATGAAAGGTGAATTGTCAGGCAGGAAGGAGGTTACTAGTGGTGTTCTTTAGGATTCAGTCTGGAGACCAATCATATTGATATCTGTCATTAAAGAGCTTGGCAGAAAAAGTGGGAGTGTGCTAATAACATTTGTGAAGGACACAAAATTGGGAAGTGTGACCATAATGGAGGAGGCCCGGAAAATCATACAGTAGATTGAATTACCTTGAAAACTGGAGTGATAGAAACGGGGAAGAAAGAACAAGAAGAATTTTTGCTATAAACTGTAGACCCACTGGTGGGAAACAGCAGAATAGGAGAAAGACCCGGGTTTATTGGTCTGTCACAGGATGACTGTGACCCACCAATATGATGCATCCATGAAAAAGGCTAATGACATCCTGGGATGCATCAGGCAAGGAATTTCAAGAAGAGATCGGGAAATGTTAGTACCATTATAAAAGGCACTGTTGAGACCCCATCTGGAATAATGTGTGCAATTCTGGTCTCTCATGTTTAAGAAAATTTAATTCAAACTGGAAGAGGTGCACAGAAGGACTACTAGGCTGATAGGACAAAATGGAGAACCTACCTTATGAGAGGAGACTTAAGGGTCTTGGCTTGTTAAGCCTAAGCAGACGAAGGCTGAAGGGAGATAGGACTGCCTTCTAGAAATAGATCAGAGGGATAAACATCAAGGAAGGAAAGGAGTTATTTAAGTTAAGTTAAGGGCCAGTGTTTCCACATCCCCTTTCTCTTACGCCCACAGCACAGACAGGGATTTTCCTTTCCAGACACTTCCTAGCCGAGTGCTGCCTTGACCAACCCTACAGGCCCCAGTCTCCTCCCTTTCAAGCCAAGGAGTTTTAGGCCATTTCTCATCCTTCATGAACTGAAGTTGTTCCTGAACATATTTTTTTGAGGCAGCCGTTATTTCCTGATAGATCCCACTGTCATAGGGATGGGCCAAGGGCAGAGCTGATCAGCATCAGGAGTTTGGGGCTACCTGCCACATCCCCTTTCTGAAAGCACCCACCTCAGGTGTTTGGCCCCTTGCCCTGTCAGCCCCAGGTTGGCATCTCACGGCTCTTCTGCTCGTAGCCCAGGACCTGGCTGCGCTGCCCCATCTACACCGCTGGCCTTTTCGACCCAAGCAGACAGTCAAAGCTTGGGGTCCTGTGGGCCAACCAGCAATGGAGACATCGTTTGCCCATCCAGCTAGTGGAGGGCTTTGTAGAGATGGGGCAGATCCAGCACCTCAGATGCCAAAGCTCCTCCTTTGAACTTTGAGGCATTTGGGATCCCAGCGTGGATCAGCGTCTGGGCTTGGGCCCATTTCTGCTTTTCTGTTGTGTAGACACTTTCCTCCGAAGGGGAATATTTCTGCTCTCGGCCTGAGTATGCCTAGACGCTACATCCCAGCAAAGTGCCTGTCGTGTTCCCCTTCGTGTCAGTACACTAGCTCACTGTGTCTGCCATGAGTTCTGGGTGAAGGTGGTTGGGAATTTGCCATTGGAACGATTTGCCAGTGTGAAATCCTCATTTACAAAATCAACATTTTCCAGGAGAAAATTGTGATTTTCAGTGTTTAAGGTGAGTGTCCCTGTGTCCAGTTCCAGCTGGCTGGGCATAGCCATGAGAGCTTTTCAGTGCTGCCCAGGATTTCTGTCTGGGAATCTCAGCCCTTAAAAGCACAATCCCCAGTAACACCCCCCCCTCCACTCCCAAATTCAATTTTTTTGGGAAAAAAAAGGATTTTCCATCTGGAAATCTGCAGTGATGGCTCCCTGCTCTAAAAAAATGGCCAAATGATAAAATCTAAGAAAATGAAAACCAGCCAGGCTAACTGTTACAACCTGGCCTGGGACCTGACTGTACCATCACCGGTCTGTTGTGAGAGGACCCATCACTGGTTTCAAGTACTTCGAAGTCAGCTGGGTCTAGGTAGAGTCTAGCCCTTCTTGCTATCTCCGGGATTCTAGGTCACACTCCCGAGCTGAGCCTCCTTGTCCGATGTCCTTCCTTTGGCCATAGGAGGCCGCCGTCCATCTGCTCTAGACCTCAAAACTCGGGTCTGACTTCTAGTTTAACCCCTTTGGGCACAATGTGGCAGGAAAACAAGGAACACAGGATGAGCAAAAGAGTTCTTAACCACAGTCACTTTATTCTTAACGCCCACAAGACTTGGATACTATGTGCCCCCTCCCTTGCCAATAATTCCGTAGATATGACGGCACAGAGTTTAGGATTTCAAGCCCTCATATCCCAATGACACAAGCAAACAGTAAACCAACCCCTATCATGACCCAAGCAGAGTTTTATATGCTGAAAAGGAGAAGACCCAGAGACCTCAGGAAGTTCACTACACTTTGATCTGGCTACTGATTTGATGTGGAAGAGGCTCAGATAGCTGGGGATGGTTGGCAATACAAAAACCTGTTAGAAACATAGATAGATCAATAGATGTCGATCTCATTTCTGCTAGTGTAAATCTACAGTAACTCCATTGACTTGAGTATGTCTGCATATTTGACAGTGTAAATACCCCTTTGCATGTAAAGAGATTGCAAAGCATGTTCTCACAGAGACATTAATGTCACCCGTTGATTACATTTCTATACAAACCTACTACAGGACAGCCCCAACAAAGAAAACAACAGGACACCACTGGCCATCACCTACAACCCCAAACTAAAATCTCTCCAACACATCATTAAGGATCTACAACCTATCCTAGCAGATGATCCTCACTCGCTCAAGCCATGGGAGGCAGGCCTATCCTTGCTTACAGCCCCCCAACCTGAAGCAAATACTCACCAGCAACCGTACACAAGAACAGTAAACCAAAGAACCTATTCCTGCAACAAACCCCATTGCTAGCTCTGCCCGCACATCAACTCTACAGATACCATTACAGGTCCTAACCACATCAGCCACACCATCAGGAGCTCATTCACCTGCACATCTACTAATGTAATATATGCCATCATGTGCCAGCAATGCCCATCTGCCATGTAAACTGGCCAAACCGGACTGTCACTACGCAAAAGAATAAATGGACACAAATCAGATATAAAAATTAGTAACATCCATAAGCCAGTCGGAGAGCACTTCAGTCTCCCAGGACACTCTGTAGCTGACTTGAAAGTTGCCATGCTTCTACAAAAAAACTTCAAAAACAGACTTCAGTGAGAAACTGCAAAGCTGGAACTCATCTGCAAACTTGACACAGTCAAACTGGGTCTGAATAGAGACTTGGAATGGTTCTCTCAGTACAAGAAGTAATTGTCACTGTTCACACATTCTCGCCTCCTAATCAATCATTGTGAATAGGACTCATCTACTCTAACTGAATGGACTTTGTTAGCAGTTGCCCTCCCCATTGTTGTTCCTTACCCTTGGATGTATATATATACCCCCTGTCTGATTTCTATTTCATGCATCTGACGAAGTGGGCTGCAGTCCATGAAAGCTTATTCCCGCAAAAATTTGTTAGTCTTTAAGGTGCTACAGGACTCCCGTTGTTTATACAAACACAGAGTGAAATCACAGACAAAGGAAAAAGATGGACCTTTAATTTTTAGTGAATAACCTCCACCCTGTCAATTTCCGCAGGGAAGCTTTGATCTCCTTGTTTCTCATGCTATAGATGATGGGATTCATCACTGGAGGCAGCACGGAATAGAAAACAGCCACTACGAGATCCAGCCATGACGTTGAGCTGGAGAGGGGTTTCAACCAGTGCATACTAACAAGGAGAGCACAGTGAGGTGAGGCAGGCAGGTGGAGAAGGCTTTGTGCTGGCCCTGCTCAGAGGGGATTCTCAGCACTGTGCTGATGATCTGAACATATGACACAATTATAAAAACAAAGCAGCATAAGACTAAGCCTGAACTAAGGAGAATGATCCCTGTTTCAGTGAGGTAGGAGTCAGAGCAGGTGAGCTTGAGGAGCTGAGGAATTTCACAGAAGAACTGATCCACCTTGTTGCCTCTGCAGAAGGATACTGCAAATGTGTTCCCAATGTGCAGGGCAGAATTGAGAACACCGCTGACCCAGACCCCGGCTGCTGTTTGGACACAAGCACCCCTGTTCATCACTGTCTCGTAGTGCAGCGGCTGGCAGATGGCGACGTAGCGATTGTACGCCATGACAGTGAGAAGGAAAAAATCTGCTCCCAGCAAGAAGAGGAGGAAAAAGACTTGGGCAATGCATCCAGCGTAAGAAATGGACCTGGTGTTCATGAGGGAATTGGCCATGGATTTGGGGACAGTGACAGAGATGAAGCCAATGTCTAGGATGGACAGATTGATCAGGAAGAAGTACATGGGGGTGTGAAGGTGGTGGTCAAGGGCTATGGCTGTGATAATAAGAAGGTTCCCCATCAGGGCTGCCAGGTAAATCACTAGAAACACCACGAAGTGTAAAATCTGCAGCTCCCGCACCTCAGAGAATCCCAGGAGAAGAAACTTGGTCACGGTGGTTTGGTTGGACATTTTCTTCCTCAGCACATTGTGTCCTGCCTGCGGAGGGAAGGAGAAGGGCAATGGTGAGGATTAGAGTGACCGAGGGAATGACCCTGATTCCTCTCTCCATAATAACTGACGATGTGGCTGTCAGAGCACAGCCCTGATCACACCCACTGAGCAGGGGCGGTGAGGGCTCCTCGTTGCAGAGAATGAGACGACTAGTCCGGTGCGTTATTCCACTGATGTCAATCCGCACAGGTCTTGGAAGCTGGGTCAGTTCACACCTGTGAAGATCTGAGCCAGGACCTGGCATCGCTCAGCTACTGCTGTGTTGTATCGTTTCCCTTTGTGACTTTGTGTCTGTGCTGTGTGGGTCAGTGGCAATCAGGACACCTGGGTTCTGTTCTTGGCTCAGCCATTGTCCTGCTGTAACGACCTTCAGCCAGTCACTTCCCCTCCCTGGGACTCTCTTTCCCTCCCTCCCTTTCTCTGCCTGGTCTACTAGGACTGTGAGCTCTTTGGGGGACGGGCTGTGTATTATTATGTGTATATTCTGTGCACCTCGTTACAGTATTTGTGCTCAGCTGTCAGCAGTGATGAAGCCTGGATACGGTGCTAGACAAAGAGGTTTCTAGTCCCAGTGACCTCCTCCCTGTCCATCTAAGCTCCATGTCAGGATCGACAGATCTGGCTGCTGGGTGCAACTCTGAAACTGGGTTTGAAGCTCCTAGTCCCTATAACACATATTCTGTGGGTATCGGCTTTGCCATTACTCAGTTTTACATTCCTTTGAAACAGAAATCAAACAGCTGCAACCGAATCAATGGGTTTCCAGTTATGGTGTTATTAGCCAACATTAAAGTTTCCCCAGTCTTGTTTGAAGTTTAAGTCTGGTTGGAAATTGTCAGTTAAATTATGGTTGGTTGGTTGGTTGGTTGGTTGCTTTCTTGGACGGAAAATTTGGGTTTACAGCAAAACAACGTTTTTCTCACCATGTGTCTGTTTTCATTGAAAATCTTTTATGCTGGAAAACTAAATACTCAACAAGCAATCCTGTTTGGTTTTCATCTTAAATTTACACTTCTCAGCTGAAAGTTCTCAGTTGCCTAATGGAGGAAAAAAATGTGTTTGGGGTTTTTGATGAAAAGTTGACATTTTCGAAAGCAGGAATTTTTGTTTCTTCTGACTGTCTCTAGTTTTTGAGTAACTTAATAGTGAAATCCTTAACGAGTGCTGACAACAATTCTGATTCATGTTCTTTAAATTTCCCTTGTATGCTAATCCCCACACATATATGTAATTGACATAGCACACTTACTGTACTGGCCGCTGTGGATTTTTCCTGAAGAGGTGATGAATCCAGTCGTCCAGCTACAGGATTCTTCAGTCATTATCTATCTATCTGTTTAGATGACAAAGACACAAGTGTGTAAGAGTCATCTCACCGCTCACTCTGAGCGTGACCTGACAGAACTAGACTCAGACCGGTTGCTCTCTGCAGCTGAGCAGTGTGTAGCTGGCTTTGAGCGTCACTGGCATTAAAGGAGCGATGCTGTGGGAATTTGCCCATGTCTATTTCCTAAGGGCTTGTAGGACTCACCCCCGAGAGACCTGAACAGCTCAGAAGCAGAGGCCCAGAGGCAAAGGTTCATAGATTCATCCATTGTAAAGCCAAAAGGGGCCGTTCTGCTCCTCTAGTATGACCCCCTGCCTAGCACAGGCCCTAGGATCTCCCCCAGGATTTCCTGACTCCAGCCCAGCTTCTGTGCTTTCTGTGTGCCGGGATTACAAAGGGATTTGGGCACCTAAAGGTGGGGGCAGGTATATACTGGGATTTTCCAAAGCTCCTAAATCTGCCAGCTAGCTAAATCCCATGGGCATCCAATGGGAGTTAGGCACCTAACTTGCTGAGGTGTTACTGCAAATTCCACAAGGCAACTCTCAGCTTCTTTAGATGCCTAAACCCCTTTGTAATTCTGGCCCCGGGTCTCTCTTGGCATCTTCCAAGGCCTGGGCTTCTCTTGACTTTCAGAACTATGAAGGCTGGGATTTGCAAAGGAGCCTAATGGAGAGTAAGGCATGCACGTCTTGGGGGCCTAACTCCCTTCGACTGCCTTGACAATCCCAGCCTACAACGATAACAAGGGCAGCCAGGCAGCAGGGGTTATAGAGAGGAGGTCAAGTCACCTGGAGCTCTTGTGATCTAAGCCCAGCCACGCAACTGAATCAGCTCAGCTCTCTGTGCCTCAGTTGCCCCAGCTGTAACCTGGGGGAGAAGACCGGGCACTGGAGGAATAATTCACAATGGATGGTGTAAATAAGGGCTTATGCAAAACTTAGTTTTATTTGAACTCTGCCTGGGGTCTCCTAGCCCCTGTACAACCAGAACAAGAGTCTTGTGTCCGGCAAGTGTCAATGGGAGTGGTTCCTCCCGGGCTTTGTTTGTGGGTCTGGGAGCCCAGGAGGTGGCCGCCCCTCACTCCCCGGCTGGGGTGGACAAATGGCCAGAGTGAGACTGCTGTTAGCCCTGCCCTGGGGGGCAGAGAATGGGGGGCACACAGAAGCTCCTGACATGTGATGGGGGAGCTCATGTCCCATTGACTCTCACCCCGCAGGTGTTAGTTCAATTTCAGATTTTACTTTTTTCCAAAAAAAATATTTTTTACCATTTTTATAAGTTTTAAAGTGTATTTTATATGCTTTGAAACTTTTTACAAATATATTATTTTAATTTAATTGATATTTCTTTAATATTCTGGACCAGTCCCTCCCACCAGGCTGGGCGGTTGACAGATGAATGGGGGGATGGCGTGCCCAGCTCCCCCAGTTCTTAGCCCGATGAACTGTTCATGTCCCAGGGATCTCCACTTTGCCAGCTCCCAGAGATCCCTGTCTCGCCAGATGTTGGTTGACACACCCTGTGCTGTCCCAGCTCCATTCTGTCCAAATCTCCCACCTGCCTGGCTCCCCAGTCTAGTCAACTCCCTAAGCTCTTCACTCCCCGAGTGCACACCTGATGGGCTGCCAGGTTGCCCATCACGCTTTGATTCCAGGCTGCCTGGTCAGTTCTTGTGCTGCCAGGTTGCTTGCAATCCCCATTGGCACTCGTGGTGGTTAGACAGGTGGGTGGGCTCCCCAGCTGTCTGGCTTCTCAGGCTCCAAGGAAGCCCAGCTCCTTGGCCTCTTTCTCTCTCCACTGCAAAGGAAATTGGGATCCCTGGCCTGCCCGCCTGGTGCAAAGGTGGAGAGATGTGCTCTCAGGCTGCCTGACTCCCTGGGTTGCTTGGCTCCTTGGGATACCCGGGCAGGTAAGGTGCACTGCCTGCAGCCCGAGCTGCCCTGGTGGCTTGCCAGCTTGGTCATCTCCCTGCATGAGATTTTTTGGGGAAAAAAATCATTTCCACTCCTAGTGAAGTGGAATTTTTTAAAATGTCCCTGCCGCTGAAAACGTTGCATTTCCAGCTTTTTGTTTTGCTTTCAAATCGGGGCCGGGGAGCGGGAATCAGAAATGCAATATTTTCTGAGCAACGTAAGTGGCGGTTCCCACGGAGCTCTCTCACTCACTCTGTCTCTGAAATAAAAGGCACAGGGTCTGTGGAAGAGCTGGACCAGTGACCGTGATGTGGCCAATCTGGGCTCACGGCCAGCTCTGTGTCCAGGAACCAGATGCCAATGGGTGGGTCTGAAGTCAGGAGTCAGGTGTCAGAGCTGAAACAGAGTCAGCACGGAGTCAGAAACCAAAGAACCATAGTCTGGGGTTGTAGCCAGGGCAGTCAGCAACCAGGGCTGGGAACAGGGCAGGGCTGGACTCAATGACTGGGAATTAAGCCGGGAATCAGGTAGTGAACACAGGGTCTCTAGCAGCAAAAAAACCAGGATCCATCTTCTTGCACAAACAACTTCCTCTGTCGCTTTTTGGCCTAAACAATGTCCCTGCACTGGGATGGAAAACCGCCCACAGACACAAAGCCTCTGCTTCAACGGTGAACAGTGCCACAAACGTCAGCCTAAGTCCCCTAAGGCCAGTTGACATCGCAATGTAGGCACTAAACGGTGCAGGCAGGTACCTAGTGCAATTTTTAAAAAATGCCACAACTGTTTGGCACCGAATTCCCAATGGGTTTTAAGCTCATAGGCACTTTTGAGAATTTTTCGTTAGTATCTGTTAATAA
This sequence comes from Emydura macquarii macquarii, assembly GCF_026122565.2. Lineage (NCBI taxonomy): Eukaryota > Metazoa > Chordata > Testudines > Chelidae > Emydura > Emydura macquarii. The sequence continues at coordinate 272,377 of NW_027132266.1, forward strand.
ATATGAACCCTTTCAGTTCTTTTTGTATATTTGGTTCATGTATATATCAGCTATTCTTTAGAATCTGTATGATATTAAGAAAGAGCACGTCTGAACTCTAAGGCCCTTGACCTATATGGAACTGTATTTGGGAGTTTATGCAGTAGGCTGTATTTTCATAACCCATGGCTCATTCTTAACTATAAATCTCCAGATATTCTTGAAACCATCTCCTTAGTATAGCTACAATGCTGACAGAAACATATATAGACTTGAAAACGAATAAGTGGGGATTATTCCACCAGATGTTTTCGATTGGGAAATTAATAGGGAAGAATGATTTTGGGGGAAGAAGGACCCATGGAGAGAAATTACCTTGAGGAATCGTTCGACTTCTCAGCTGTAAAGAATGATGCTTTCACACATAAATCAAGTAAACTGAGAATGTATAGAATGACATCAGAACGTGGGTTTTTTTTGGCAAAGAGGTTTTCTTTGCTTGGAAACCCTACATAATGACACTAGGATGGGAACTTAGTTTGGGGAACTGAAACAGTATGTACCTCCAGATAGAGTAAAGGTGAGACACAGAGCTAGCTCTTTATCATCATCCTCATCCTCACATCAAAGGGTGGTACTGTATCTATTCTTTCCACGTTCTGTATAGTGTTGTATTAATCCCTGAGTGATAACCTTGGATTAAATAATTCCAATTGAGCCTGTTATTCAACAATCTTGAGTTGCCATTAATTTAGGCACACAACACCTTCCAGACGTCTAAATACCTTTAATAAACTGACCCTCTGTGCCTCTGTTCCCATTTGCATAATGGCTTAGCCTGTGCTATGTTCCTGTGGCCCAAGTCCTACCATGTACGGGATGTAGACAAAGTGATGCTCTTTTATACCGTCATCACCCTCGTGTTAAACTCTGTGATCCACAGCTTGAGAAACAAGGCGGTGAAGGATGCTGTGAGGAGCCTGAGGAGGTGGAGAAAGTTTTTATGAATGATTTAAACATTTGGGAGCTGTGCAGGTCAAAGGAGGATGTTTTATAAAAATAAAGTAAAATGACCAAACAATTTCTTCTGCCTGGATTCACACTACATGTAAGGTAGAGTCATTTCCTGGCTCCACGCTGGACTCACTGTGTCATGTATAGACCTAGAAGTTTTAAGGTCAGGAGGGGTCATTATCATTTTGCAATCCAGACAAATTAATTATTGTTTCCTGTGGCATCTTTTCTAGCCACTGATTTCTACGATTCTGTCATAGGAGCACCGGTTGGAAAGCTAAAGCCAAGCAGGGAAAGGCTATTTTAGGCAGGATGTGCTGTGAGTGAAGTTCTGGAACAGCCTCCCAAGGGAAGCAGTGGAGGCAAAAAACCGAGGTGGCTTCAAAACTGAGCTTGATACATTTATGGAGGGGACGGTCTGATGGGAGAGCCTAGTTTGGCAACTGACCGATCTTTGACTACTGGTGGTAGCTCACTTGCTAGTGGATTCTCTGTACCTTAAAGTCTTTAAACCAGGATCTGAGGACTTTAATAACTCAGTCATAGTTAGAGGTTTATTACAGGAGTGGGTCGGTGAGGTTCTGTGGCCTGCGTTGTGCAGGAGGTCAGACTAGATGATCATATTGGTCCCTTCTGAGTCTATGAGTCATTCCAGTGAAGTTAGGATTCTTGGTTCCTGAGATCAGCTGTGTAATGAGATTAATGCAAAACTTCTTGGTCCTTTGCCTTATTTTTTGAATTTTTTTCTTTTTTCCAGCATTGATCTCACCGTGTAACATGCAAGGGAGTTAGCTAGCGCTCTCCATCTATGGGGGCTACGTTCGTCTACCATAGATTGCTAGGTCTGTGGCTCACTAGATGAATCCAACGTCCAGGGCTCCCTATTCGGAATTAGCATAACCTTAGTTGTACCTAACCTAACAAAGCGTGGGGAAAGGCACAGCAAGCTGACGTATCAGCTCTGACGCTGAGACTAAAAAATAGCAAAATTTTATAATAGATCTCACAGAGAGAGAGAGAGATGGGGATGAAAAGAGAGAGACAGAGGAGCAGCCTTTGTTTTCACCATTACTTGCATTATTTTCGTAAAGGAAACTGAAAGCAGTTCCATGTCAGCATCATACCAATCTATTAGAATTCTTTGCGGGGGAGAACAAACACGTGGACAAGGGTGATCCAGTTATTTAGTATATCTGGACTTTCATAGAGCCTTTGACCAGGTCCTTCACCAAAGGCTCTTAAGGAAACATGGAATAAGAGGGAAGGTTCTTTCGTGGATTGGTTAAAAGGCAGGAAACAAAGGTTAGGAATAAATGGTCATTTTTCAGATTATTAGGAACCATTATGAAAGGGTTAGATAATAAGACAGTCAATATTATAATGCCACTACATAAGTCCATGGTACATCCACATCTTGAATACTGTGTGCAGTTCAGGTTTCCCTATCTCAAAAAGATATATTAGAATTGGAAAAGGAACAGAGCAGAGCAACAAAAATGATAAACTCGATGCAACAGATTAAAAGGACTGGGACTTTTCAACTTGGAAAAGAGGTGACTGAGGAGGAATATGATAGAGGTCTATAAAGTCATGACTGGTGTGGAGAAAGTGAAGAAGGAAGTGTTATTTACCCCTTCACATAACACAAGAACCAGGAGTTACCCACTGAAATGACTAGGAACCAGGTTAAACAAACAAACAGAAGTATCTCTTCACATAATGCACAGTCAACCTGTGGAACTTGTTGCCAGGGGATGCTGTGAAGGCCAACAGTACAACTGGGTTAAAACAATATAGATAAGCTCATGGAGGATAGGTCCATCAATAGCTAGTAGCCAAGATGCTCTGGGTCACCCTAAACCTTTGACTGCCAGATGCTGGGACTGGATGACAGGGGCTGGATCACTCCATGATTGCCTTGTTCTGTTCATTCCCTTTAAAGCACCTGGCATTGACCAACGTTGGAAGACAGGATCCTGGGCTAGATGGACCATTGATCTCACCCAGTACGGCTGTTCTTATGTTCACAAAACTCTTTGGCACACTCAGCACAAATTGGCAAATAGTTTACATTGACGCAAAACAACATTTTTCAAAGAATTAACTATTCATCCATAAAATTGTCACTTAGCTTGGGTGGGAACTAACTGGACTACAAGAAACCCTCCACCTCCCAGGCAACAATCCATTCCACACAGGACACCAACACCAGGAGCCCGTTTCTGACCCAAACTCTTGTGATAATTGGGCCTGCAATTTTACCCTAAGCATGAATTTAACTGCAGAAGTGAGTGAAAGTTCATAAGATGCCGCGATAGCCTCGAAGAACAAACGTCAAGTCGAAAAGGTACAAAATAGAGACAGAAAGACTGAGTGTTTCTGGGGTTGGTCCTGCTTTGAGCAGGGGGTTGGACTAGATGACCTCCTGAGGTCCCTTCCAACTCTAATATTCTATGATTTTATGATTCTATGAGTGAGTCCAAACAAAAAGGCCTAAATCAGGGACTGTGTTAAGATCATGCTTGGCAAACAAGCGAAGTGTGGAATCAGAAATCAGTGAACCAAAACTGGTGTGTGTGAAACTAGGCCTCATTGGTGGACAAAGTAATGAGGGGAGGGGCTATTCCACTCAACGGTCTCTTTTGGAATCTTTACGGAAAGAGAGACCTTGTATAGAAATTGACTACTAGACACTGCTACCCCCACCTCCTCCTGGGACCCTGGCCTTCTTCATCCTGATCCTGAAAGATGTCCTGGCTAGACCGGGTCAAAGAGAGAGAGACAAAAGAGATCAGCACCTTCACTGGTTCCAGCTGCATTGTAAAAACCACCTGAGATAAAATGGGATTGGACTGTAACAACTACAGGAGCTCCAGCCCATATCGACTAACGTTTCCTTTCCCCCAAAGGACGGCTATGACCATCTTCGATACCATCTAAGAAACTGTCAAACAAGGGCCTTTTTTTCCTTCTACAAACTCTCTCCAGCTAAAGGGAAAGGGAAGGAGGGATGTTGAAAAAATGAAAGCCTGACTTCATGCTCTACCTTCCCAATGCTTTGACTGTTTTTCCTTCTTTTCTGTATCTTTAATAAAGGGTTAAAAAGGTTTGGAATGGTGTGTATGCCATGGTGCCAAGCAGGCTGGGGTCTCTGTGTACCACACCTTGTTTAACTCTGTTTAATGTTGCCCAGCGACTGGGTGACATTAGCACCTTTGGCCCATGCCAAATCAACAAAAGCCAGATGTTGCCTCTTTTACTCACATGGAGTAGTATTTTACTCAGCGAGTCGCCCTATTGAAATCAGTGGGACCAGTTGTAGGGTAAGGTCCTGCCCTATGTGAGGGAAGAAGGAAGAAATGGGTCTTTAAATTGCTAGTGGTTGCACTGCTTGGTGAAAGCCAGGAGTGACTCCTTCGCTCAGCCTGGCCAAGGGTTACTGTCACTAGTAGCTCCCTCGACTTCAGAGGGACTATTCGTGTGGGTAACTATTCACTAATGTGACCAAGGGGTTCGTTAGCTGGTCCTCAGTGCGCACCCAGAACTGGTCACTAGCACCTGAGGGGGCAGATTTTAACCGGTGGGATATGGACTGTGATATATCAAGGGCAGAGGGCGGCAGGAGAGTGTGCGAGGGGAAGTATATCAGCCCCAGGATGATCAGGGCTTTATTCCCTGCAGCCTAACGGGAGTCATGAGGGGGCAATTAGGAGCCAGCTGGGGCCAATTAGTGATTAGCCAGGTGCTCCATAAAAGGGCTCCGCCCCAAACACTCAGAGCACAAGTTGGAAGGAGTAGAGGTGTTGTGCTGTGTGGAGCGGAAGTGAAGTGAAGTGAAGTGAAGTGAAGGAGCAGACCGAAGTAGCAGAGTGTGGGAGAGCGGAGGAACCCCGGAAGGAGGTACTGAGCCCAGCAAGGGGCAGCAAGAACATAGGGCCTGAGAGGCCAGAAGGACTGAGGGGGGAAAGTAGCCCAGGGGAAGAGGCTGCAGCCTCAAACAATAGTGAGCCAGCAGTATACCGCTGCGGTTCATAGGGCCCCTGGGCTGGGACCCGGAGGAGCGGGTGGGCCCGGGTCCCTCCCCCCCTCCCCCAGGGAAGACGGGGTGACGGGCACGTTCCTGGCCCCCTACAGGAGGAAAGCACGAGATCCACTGGAGGGGAGCCGGCCATCGGCCACAGGACATAAACACAATCTGTGTCCCATTTCTTGAGCCGGGCAGCGCTTAACTGTTCCGATGGTAACTGCTAACAGCACAGGAGCCAAACTCACCCAGGGCGTAATCTCACTGCCCAGAGAGGAGTTACTCCCGGAACAGATCTGGCCCCCTGATGTTTACACGGAACCGGCTGGATTCCCCTCAATGCCCTTCGAAGTTAACATCTGTTTTGTCTCTAGCCTTTGCCCCAAAGACATTTCCACCACTTGCTTCTCTGGGACCCAGTGGGAATGAGCTTTGGGGAAATTCGTCTTGTGAGAATGAAGTCATCCACCAACTCTGCTGCATGTAATGGAGCCAGAGCCTCTGAGGCACAGCTGTGAGTGACCTTGAGGGAGAGAAATACACAAGGGGCCGGGTGAAGTCTCTGGACCAAGAGTAGAACCATCTCACTATGTGGGTGCATGTCCCAGGTCTTCTTCTACCAGTTCCTAGGCAGCACCGAGTGCCTGCTCTGCACCGTCATGGCCTATGACAGGTACGTGGCCGTCTGCCACCCGCTGCGCTACCTGATCATCATGAACTGGAAGGTGTGTGCCATCCTGGCTGCCATCATCTGGATTACCAGCTCCTTTCATGCCACCATTCTCACCAGCCTGACCTTCACCCTGCCCTACTGTGGGCCCAATGTGGTGGATTATTACTTCTGTGACATCTTCCCCGTGGTGAAGCTGGCCTGCGCAGACACGTATGTCATCGAGACCATGTTCATATATATATATAGCTGGCTTAGATAGATGTAGAATAGGATAAGATATATATGGTAACTTTATCTTAGTCAACATTTAGTCTAGATAAGTATCTAATAGAACAGGAGTACAACACTGGAGTGGTGCCCATGATCTGCTTCTTCCTCATCCTCGCATCCTACGTCTGTATCATCTACACCATCCTGAAGATGAACTCAGCCGAAGGGTGATGCAAAGCAGCCTCCACTGGCGCCTCACATCTGATGGTGGTGATGCTGTTCTTTGGGCCTTACGTCCTGGTCTACATGCAGCCACGTCAGAGCAAAGTGCCAGTGACCACTGTGCAGCTCTTTGGTTATGTAGCTATGCCCATGCTGAACCCGATCATCTACACTCTGAGGAACAAGGAGGTGAAAGGGGCTCTGCGGAAACTGAGAGGGGGTCAAACGACTGCATGTTGATGTGGTGAACCTTCAGAAGTAGCACATGGGTGAGCAGTGAAATATATCTACGAATTCATCCGCATGGCTCTTCAGTGAGAGTCTCTGTCTCTCTACTTCCCCAAACAGCCTCACCTGTCTATCTGGAGATCTACTAAGCAGAAAAACGCTCCTAAAAGCGTCTAGTTGTCTTGGACATGCTTTAAGGCTGACATGTTCAAAAGTGCCTAAAGGATAGGCACACTCAGTCTGCATTAAAATTAATAGGAATTGGAGATCCAAATCTGGTAGACTTATTGCACAAATCTACAGAAGCCAGGGCAACAACTTCTTCAAACTCAAGAAAGGGAAGAAAAAAATTATCTTCATCAACTGGCACAAACCACATGTCAGCAGGAAGCTGTGCTAGAGAGCTGCCTAACGACCCTGGGAGAACATTTGCATTTTCAGCATGTCCTGAAGATCAGAGGATTTATGGTAAAATTTTCAAAACCACCTTAGTGATTTAGGAACCTAAATCCCATTTTCATAGAATCATAGAAGAACACGGTTGGAAGAGACCCCAAGATGTCATCTAGTCCAGCCCCCTGCTCAGAGCAGGACTAATCCCAACCCCATCAGAAGTGATGGAGGCATTTACGAGTCTAAGGTACGTCTTCACTGACAGCAGCAAATTCGCTGCCGTCAGATTGATCTATCTGGGTCGATTGTGTGGTCAGTGAGGACCCGCTCAATCGATGTGGAAGTCGACTTGTGAAAACGACCCCTTCAAGTGCTGCAGCGCAGTGAAGACGCCGTGTACAACAGAAGTTAAGAAGTCGATGGGCGTTACGCAATCTACTTTGCGTAGCTTGTGTAACTCCTGTTGACTGCCGCCAAATTTTAAGGTAAGTGTAGACCAGGCCGAAATCTCACTGAAAGGCCATGGAATTGAGGCTTCTGAGGACCAGATTTCCAAAGCATTTTATCACCTAAGAGGGTTTTCAAGAGCACCTTGAGTGAGTCAGTCACCAACCTCCCATTTACTGTCAATGGGAGTTGAGCACCTGACCTATTTAAAAGCCTTAGTAAATTCCACTAGGCACATAAACCCCTTTGTAAATCTAGACGTTAGGCCAGAGGATATTTAGACACCTGGCAGGATTTTCAGGAGCACGCAGGCACCTGGCCCCCATTGAAATCAACCAGAGTTAGATGTCTGGGGCCAGATTTTTAAAAGGGGGACAGACAGCAATTTCCTGCAATATTCTGGATAAACCACACTGCATGAGATTTAATACCTTGGAAGTGCATTGTATTAAAAATGCAGCTGCGTGTGTGTTGTTGTGAAGACCCCAGTCAACAAGGAGAGAGATGTGGGTTTCCACGCAAGAAAGGCAATGGCTAGGGAGCTAGAAGCTGAGAGCGTTGGTCCTTGCTGGACCATTAAGGGAAAATGCAGGTGCAGTTGCCCTGAACTGTAACAAAAATCTGGGTCTAAACACCAGGATCCATTTGAAAATCCCACTATGTGCCTGTCTGCACCTTTGAAAATCTGGCCGTTGGGAGCCTACGTCCCACTGAATGTCAGTGAGAACTGGGCTCCTTAATGGCTTTTGGAAATGAGACTTACTCTCCTAAGTCACTCACCGGGTTTTGTAAATTTTACCCTCTGCTCAGACAGAGAGAGAAAGATAAAGAAAAAGGATGAAAAAAAGCTAATAGAAGGTTTAATGGATGTGAGAGCTTTATACTCATCACACGCACTGTGTTTTTGGCTTTTGCTATGTATGTATTGTGCCTTCTGCATCCGTTGCACATGAGTTTTGAGTGACAGGTAATGTCTACGACACCTAAACCTGGGACTCAAGAGGATTTTTTTTTGTTTCCCACCCTCAGCTGTTTTATTGCAACTTGTCTCTAAGTTGCCTGTGCTTGTTCTTGGTGTGCAAATTAAAAATAAGCCAGTGTGTGGAGAGGACTGGACCCATTTATGAGACTGGCAAATAAAAAGTGAAATTTAAGAAAACAACAAGAATATGAAAGGAAAAAGAGTTGGACTTTGAGGTTGGAGTTTCCAAAGCATTCAAGGAAATTAAAAGTCTGCGGCAATTGGAAAACTAGTTCACTTCAGGCCCCTTTGAAATTTCCAACCTAAAGTGGAAGTGTGAGATTAGAAGTTAGACAAGTGACTTAATCTCTCTGGGGCTCAGTTCTCTACCTGAGGCTCTGTGGTACAAATCACTCTTTTCTCCCACCCATTTCTCCTGTAAGCTCTTTGGGGCAGGGTCTGTCTCTCACCGGTGTGGGTGCAGTGCCCATTACCCTCTAATGGCTTTTTACAAGAGAAAATTAATATGTTTTGTGAATTGTCACCAGCACTTATGAAGTGGGTTTTTGCCCATAAGTGAAAAAAAAATTAAGATAAATGAAGGAAAGGCACCAGAGGCAGATAATGTGAGCCATGCCGCTTGCCCTTTTCCCTGCAGGACAGTCCACATTGTCATAACATCCCGGCATTAAAAAACAGCCCTGACTGAGGAAGGAGCACCCCTCCTAAGTTGCCTGCACCACCCCCTGCACTGCAGCTCCCCTTTGCATGGCCGGGGTCAGCCTGAATTTTCTCTGTTGTTTCTTTGTCGTTGTCCAGGAAACCAATTTCCAAAGAGCCACAAACCCAGAACAGGGCGACTGAGCAAAGAGAACTTGGAATGGAAGAGAGGTGCACAGCTGTGGACATTGACTCTAAAAGCGGCTGTAACTTCTGATGGACAATGGGAAAGCTGCATTGACCTGCAGGCCCTGGGCACTGGATGGCTGCAGAGGGAGGAGGAGGGAGAGCAGGTGGCAATAGTGTTTAGTAACTGAGAACTGTATCAGCTCAACACACCTACATTTAAAGAGCCAATGGGGATTAATTGCAAAGCATTGTCTTGTGGCTAGGACAAAGGAGTGGGACACAGGAGATCTGGGTTGAAGTACAGGTTCTGTGGAAGATTCCCTATTTGACCTTGACGAACTCATTGAATTGCTTTGTGCCTCAGTTTCCCCATCTGTTAAACAGGGATCATTAAATCCTTTGTCTCTCTCATCCATTAAATGTGTATCCATTTCAGACAGTGACAGTCTCTTACTATGTGTCCGCGCAACACCCAGAAGAAAGGGGCCCACATCTGAGTTCCCGTCTGTAGGTCCTACCAAAATACCAATGATAAGAATCAGAGGTGATCCAGGGTGGGTGCATGAGGGGTCAGGTGACCGTGCAGATTTCTGCCAGAGTTTGCTGGCCAGGCCCCCTCCCTATTCAGTGGCTCCTGGAGCAGGCTGCAAGCTGCGGTCGCGGGGAGACGGAGAAGTGAACACTTTGCTGTGGGAGCTGCAGGGAGGGGCAGCTGAGAGCAGAGCGTGTGTGCGCCTTTGAACCATGCCCTCTGCCCACCAACAGCAGGTCCCAGCCGCCTCTGATAGGAGCAGTGAGAATACAAGTAAAAAGAGTAAAAAAAAAAAAGAGCAAAGCAGCCTCCACTTGCGCCTCACATCTGATGGTGGTGATGTTGATCTTTGGGCCCTGTGACCTGGTCTACACACAGCCACAGCTGAGCAAAGCGCTGGTGACCGCTCTGCAGATCTCTGCCGATGTGGTAACGCCCATGCTGAACCCGGTCATCTACACGCTGAGGAACAAGGAGGTGAAAGGGGCTCTGCGGAAACTGAGAGGGCGTCAGACGACTGAACGTTGATGTGCTGCATCTGCAGAAGTAGCATGTGGGTGAGCATTGAAATATGTCTACGAATTCATCCGCATGGCTCTTATGTATCTTATGTGAGAGTCTGTCTCTCTCCTTCCGCGTAGAGCCCTGCCTGTATATCTGGAGTTCTACAAATCATAGAAGTGCTCCTAAAAGCATCTAGCTGTCTTGGACATGCTTTCAGGCTGACATGTTCAAAGCTGCCTAAGGGATAGGCACACTCAGTCTGCATTAAAATTAATAGGAATTGGAGAACCAAATCTTCTTGCTGACTTTGAAAATCTCAGCCTCATTGCACAAATCTACAGAAGCCAGGGCAGCATCTTCTGCAAACTCAAAAAAAGGAAGAAAATAATTCCCTTCATCAGCTGGCACGGACTCAATGTCAGCAGCACCTGACTTACTTAGAAGTCTTAGTGCATCCCACTAGGCACCTCATCCTCTTTGTAAATCTAGATCTTAGGCCACATTTTAAAAGATATTTAGGAACCCAGTGGGATCTTTCAAAAACACCTAGCTCCCAGGGAGAACTGGGCTTCTTAATGGCTTTTGCATGTGGGCTTACTCTGCTAAGTCACTTCGGTGGTTTTGTGAATGTTACCCTCTACTCAGACAGAGAGATAGAAAGAGAAATAAAAAAGAGAGAAAACATGCTAATAGGAGATTTAATGGATGTGAGAACTCTGCACTCCTCACAGGCTCTGTATTTTGGACTTCTTGTACATATGTATTGTGTCTTCTGCATCCGTTGCATTTGAATTTTGAGCAACATTCAATGTGTATAAAACCTAAACCTAGGACTAAAATGAGGGGTGTTTTGTTTTTCATCCTCAGCTGTTTTATTGGAACTTGTCTCTATGTTGCCTGTGCTTCTTCTTGGTGTGCAAATTAAAAATAAAGCTGGAAACCAGTGTGTGGAGAGGACTGGACCCATTTATGAGACTGGCAAATACAAAGTGAAATTTAAGAAAACAATAAAAACATGAAAGGAAAAAAAACTTGGACTTGGAGGCTGGGGTTTCCAAAGGGCCCAAGGAGGTTAAAAGTCCATGGGAATTAGACACCTAGCTCCCTTTAGGCCTCTTTGAAATTCCCAGCCTAAAGTGGAGGTGTGATATTATGTTCATTCGTTTTTGCAGAGGGTGAGTTTAACGGTTATATACCACTTACGTCCTAAAATATTTATTATATTTGCACACTTAGCCCGAAAAACTGATCACCACAAGACATTATTGAGATCAACAGTTTAGTAGATTTCAGAAAAGGATCAGACATTTATATGAATCATGAACATCATCGTCGTCAAGGACTAGTTGTACATTTTCCTTTGAAGCTTTTCTTTGATGGAAAATTGGGTTTTCAAGGGACCTGCACAGGGGTAAACATCACCCTCTAGATGGGAAGGGAGCTTCTGCAACTGAAAACCTGCTTACAACAACACACAATCAGCTGGGCACCAAGGAAAGTAATTCTACTGGGCCAGAAATGTATAGAAATCTCACTGCATATCGCGATGGCCACTTTGACATCACTCGGCGATCTGAACCACTGACTCCAGCGGAGCTACGGCTGGTTCACTCCAGTTGGGGAATCTGGTCCATGGACTCCAGGGCAGGTAGAGCAGATTCACAGCAGTCAGGGATCTGTCCTATCTAACGCCGTGTGGATCTCTAACAATGCCTAGAGGTCTGGCTCCATGGTGGCAAGTTCTGTGCAGGGTCAGTCCTTGCCCTAGGGAGCTGATGTTCTAAATCGCCAAAGGAGGCATCATTATCCCCATTTTACAGATGGGAAACTAAGGCACACACACATCAAATGACACAGGGAGTCTACGGCGGAGCTGGGAACTGAGACGGGCTGTCTGGAGTCCCACTCCAGCGCCCTCACCACAGATCCAGCCTCCCTTGTGAATATTGAGCATGGTCTTTTGTAGCACTGAAGGGCCTGTCCAGGATCCCTGTCAAGGTTCATGGCCCCATTGTGCTGAGTGTGGCACTAGACAGAGAGACAGAGTGTGCTCCAAAGACGGGACGTGCTGATGGGAGACAAGACGTGTTCGTGTGGCATAGCAGGGGACGGGGTGGGGGTTTACAAAAATAAGACCACGGGGTGACATACGTAATTTTCTTTGTATGAGCTGAGGAGCGTGGACAGTTCCAAGGGCTGGGAGAAGGGCATGGGCGAACCAATGGGCTGATGCAGTTTGGCTGTTGCTATGTCCCTAAAGAACGTCAAACATGCTGGATTCTTCCCTGGGATCCCTTCTTATAGGACCCTGAAATTCTGTTTTTCCTTTTTCTTTTTGCATTAGAACATTAGAGCCACTGTCATGGCCCAGGACCCCATTGTGCCAGGGGCTGTACAAAAACAGAACAAAGACACAGCTCCTGCCCCACAATGCTAATCCCATGCCCTCCCCCCCCCCCCCCCGCAGCAGTCAGAATGGCTTTTCTATGGCCCCTGTGACTGCAGCCCCACCTCCAACCAGGCCTGAATGGATTTAGCCTTGCCGCCCTGGATTTTGTGCAGTCAGAAAATAACCCTCATGGAGAAATGAATGCCAAGTGACTTGCCCAAGGTCATACAGTGAGTTTGTGGCAGAGATGGAAAAAGAATCCAGAAGTCCTGACCCCCCACCTCACCCTGCTCTTACCACATGAAAGAGAAATGCAATGCAAGAGTCATGAATGATAAGCTGTGCTTCTCTAGCCATAAGAGTATTTGAACAAACGCCTCAGAAGAAGGGCTCGAACCCAGGAGTTCAAGCGTTAGACCCCTATGCTCCTCCCAGAACCATGGATAAAACTAGGAGTCCTGAGAACCATCTCCAAGTCAGCCAGTTCTCAGTCAGCTCCTGCTGAAGGCAGGATAAATCACAGCTCAGGCCTGGGCAGTTTCCTGCCCCCCCACCCCCGTCTCATCAGGGTGTCTTTCATCTCCTTGTTCCTCAGTGTCTATCTGAGGGGGTTGAGGGGTGGAGGTCTGTTTCTATGACTCATTTGTTTACATTTCTCCTTCAGCTCTGAAGGAGCTTTCCTCTCTGCAGCATCTTATAACCTCGCACCTTGTTTCTGCCATTCCTCCTCTTCACTCCCCCCGCCCAGCCCCTTGTGTATTTCTCTCCCTCAAGGTCGCTCACAGCTGCGCCAATATTCAGCTGTTGACTTTTGCTGGGTTTTTAAGCACATGATGATGATGCCTCCAGGGGACATTATTAGAAGCCTGGTTTGGGCAAAGTGAAGACGACCCACGTATTTCTTTAGTGAGGAGAGCCCGGGGGCCTTACTTGAATGGAGCACTCCTGCAGATTGCACCTGGTCCTGGCAAAGACCAGTACATGTAAGTGCCTTGCTTCATTTAATGCACCAATTCTGACAGAACACTGCTCTGGCTGGTATCTCAGGCCTGGCCTCTCCCCACATGCAGCCCCCCCCTCCAGTCAGTCTGAGCCCACTGCTCTGCTAGAGGATGCTGCTTTGCAGAGCGTGGAGTGGGCGACCCACTCGGATGTGCTTGGAGTCAGTGCTAATCCCAATGTCCCAGGAAAGTTCTCGGGGGCACTGTGCTGGAGGGAAGAGGGTGGGGGGCTCAGTAGATAGCCCTGTTCTCTCTGGGTATGTCTACACAGGGATCAAAAACCTGCAGCTGACCTGTGCCAGCCGGGGCTGTGTGGCAAGTCTTTTATCCCTGTGTAGATGTACTCTCTGAGTCAGGGTGCAGGGCGTGAATGCAGTGCTTGGGTCATTAGTCATGGCCATTGGCGAGGTCATGGCACATTTCGATCAAAAGAGAGGTTTGAACCTTCATTTCCTGGCTAAATTCTAACACAGACACTTCTTTACATTGTGGGTACAGAGACAGCTCTAACGTAAGGCAGGTCATATCCCCAGCTGGCAAAACTCACCAAAGCACCATTGCAGTTAATGCCCCTAGGTCTTTTTACACTGAGCAAATTCACTTTGGATTTTGGCTGTAATGTGTAGACGCCAAGGTGCATGTCTGTCAGACGACATATGAGCAGGTCTCATTTCAAAGCAAGGTTGGGTGGGAAAAGGTTTTCCCGTCTCATGAGAATTTTTGACATTTTGAAATTTGTCAGAACGGAAAAAAGCAAAATCTCAACAGTGTAAACTAAAAAAAATTCACTTGGGGGAAAATAAATCAAAGAATCATCGAATATTAGAGTTGGAAGGGACCTCAGGAGGTATCTAGTCCAACCCCTGCTCAAAGCAGGACTAACCTCAGCTATATCATCCCAGCCAGGGCTTTGTCAAGCCTCAGCTTAAAAACCTCTAAGGATGGAGATTCCACCACCTCCCTAGGTAACCCATTCCAGTGCTTCACCACCCTCCTAGTGAAAAAGTTTTTCCTAATGTCCAACCTAGACCTCCCCCCCTGCAACTTGAGACTGTTGCTCCTTGTTCTGTCATCTGCCACCACCGAGAACAGCCTAGCCCCATCCTCCCTGGAACCCCCTTTCAGGTAGTTAAAGGCTGCTATCAAATCCTCTCTCATTCTTCTCTTTTGCAGACTAAATGTTTCATTTTGATCATTTCAAAATTTTTCAATCAATATTGACCTTCTCCCCTTTTTAAAATGTCTAAACAAAGAGCTGCTTTGACTCAAACACCTTAAAACTTTCTGGTGTGACAAGATTGAAACGTGATGTTTCGACAATCTTGAAATTTTTTAACCAAATATCTATCTTTTGGGGTCAGGTGTTTCATTGAATCAACACTGTTTAATGAGCAGTTCTGTTTTAGAAAAAATGGCATTATCCTACCAACCCCTCCCCCAAACATGCCCCCCCCCCAAAAAAAAAAACCCAACAAAAGAGATCCACACACACAAAACACCAGAAAATTCTGACCAGCTGAATTTCAAAGGTTCTTTTTTCCTGGCATCTGGCTGAGCTAGGTGGAGGGTTAGGGGAAGTGTGAGGAATCTTGGAAAAATACCATTTCTACTTGAGTGCATGCATCGCTCTGGGTTCCTCCATGGCCCCTCATTTAAACCAGCGCATCTAACCTCACTCCTGTGAGGGACGGAAGGGTTTTCATCCCCATTTCACAGGCTGAGCAGCAGAGAGGTCGTCAGGGATTTTCACAGGGGCCCAATGGACTTGATGCCTCCTTTGACATGCCCAGCATAGGTAACTCATCCAGGCAGTCTGTGGCTAATCTTGAACCCAAGTCTCCCGAGTTGCAATCTGCCCACAACAGCAAGTTGTGTTGCTCCTACAGATGGCAGGAACTCTGCTACACGTTGCTGAGCGCTGCATCCTGGCAGCTTGTCTGTTAACACGCCATGTGCACACACCCGGGCACTTCTCCTTCACAGAGAGCTCCTGGAACGCAGCCCAGCACTGCGACCGCACGAGCAGCCTTTGCAGGAGGAAAGGTCTCTGCATCTTTCTGAAGAACCCTGGCCCAGATCCTTCGCTGGTGAAAATGACCCCAAAGGCTGCAGCCGTTTTCTCTGAATGCCATGGCTCTCAGCTGCTCGCAATCTGGGCAGTGTTCAGCCTGCAGATCTGGAGGTGAAAGGTTTCCTAGGACAGCCTCAAGTCAAGTGCCCCAGGTCTAGGCCAGCCTGGCAGATCTCATTTATATTTATTGTGTCTATTATGGTAGCGCCTGGAGGCCCAGCTGAGACCGGAGCCCTGTTCTGCCATGGGCTGCACAGACAAACAGTACCAGCGAGATCAGGACCCCACCTGGCCGGTGCCACCCAGACACACAGAGCCACAGAGATCAGGACACCGGCGTGCCAGCGCTGCACAGACAAACAGTAACAGAGCTCGGGACCATCACGGGGTCTACTCACCGCTAGGGTTCCTGGGGAGTCTCACCTTCCAGGCCCAGCACCTCCTTCCGCTGCTCATCCATGCGCCCCGCCGTGTCTCTGAAACTCTGAGTGCTCTATCTTCGTGGCTTGTCCCTCTGGCCAGGTCATTAAAATCCTCCCCTTCCAGGGTTGGAAAGTCATAGAATCATAGAATATAAGAGTTGGAAGGGACCTAAGGAGGTCATCTAGTCCAACCCCCTGCTCAAAGCAGGACTAACCTCAGCTATATCATCCCAACCAGGGCTTTGTCAAGCCTCAGCTTAAAAACCTCTAAAGATGGAGATTCCACCACCTCCTTGGTAACCCATTCCAGTGCTTTACCACCCTCCTAGTAAAAAACTTTTTCCTAATGTCCAACCTAGACCTCCCCAACTGCAACTTGAGACCGTTGCTCCTTGTTCTGTCATCTGCCACCACCGAGAACAGCCTAGCCCCATCCTCCCTGGAACCCCCTTTCAGGTAGTTAAAAGCCGCTATCAAATCCCCCCTCACTCTTCTCTTTTGCAGACTAAACAAGCCCAGTTCCCTCAGCCTCTCCTCAGAAGTCCTGTGCTCCAGCCCCCTCATCATTTTGGTTGCCCTCCGCTGCACTCTCTCCAAATTGTCCACATCTTTTTTGTAGTGGGGGGCCCAAAACTGGACACAATATTCTAAATGCGGCCTCACCAATGCCGAATAGAGGGGAATAATCACTTCCCGTGACCTGCTGGCAATGCCCCTCCTAATGCAGCCCAATATGCCATTAGCCTTCTTGACAACCAGGGCACACTGCTGACTCATATCCAGCTTTTTATCCACCGTTACCCCCAGGTCCTTTTCTGCAGAGCTGCTGCCCAGCTCGTCGGTCCCCAGTCTATAGCTGTGCATGGGATTCTTCCTTCCTAAGTGGAGGACTCTGCACTTGTCCTTGTTGAACCTCATTAGATTTCTTTTGGCCCAATCCTCCAGTTTGTTTAGGTCACTCTGTATCCTATCCCTACCCTCCAGGGTATCTACCACTCCTCCCAGCTTAGTGTCGTCCGCAAACTTGCTGAGGGTGCAATCTACCCCATCCTCCAGATCATTAATAAAGATGTTGAACAAAACCGGACCCAGGACCGACCCCTGGGGCACTCCACTTGTGACCGGTTGCCAGCTAGACATGGAGCCATTGATCACTACACGTTGAGCCCTATGCTCTAGCCAGTTCTCTATCCATTTTATAGTCCATTCATCCAACCCATACTTCTTTAACTTGCTGATAAGAATACTGTGCGAGACAGTATCAAAAGCTTTGCTAAAGTCAAGGTATATCACATCCACCGCCTTCCCTACATCCACAGAGCCAGTCACCTCATCATAGAAAGCAATCAGGTTGGTCAGGCATGACTTTCCCAGCAGACAATTGTCCGAGGCAGCCTTCTGCTCCACGGCCGGGTCTGTGCCGCTGCCCAGTGGGTGGGGTGGGAACCCAGGCCCACCCGCAACTGCAGGGTCCAGCCCAGGGGGACCCTCTGTCTAGCAACGATGGGCTGCTTGCTGCCAGCCTCCCTCGCTATTTCCCTGGAGCTCTGCCGGCTCACCCCCTCTCTGGGCTTACCATTCCAACCTCCCTCCTTCCAGGGAATCAGTGCTTCACTCCATAGCCCCAAACACCCCCTGCCCCATCTCCCAGGGAGCAGCAGCTGCCAACTTCCTGGCTTTATACCAGCCCCACCTGTTCCTTCCCAGCTGGGCTCCATCAACCTTTCCAGCCCTGCTTCTCCCCAGGTGCAGCTTAATTAACCTAATTTAACCGAATTTGCCTCACCTGGGCTGGACGCTCCCTTGTGCCAAGCACCGCACAGATGCTCAAGGACTGGCACCCCTTTGTGGCAGGCACCGCTTAGACACACAGCAACAGACCCCCCCCCCCCACTGTGCCCGGCGCTTGGCAGACACACAGTAACTGAGACGGGGACCCATTATGCCGAGCGGTGCACAGACAGTTCCACCCCGGAGCAGCTCACCGTGTAGCCGGCAGCTGATGGAATCTAGTGGCTGAGTCAAAGCAATGGGTGAGGATTGGTGGGGCGGAAGGACAAGGTAACCATGTGATCGTCTTTTCATAGTCATTAGGGCCAGAACAGACCCTTGTGAGTCTTGCAGTTTCAGGGTTAATTGCATCTCTGCCCCCTTTGTGGCAACCCCGTAGAGCCCACACCTCCAGTTGTCCCCTCTCTTTGGGCGGAGAGCCGTCTGCCTCTCCCTCTAGACCAGGGATTTCAGCTGGAAACCACCCTGCAATTTGCTGTGACTAGCTGCACAGGTCTGAGCACCTGTCATTTGCGCTGTCTCAGGGACAAGGAGAAGAATGACCAGTCACCTGCCAGATTTCACAGCGCACAATCCATTTCTTTTAGGACAAAAGCATTACAGAGACAATATACAGGGGTCCTGAATCCAAACTCCAAGTGTCCCTGCGAGTGACCCCAAGGGGGTAATGATTAACCAAGGGCGAAACAAATAGTGATCTTTGCAGGGGCGTCTGGGCTAAAACTCACTGCTATGTAGAGACCAGAATTGAACCCAGGAGTCCTAGCTCCCTGCTCCCCCACTCTAGCTCACTCAACCCTCCACTCCTCTCCCGCATCCAGGAATAAAACCCCAGAGTTAAACAGAGACAAATTCCAGTCAGTAACAAAGCCCACATTTATATGCGGGAGGGTGAGTACCACTGGCAGAAACGCTCAAGGCAAGCAGTGCATGCTCTGGCTTTTGAGGTCTTCAAGTCAAGATTACCTCCGTTGATGACAGGCTTTCCGCAGGCACGAGTTATTGGGTTTGGCCCTTGTTAGGGCGCGCAAGACTTTGTAATGCGAAATCAGTATAGTTTGTCAAGAGCAAGGCCCTGAAAGCAATGCTAAGCTTCTGCAGCCAGAAAAGCAAGAGTTAAAACCTCTCAGGAGCAGAACCCAGACGCTGCCCTCTGCCCGACCTTAGGCCAGAGGAGGAAGTGCTTTGGGGTCTGGAGCATCCTGAGACGACCACAGACATTTGTTAATGCTTGATAAGCTAAAAGGTTCCTATTTTAGTAATAATAAAGGGGAAGTGAGGCTATGGCTAAGTTCTCTTTGAAGTAAACAACTAACGTCACTTTGTTCCAGAAGGCCCTAGTTAACTACCAATAGACTAATAGCAACTAAGTATTAAGGCCCAATCCCTACTGGAATTGAGATATACGTCATGTATTACTGGGTAAGGCCTGCTGCAAGGTGAGGGGGAAAAGGGTATATCAGTCCCCCGAGAGCCTCCCCAAGCTGAGACTCCCTGTGGATCCATGGAAGCGCTAGTGGATGCCTCGGTCAGAACGGTTCCCGTACGCCACCCGCTTATCAGAACAAAGTATGGGTCTCCTCGTTCTTGTGTTGGTAAGCGTCCCTGCACACGTTTAGATAATGCTAGCTCTCTTACATCGATGGGCCCGCAGGAGTATATTTCTGTAGGTATCCTCTTGGCAGGTCTCTTCCTTGCTTTATGGTTTACTTCTCTGTTCACTAATTGCAGCTGCTGCTGCGGTTGCTCAGCTCATGATACGAATAACAATGCATAAGCATGGGCACTTCCCTTTAGTATAATATGCTCATGCAAAGCTATAAGTTGCTACTTTATATCCTTGTGGTTAATTGTACTTTCATTGTACTTTCCACCTTAAGACTTGTGCTGGAGCTGCAGTTCCTGTATGGTAAAGGACTCCCACTCCTGTCTTTCTTATGCTGTCTCATGTAATAAATAAGCACTTTTGACATCCTTTTGCCAGTGTGCTCCATCCCGCCACCGAGATAAAAATACCGAACACTATAGCCCTCTATGGTGACCTTCTGGGGCCTGGCAAGTCCAGGTCTGTCTGGATCAGGGGTGGGGAACGTCCGGCCCGCGGGCCGTATAAGGCCCGCAAAATCATTTGGTCTGGCCCTGGCAAGGCAACCGCAGGGGGGAATTCGGCGGTTTCACGGCGGCGGTGCGGTTCTGTGGGGGGGGGCAGTGCCTGGCAGGGTGTTCAAGCTGCGAGGCCATGGCCAGAGCCCTACGCTCTGAGAGCTCCTTTCACCCCTTTACATCTCCCTGACCAAGCTCTTCACGCAGGAGGAGGATTTGTCCCCCCAGGTGAAACCAACGTCGGACTGGAAGGGTTTGAGGGTAAATGTTCTTGAGGCGATTAGCCCAGAGTCGCCCACTTCAGGGTCTGAAGAAGCTGGTACCAGCCACTGGGGAAACCTGGCTGGAGGGGCCTCGGTGCTGATCCCATCAATAGAAATAGAGAAACTGCCTAACTGTTTCTCTGCTCTGTTAAATTTCTTCTTCAGCTCTGAGGTGTCTGTTCTCTCTGCAGCTTCTTATAACCCTGCACCCTCCCTGTGCCCTCTCCTGTGTTCTCTGCCCTTTCCCGCTGGTGTATTGCACTCCCCTGGGTCACTCACAGCTCCGCCAATATTAAATCCTGGACATTTGCTGTGTTTTTAAGCACATCATGATGCTCTCCCATTGGCAAACTCCCACGGGCATTATCAGCATTGTCTGGGGCACACCGAAGGAGATCGCTCATGTGTCCCTGAGTGAGGCGAGTCCGAGGGCCTTGCTAGAACGGATTGGTGGTGCAGATTGCACCGGGTGCTAACTAGGAACATTACACTGAAGCTCCTGTCTTTGCTTAATTTAATGCAGCAGTTCTCACAGAAAACTGCTCGCACTGATATTCCAGGCCTGACCTCCCTCTCTGAGTCCCACGCTCTGCTAGGAGGTGCTGTATTGCAGAGTGGAAGGGGTTACTCAGTAGGATGTGCTCTCTGCTCGGGGTCAGTGCTGAGCTGTGTCCCAGCCAGCTGCTAGGGGAGCACAGTGTTGCTGGGAAAATGGTGGGGGGCTTAGTAGACGGCCTTGTTCTCTGAGTTCTTGCTGACCCCATGTCCCAGCATGGAAGCAGGGAACGGTCGTGGGCGCTCAGCAGGGGATGAGCTCTCCTGAAAGTCAGAGCTGAGCCCAGTTGCGAATGTAGCGCTTGGCTCCTGGAGAACTCACGGCACTTTTTGGTCAAAGCAGATGTTTTATCCTTCATTTCCTGGCTAAATCCGAACTCAGGCTATGTCTTCACTGACGGCGGCAAATTTGCCGACTTATCTGGATCGACTGAGCAGTCAGAGAAGACCTGCTCAGTCAATGCAGAAATTAACATACTAAGACCACCTTCACAAGTGGCGTAGCTCTGTTTTGATGGGAACGCGGTTCCCGTCGGTGCTGTGCAGTGAAGACGGCGCGCAGAACAGCAGCACAGAAGTCGACGGGAGTTACACAACTTTTTTGCGTAGTTTGCGTAACTCTGGTCATCTGCCACCGAATCTCCGAGGTAAGTGAAGACAAGCCGTTAGTTAATTCCATGCTTGTTATGCAGACAGCTCTAACATAAGGCAGCTCATGCCCCAGCTGGCATAACTCATCCAAGCGCCATTGGAATTAAAGCCCCTATGCCTTTTAACACTAAACAAATTCACTTTGACTGTTGGTTGTAATGAGCAGACTCTAAGGTGCATGTCTATCAGACTATACATGGGCAAGTCTCCTTTCAAAGGAGGCCTGGGCAGGAAATGGTTTTCCCATCCTATGAAAATTTTTGATATTTAGACATTTTTCTTGTCATCAATCGGGACAAAAAGTCAAAATCTCGAAAACGTTTGTGTATCAAAAATCTGAAAAAAAAATTCCATTTGGTTGAATCAAAAATGATAATTTTTAATATAATTTCACAATGTTTTATTTCATTTTTAACCATTTTTTCCCTTTTAAAACGTTTTTGTGAATATTTACTAAAATTTCAAAATGAAGTAATTTTGACTCAAAAAAACAAAACTTTCTGGTTTGACAGTCTTAAAACAGGCGGCTTTCACCACCTAGAAAATGTTGTAACCACAAAATATTTTGAGCTGTGTTTTCCATTCAACCCAAAACTGTTTTGCAAGCAGTTTTGGTTTTGCTGAATTGGCATTTTTCACCAAAAACAACAACAAAATTCAAAAGAAAATTCCCATCCAGAGCTGCTATTTCAAAGGTCCTTCTTCCTGGCAGCTGGCTGCAGTGAGGAGAGCAAGGGGAGAAGTCAGGCGACTCTGAAGGATAAAATTTCTACTTGAGTGCATGCATGTCTCTGGTTCCTCTCTGACCCCCCCCCCCCCCCCCGCATTTATCCTCATGCCTGTGAGGTCGGGAAGGGTTATCAGACCCATTTCACAGACTGAGGACCAGACATATTAAGTCTAATACTCCCAAAACTATCCAAAAGACCTGGGCTCCTGTGGTGGAGGCCACCCACCTCCTGAGTGCTTTCTAGTGGCTGGGTACAGTCCCCAGCTAAAATCTCTCCAACACATCATTAAGGATCTACAACCTATCCTAGCAGATGATCCTCACTCGCTCAAGCCATGGGAGGCAGGCCTATCCTTGCTTACAGACAGCCCCCCAACCTGAAGCAAATACTCACCAGCAACCGTTCACCATACAACAAGAACACTAACCCAGGAACCTATCCCTGCAACAAACCCCGTTGCCAGCTCTGCCCACACATCGGCTCTAGTGACAGCATCACAGGTCCTAACCACATCAGCCACACCATCAGGAGCTCATTCACCTGCACATCTACTAATGTAATATATGCCATCATGTGCCAGCAATGCCCCTCTGCCATGTACCTTGGCCAAACCGGACTGTCACTACGCAAAAGAATAAATGGACACAAATCAGACATCAAAAATGGTAACATCCATAAACCAGTCGGAGAGCACTTCAGTCTCCCAGGACACTCTGCAGCTGACTTGAAAGTTGCCATACTTCTACAAAAAAACTTCAAAAACAGACTTCAGTGAGAAACTGCAGAGCTGGAACTCATCTGCAAACTTGACACAATCAAACTGGGTCTGAATAGAGACTTGGAATGGTTCTCTCATTACAAGAGGTAATTGTCACTGTTCACACATTCTCACCTTCTAATCAACGGTTGTGAATAGGCCTCAACTACCCTAACTGAATGGACCTTGCTAACACCTACTGTTGTTCCTTACCCTGGAATGTATATATATACACCCCCTATCTGATTTCTATTTCTTGATCTGACGAAGTGGGTTGCAGCCCACCAAAGCTTATGCCTGCAGAAATTAAATGTGTTAGTCTTTAAAGTGCTACAGGACTCTCGTTGTTTTTGCTGTATACAGACTAACACGGCTACCCCTCTGGAACTGAAAATGTAAGTACACTATATCCAGTGAATCATCCTTGTCCACATGTTTGTTGACCCCCCTCAAAGAATTCTCAGATTGGTGAGGCGTGATTTCCCTTTACAAAAACCATGTTGACTCTTCCCATACAAATCGTGTTAGTTTAGGAGTCGGATCATTCTGTTCTTTACTATAGTTTCAAGCAATTTGCCTCTTACTGAAGTTAGGCTTACCGGCCTGTGATTGCCGGGATCACCTCTGAAGCCTTTTTACAAAATTGGTGTAACGTTCTCTATCCCCCAGTCGTCTGGCACAGCAGCTGATTGAAATGACAGATTACATCCGGCAGTTAGTAGTTCTGAAATGTCAGTTCCTGCTGAACTTTTAGAAGGAGGCCGTCTGGTCCTGGGGACTTATTACAGTTCAATTTATCAATAAGTTCCTAAACCTCAGGCCAGTTCCCCAGATTTCTCACCTAAAAGGAATGGCTCAGATTTGGGCACCTCCTTCACATCCTCAGCTCTGTCGCTGTGAAGGCTGATGCAAAAAATTCATTTGGTTTCTCCACAATAGCCTTATCTTCCTCGTGCTCCTTTCACATCTCGTTTTTCCACTGGCCCCACTGGTTGTTTAGCAGCTTCCTGCTTCTGAGGTACTTAAAAACATTTTTGCTGTTGCTTTTTGAGTCTTTGTCTGGCTGTTCTTCAGATTCTTTTTTGGCCTTCCTCAGTGTATTTAGGGGCCCCTGTTACAATGAGTGTCCCCAGAACTGACTGCACCAAGGGCACATCCAGTGAAGACCAATTCTCAGGGCACAGTGTCTAGCCAGCCCCAGCTACCTTACCCAGCTGGGCTGCAGGCAGGGCCCTCTCCTCAGGGCATGAGGCAAATTATGGCCAGAAGAAGCAGCTACCGACAGGCAAAACTCCCGTGATATCTCATATGGCTGTGCTGGCTCCATCTCTGGGAGCACGTCAGGACGTGGTCAGAGGCAGGGACGCTGCGCACCCATGAGAAGTGTAAGTCTCCAACACTTTTGAAACAATTTCTCAAGGGACCCCGTGGAGTTAAGTGTCCTTCTCTCATTTCAAAGAGATTTTGGTGCCTAACTCCCTTAGACGCCTCTGAGAATCTCAGCCTGGAGAGCCACTGGGCTTCTCTCACCATAGGCTCTTTTGGAGGCCTGCCTTGGCCTGTTGTAAGCACTAATGTAGCAATCAATCAATCAATCGATCAATCTCTGGTACCATGTGGTTCCCAGTGGCTGCAATCTGGAGCAGCACACACCGAGCAGTAGGCAGGAAGAGAGGAAAGATGTGATTATCCTGTCTAGGGCCACTCCAGGGCCGAGGAACAGGACAGGCCCAGTGGTGCTGCCCAGGGGATAACCACCAAATGGGAAGGGCTAGAAAGGAGACATTATGTTGCCAAATGACCAAAAGAGGGAATTGAAAAGGAGAGTGAAGCTTTCTCCTGGTGTGTAACTTTTGAGCACAGAGCACTGGAGAGCATAGGACAGATATACCATGGAATGAATTCTGTGCACAGTAGCAGACCTTACAGAGGGAGAAATGGGCTGTTCTACGTGTGTCACCGTAGAGTGGGAAAGAGGCAGCGATAGCAAAAAAAATCCATTAGAGGAGAGCAGAGCAACAGGCTCCTGGGCTGGGAAATCAATACTAGACGGCAGCAAGATGAAGGAAATCGGGGGGAGGGAAGGGGCAGAAATACTGAGCAGTGACCGACAGGTTTCAGTAGCCAATACAGTAATGGGAAAGCTAGACTGTAAAACGGCCATGGGTGGAAGCAATTTGAAAGTCTGAGCTATGGGCAGCTATTTATTAGAAATGCCCATTTGCTGTCAGCCTCTAGTGAATATTAATCGAGGGACGGTGCAATCGTATTGTAACAGGCCATCAGCTTGGACAGGCACCACTCAAAAATCTGAGCTGGTGTTTCATCATGATCTCAAATACTTTTCACATCAGATCATTAGACTAAAAAAAAGAGACATTTACACAAGTCCCATAGCACACGTCTCACTGGGTGTTGTTAGCCACAAAGCTTGGGAGACACAAAATTAACCAAGTGGGAGAAAGGTTGAAGTGGAACCGTATTAAGAAGCGGGAGGACCAAACACTAATCCAGAGGCAGCATTTACACAAATCGAAGGGCAGCCCCTTTTCCAAAGGTAGATCAATGCACCTGCTCATCTCTTCAGGGAACTGCAGGTCTCTGCACTGAGAAAACCCAGCTTCTGCAGGAAGAGGAGACACAAGAACCTCAGCTGCGGATCCTGGCTCCTGGTGTCTAACCCGGAGAAGTAGGAGCTCATTGCTTCAGGCTGGGGCTGCCCTGGGGTGACAGGTGAGCACCGACTCCCCGACAGCGTTTCTCTCCCACCTTCCAGACAGGGGCGTGAATGTGCTTTGGGAGGAGGAGAGGGACAAGGCAGGAGAGGTAATATCTTTTATTGGACCAAATTCTGTGGGTCTCCAAGAGAATCTTTTGAGCTACACTGAGCTCTTCTTCAGGTGAATGCTAAAGATTTTACCTGCACCTTCCCCCATCAGCACCAGTCGGGGTCCATAGCACCATTTAATAGAGATGGAGATTGACATACAGCTCTTGTGACTGGTTCTCAGTGGGGATCTGCCCCCCGACACACAAAGGGAGCTACCTTGGTTTATACCAGCTGAGGGTCTGGCTCAGTGTGTCCCAATCGGGTGGCGAGTGGAGATGGAGTCTTACTAGCCCAGATCACACATGCCACATTCGTTCTAGACTCTGAGTTCAGGGTCAGCATCTTTTACCACCCAGTGTCTTCTTCCTGTATTATCATCCCACAGTCGTTATGGAGTGGGGAGTGACACTCCCTGGTTAGGGCTCCACATCAGCCTGGTTCTGCCTCTTCCCAAGATCCACATTCCAAAGAGCTGTACTTTATTACTGCTACAAAGTGAACGTCGAGATTCAGAAAAGGTTCTGCCAGTCCCTCAGCACATCACCCCCCCATGAACTAAGGAAGAATTTACTCCACTTCATAACTTATGTAATAAATGCATCTCATGCAAGGGGTGAAAATTGTTCCTTTTTCTACCGAACACTGAAGTGCTGATCATACCAGGGTATATAGTTAGATTGTTTTCCATTTCAGAGTTAGCAACACCAGAGTTACAAACTGCCCGGTTAGCCTCAGACCTCGTTTGGACCCGGCAGCATGCAATCAGGCAGCAGCCGAGAGAGAGCGAGAAAAAGCAAATGCAGCCCAGTACTGTGTGAAACGTAAACTTAAACAGAAAGATTGGACAAGGTCAACAAACTGTCTGTGCTTTTTTCATTTTAATTCAGATGGTTAAAAGCTGCATTTTTCTTTTGCATAGTCAAGTTTCAAAGCTATCTTAAGTCAACGTTCGGTTGTAAACTTTTGAAAGAGCAAACAGAAGGTTTTGTTCAGAGTTAGGAATCTTTCAGAGTTACAAACAACCTCCATTCCCACGGTGTTCGTAACTGAGGTTCTACTGTAATTCTCACAGGAGATCGGTGCCTAAGGACACTAGACTGCACTGGAAATCTCAGTGCAAGATTTCCTTTGATGTCTTTATTGATTTTGACTCCTGAGGTAGGGCATGATTCCGGCCATTGCCAGACGCGAAATACAGCATTTAACATCCTTGTTAAGCTCTTGTACGTCACCAGACGGTGTTGGCCCAATCCTGTTTTCATGAAATACATGAAAGAACAGAGCCACAAACACACACACACAGATTGTTTGTAAAACCACTCCACTGACCCTTCTGTTAGTTTTACCCACTTTCAATATATTTGTAAAAACCCTATTTTAAGTGTAAGAAGCCACACCGTGAAATGTAATATACCGACCTAATTGTGAAAGATGCTGGCAAAAATGAAATAAGGTTTGCTTTAAAAATAATATGTGAATTCTTCAGCTAGGAGTTGGCACTGAGTGATTGAAGTGTGAATGGCTGAGCAATTGAGGTGGATGTAGACAGGGAGAGTGATTGAACAATTGGCCTGAGTAAGGGATGTCAAAAGAGACAAAGAAAACACAAGCCTCACCTAAAACGTTTGAGGGAGGAAGACAATAACTTTTACCACTCAACTGGCTGAAGAGGAGTCCACCCTGATAACTTTGGAGTCAGCCCACTTCAAAGAACAAAATCTGATCAGGCTTGCAACAATGTGGGTGATTAAGGATCACTCCAAATGCAGATGCAGCACGACAGAGTAAAAACCCATAGACTGACATGGGGTCTTTTCCCTATAAAATGGGACAGAAAGATGAAGGCTGGAGGTTCGGGTCTACATCACCACACCATCCAGGAGTACCAATGTGCATCGGCAGAACCTTGCTCCTCACCTTCGTGCTACAGTCACCTGGCCAGTGACTACCACGAGCACCAAGAGGCTGATTACTATAACATCTGTGAGACCCCTATGTATGTTTGTCTGTCTCCCTGTCTGTGTGTGCCTGTCAGTGTGTGTGAGTGTGAATGAAAGCACCAATTGAAACATGTGTTAACAAAGTATATTTTCTGGTTTTTTTATTGATACTATTTACAAAATTTCTGAATTCACAATAAACGTGGCTTGTTGTCTTATATCCTGAAAAAGATCCTGTGATATTTGTTATTTGAACAACAATGGAATACGATAGCAGATAAAGAAATGCTCTGATCTGCCTTTTTAGTATTCTGCTACCAGAGCAATGGACTGTTTTTTCTGTAGTTACTGATCTGATGTGGCAGACAATGGTCTTCATGGGTACAAATAATCTGTTCTCGAGTTGAACCTCCTGGCAATTTGCTCTTACGTTGACACTCAGTCTGTGGTAGAGAGAGGAAGGGGAGTTTATCAATATCTTTGGAAATAATTCACAAGACTTGATTAACTTTTAACTCTTTGTTCTTCTAATTCAATTGCACAGTTCCTTTTCCTGTTCCTAGACTCAGCCCATGGCAGACATAGATTGGAGAAACCACACGACCATCACAGAATTCATCCTCCTGGGATTTGGGAAACTCTCTGACCTGCAAATTCTTCTCTTCCTGCTGTTCCTAGTGATCTACATCGCAACCGTGGCCACAAACACCCTCATGGTGGTGCTTGTTGCGACTGATCGGCACCTTCACACCCCCATGTACTTCCTCCTGGGGAACCTGTCCTGCTTGGAGACCTGCTATGCCTCCGCCATCCTGCCCAGGATGCTGGCCAGTCTCCTGACTGGGGACAGAACCATCTCACTCAGTGCCTGCTTCACACAATACTTTTTCTTTGCCTTTCTGGGAGCTACCGAATGCCATTTGCTAGCAGCGATGTCTTACGATAGGTATTTAGCGATATGTAAACCCCTGCACTATTCAACTCTTATGAGTACCAAGCTTTGTCTCCAATTGGCTGCTGGGTCCTGGGTAAATGGTTGTTTGGCTACTACCATCTTCGTCTTATTCCTATCACAGTTAATATTCTGTGGGCCGAATGAAATCAACCATTTCTACTGTGACCCCATCCCAATGCTGGAACTCTCCTGCAGTGACACCCATCTGGTCCTACTGTTGGATTTCATTCTAGTCTGCGTATTCATTCTGCCTCCATTCCTTCTAACCCTCACATCTTACGCATCTCTCATCACCACCATCCTGAGAATCCCTTCTGCTGCTGGAAGACAAAGGGCCTTTTCCACCTGCTCCTCTCACCTCATCGTGGTGACAGTTTTCTATGGAACCATAATGATCGTCTACCTGCTACCGAAACATGAGACACTGCAAGATCTGAACAAAGTGTTCTCTCTCTGCTACACGGTCCTGACTCCCCTGATAAACCCCCTCATCTACAGCCTGAGAAACAGGGAGGTCAAAGAAGCCTTGAGGAAAGCCATCTGTAAATGTGGATTTCGCAAAACCATGCAGAGATTTCAAGATGATAACTTAAACTGAGGTTTTCAAAGCTGCCTGGTGATTTAACCAATCAGCCCCCGTTAAAATGAAGTTGGAAACTCTCATTGAAAAATCTCAGCTCCAGTGTGAAAAATATGTAGATAAGCTGTAGAGTTACTGAGGGTGTTTATGGTCCCATGCTGTGTCCATGTAACAACGCACAGGAAAGTGAGGCTGAGGACATCTCTGGCACTCTCTCATTAATAGCACTGACACTGTGTGTATCATAGTATTTTTCTCCTTGGTGTTGGCTAAACATTTACCCTATTGGGGGTGGGTGCGCAGCATCGGAACATGCACAGTGCTGTCCCAGTGTAAGGCATAAAATCGACTAACAATCCACATAAATCCCTGTGTATATCCCCTGTTCATTGTTTCTCTCTCTGTTAGATAATAAAGTCTTGTAATCAGGCAATCTAATTCAAAGAAAACACAAGAGGTGACATCATGTTTGTTGCTACAGTTTTTTATGCCCCTGAGGACACAGCGGAAAATCAAGGTGGAGCTCAGGTCAGCGTTGTCCACCCATGGGGAAGGACCAAGGAGGTAAGTCGTAATAACAATGTTCCCATCAGGGCGTGTTCAGCTGGGCACCAGATGGAGGGGACGTAATTGTAACCAGATTTTTATGTCCACTGAAAAGCCATTTTTGATCAAAATAAATGTTTCCGTGATGAAAATACTAACTCCTGGGGCAGGATATGTGGGGACGTAAGGCTGGAAAATCTGCCACCCGTGAAAACATGCTTATTGCCATCAAAGGCATATACAAGGTCATCTAGATGATCTGTAACTGCTAGCGGCAAATATCTCCAAAGGCTGGTGATGGGGAACTAGATGGGGAGGTTCTCTGAGTTACTACAGAGAATTCTTTGCCAGGTGTCTGGCGGGTGGATCTGGCCCACTGCGACGTTCCGCTCTGCAATCTGGACTGCTGTACAGCTGTGTCACCCCAATCCCTCACTCCTAGACCCCAATTAGCACTTGCTTCACCGTGTGAACAGCCCATGTCTGGGTCAGCCCACGCACAGACTCCTGCAAGCCAGCGTCTCTGACCTTAGCCAGTGAGTGCTTCTGGCCGGCCACTCATGGGATTATGCAATAATGTGATCCCCGGCCAATATCTCCGGTCCCAGATGCAACCCTGGGAACTGCCATCTTAGAGTTCACTAAACTCTGCAAGCTCATTGGTTAGTCAATTGATCAAAGAAATTGATATGCACCAGCTCTGTCACTCTGAACGAAGTCTCCATACACACACTCAAACCACATGCACTGCTTTAGATAAAACAAACAAATACAAGTATTAAGTACAGAAAGATTTTAAGTGGTTATAACCCAGAGCAACATAAATCAGATTAGATCAGGAAGAAATAAAAGGAAATCACAGTTCTTCCATGGGTCTCACCAGAGGCTAGCTGGTCGGCCCCAACCAGGTTCCCCCCACCCCAACTCCTCATGCGCAGTCTTGATGTTGTCTTGTAGATGGATCGCAAGAGAGAAGTCACGAGACCAAAATGTCTCTGCCTTTAACTGATGCCCCTCGCCACCCTCTGGGGTCAGGTGATCAGCCATGTCCGGCATGGTTTCCTTCCCTTGAGTCAAAGAGCATCACCTTATCAAATGCTCAGGTCAGTCCATTGTTCCTGGAAGAGCTGGATTGTTTTACGCATGCCTTAGTGAGGTGTGAATCACCTCTCTGCTTTTAGTGCTTGCCTGGACCTACATATCCAAACAATACGAGACATGCATCTGGGAATATTACATAGCAGAGCCTCAGCCACACACATGACATTGCAGGAAACATGCTGCCATGACAACAATGTTCAGTGTGTCATGTGCATTCCAAAAGCACCGCACATGACATACTTTACATTAAACAATACAGTTACACTGGAAGAGTAAACAGGAATGATAAACAATCACACCATAAAGGTGTACATGGGGTACAGGGTCTCACACCCACATGATCAGCTTCTAACTGATGGGCAGATTTGGGGTCAAGAAGGAATTTCCCCCTGGTCAGACTGGCAGAGACTCCGGAGCTTTTTGCCTTGCTCTACAGCTCGGGTCACATGCAGGTTTAAAGTCGTGTCAAGGCTGGATTCTCTGTAACTTGATGACTTTAAACCATAATTTGAGGACATACGTCACTTGGCCAGAGGTGAGGGCTCTGTGACAGGAGCGGGTGGGGGAGGTTCTGTGGCCTGCAGCGTGCAGGAGGTCAGACTAGATGATCACGATGGTCCCTCCTGACCAAGTCTATGAGTTTATAACCATCTGCAAACCAACCACCTCATTGGTGCACACACAGGCCAGATGCAAAGAGCCAGGCCCCAGCAGTGACCTCTGGACCGTTCCCCAGGAAAGGCTTTACGGCTCTTACATGGGCTAAGCCCAGCTGGGACCAGCATCAGCAAAACAACTGCTCCAGGCTCACTGGGCCCCTGGAGGCAGGGCGGTTGGACAAACAAAAAGAGTCGACTCACAAGCCAGGGGCACTGGGACTGGGCAGAGCCAGCTGGGGGTTTGCCAGGGCACATGGAGAACTGAGGCTGGGCCTGAGGCCGGGCCAGTCAAATGGTCCCCGAGGAGGGACCCTGCACGTGGCCTTGCAGAGAAGAAACCGCTCTGCTGCCGCCAGCTGCACCCAGCAGTAGAAAGGAGGGGACCTGTTACAAAGAGGGTCCCCAAAACTGACTGTAACAAGGGCACGCCCTGAGAGGACTAGTTCTCAGGACACAGCTGCCCAGCAAGCCCCAGCTACCTTAGACAGCTCTGCTATACCCAGAGCCCTCTCCGCAGGGCGTCAGGTAACCTATGGAGAGAGGAAGCCGTTACCGCCGACCAACGGGCAGAACTCCTGTGGTGCCAAACATGCCATGCCGGCTCCGTCATGGGAACACATCAGGACCTGGACATAGCCAGAGGAGCTGGGCACCGGTGATAACTGTAGGGCTCCAACTCTGCATTAGCAGGAGCATTGCCAGCAGACAGAGGGAAGTGATTATTCCCTCTATTCAGCACTGGAAAGGCCACGTTTGGAGAACTGTGTCCAGTTTTGGGCCCCCCACTATAGATAGGCTGTGGACACATTGGAGAGAGTCCAGTGGAGGACAAAGAAAATCATTTCTGCACTCGAGCATCCAATTTATAAGGAAAGATAGAGGGAACTAGACTTATTTAGTCTGCAGAAGAGAAGAATGAGGGGGGATTTGATAGCAGCCTTTAACTACCTGAAAGGGCGTTCCAGGGAGGATGGAGCTAGGCTGTTCTCAGTGGTGGCAGATGACAGAACAAGGAGCCATGATCTCAAGTTGCAGTGGGGGAGGTCTAGGTTGGATATTCGGAGAAGCTTTTTCTCTAGGAGGGTGATGAAGCACTGGAATGGGTTACCTAGGGAGGTGATGGAATCTCCATCCTTAGAGGTTTTTAAGGCCTGGCCTGACAAAGCTCTGGATGGGATGATTTAGTTGGGGTTGTTCCTGCTTTGAGCAGGGGGGACTAGATACCTCCTGAGGTCCCTTCCAACTCTCATCTATTATGATTCTATTAAATCGACACTATATGACAGCAGAGCAGAGAAACCAGTACAGGGGTCAGAAATACTGACCGGTGAACAACACATTTCAGTAACCAATACAATAATGTGAAAGCTAGACTGTAAAATGCCCACGGGTGGAAACATATTAAAAGGATGAGAGAAACTATTTTCAGAAATATCCACTATATGCAGCATCTATTGAATATTAATGAAGGTGTGGTGCAAGTACATGATTACATCCATTTTAAGGCATTTGGAAGAGAGGAAGGTGATCAGTAACAATCAACACAGATTCACCAAGGGAAAGTCATGCCTGACCAACCTGATTGCTTTCTATGAAGAGGTGACTGGCTCTGTGGATGTAGGGAAGGCGGTGGATGTGACATACCTTTACTTTAGAAAAGCTTTTGATACGGTCTTTCACAGTATTCTTATCAGCAAGTTAAAGAAGTATGGGTTGGATGAATGGACTATAAAATGGATAGAGAACTGGCTAGAGCATAGGGCTCAATGAGTAGTGGTCAATGGCTCCATGTCTAACTGGCAACCGGTCACAAGCGGAGTGCTCCAGGAGTCGGTCCTGGGGCCGGTTTTGTTCAACATCTTCATCAATGATCTGGAGGATGGGGTTGATTGCATCCTCAGCAAGTTTGCAGATGACACTAAGCTGGGGGGAGTGGTAGATACCCTGGAAGGTAGAGATAGGATACAGAAGGACCTAAACAAACTGGAGGATTGGGCCAAAAGAAATATAATGAGGTTCAACAAGGACAAGTGCAGAGTCCTGCACCTAGGACGGAAGAATCCCATGCACAGCTACAGACTGGGGACCGACGAGCTAGGCAGCAGTTCTGCAGAAAAGGACCTGGGGGTAACAGTGGATAAGAAGCTGGATATGAGTCATCAGTGTGCCCTGGTTGCCAAGAAGGCTAATAGCATATTGGGCTGCATTAGGAGGAGCATTGCCAGCAGGTTGTGGGAAGTGATCATTCCCCTCTATTCAACATTGGTGAGGCCGCATTTGGAGTATTGTGTCCAGTTTTGGGCCCCCCACTACAAAAAGGATGTGGACAAGTTGGAGAGAGTCCAGCAGAGGGCAACAAAAATGATGAGGGGGATGGAGCACAAGACTTATGAGGAGAGGCTGAAGGAACTAGGCTTGTTCAGTCTACAGAAGAGAAAAATGAGGGGGGATTTGATAGCAGCCTTTAACTACCTGTAAGGGGGTACCAGGGAGGATGGAGCTAGGCTGTTCTCAGTGGTGGCAGATGACAGAACAAGGAGAAATGGTCTCAAGTTGCAGTGGGGGAGGTCTAGGTTGGACATTAGGAAAAAGTTTTTCCCTAGGAGGGTGGTGAAGCACTGGAATGGGTTACCTGGGCTGGGGGGGGGCGGGTGGAATCTCCATCTTTAGATGTTTTTAAGCTGTGGCTTGACAAAACCCTTACTGAGATTATTTAGCTGAGGTTAGTCCTGCTCTGAGCAGGGGGTTGGACTAGATGACATCCTGAGGTCCCTTTTAACTCTATGATTCTATGATTCTATAACAGGCCGTCACCTTGGACAGACATCGCTCAAAAATGTAAGGTGGGTTTTAATCATGATCCCATATATTTTTCATTTTGCGTCTTTTTTAAGTGTAATGATCCAATTACACAAGTCCCATTGCACACGTCCCACTGGGCATTGTTAGCCACAAAGCTTGGGAGACACAAAATTAGGAGAAAGGTTGAAGTGGAACCATATTAAGAAGCAGGAGGACCAAACACTAATCCAGAGGCAGCATTTACACAAATCGAAGGACAGCCCCTTTTCCAAAGGTAGATCAATTCACCTACTCATCTCTTCAGGTAACTGCAGGTCTCTGCACTGAGAAAACCCAGCTTCTGCAGGAAGATGAGACACAAGAACCTCAGCTGCGGATCCTGGCTCCTGGCATCTAACGCATGAGAAGTAGGAGCTCATTGCTTCAGTCTGGGGCTGCCCTGGGGTCACAGGTGAGCACCGACTCCCCGACAGCGTTTCTCTCCCACCTTCCAGACAGGGGCGTGAATGTGCTTTGGGAGGAGTAGAGGGACGAGGCAGGTGAGGTAATATCTTTTATTGGAACAACTTCTGTGGGTGAACGAGAGAAGCTTTTGAGCTACTCTGAGCTCTTCTTCAGGTGAATGTTAACGGTTTTAACCGCACCTTTCCCCATCAGTGCCAGTCGGCATCCATAGCATCAATTAACAGAGATGCAGGTTGACATACGGCTCTTGTGACAGGTTCTCAGTTGGGGATCTGCCCCCTGACACACAAACGGAGATACCAGCTCTGGGTGTGGCTCAGTGTCTTCCCCCAATCAGGTGGCAAGTGGAGATAGAATCTTACTAGCTTGGATCACACACGCCACCTTCTTTCTAGATTCCGAATACACGGACAGCATCTTTCCCTCCCGTGTCTTCTTCCTGTATTATCATCCCACACTCGTTATGGAGCGGGGAGTGACACTCCCCGGTTAGGGCTGCAATTCAGCCTGGTGAGGCCCCTTCTTAAGACCTTCCAAAGAGCTGTATTTTATTACTGCTACAAAGCGAATGTCAGGAAACAGAATAGGTGCTGCCAGTCCCTCAGTACGTCACCATCACTCCCCCCCCCCCCCCCAATGCACTAAAGGAGAATTTACTCCGCTTCATAATTTGTAGAATAAATGCATCTCTTGTGAGGGGTAAATTTTTTTCGTTTTCCTACAGGGCACTTGCATCTGACTATTCCAGGGTGTATGGTTCATTTAAGTTCCATTAATTCTAACGGAGGACAGATATCTAAGGACACGAGACTGGACTGGAAATGTCAAGGCAAGATTTCAGTTTATGTCTTTATTGACTTTGACTCCTGAAATGCCATTGCCAACATCCAAATGCAGCATTTCAGCATCAGTGTTAAGCTGCTCTATGTCACTAGATGGGATATGATAGTAGATAAAGACATGCTCTGATCTGCCCTATCAGTACTCGGCTACCAGAGAAATGGACCATAGTTACGGTAGGTATTGCTCTGATCTAGCAGAGGGTGGTCTGCATGGGTACTGATATTCTGTCCTCAGACTGGAGCAATGGTCTCAAGCTGCAGTGGGGGAGGTCGAGGTTGGATATTAGGAAAAACGTTTTCCCTAGGAGGGTGGTGAAGCACTGGAATGGGTTACCTAGGGAGGTGGTGGAAGCTCCATCCTTAGAGGTTTTTAAGGCCTGGCCTGACAAAGCCCTGGCTGGGATGATTTAGCTGAGGTTAGTCCTGCTTTGAGCAGGGGGTCAGACTAGATACCTCCTGAGGTCCCTTCCAACTTAATATGCTATGATTCTATGACAGAGTCTAGCACTTTGCTCTGAAATCTACATTTTGCCTTAAAATTACAGGCTGTGATCAGGAGAGGAAGGGGCTATCCTGAACATTTAAGGAGACTTGGTTAACTTAACCCTATGTCCTTCCGATTCAATTGCACAGTTTGTTTTATTCATCTCACACTCAGCCCATGGCAGACATAGATTGGAGAAACCACACGACCATCACAGAATTCATCCTCCTGGGATTTGGGAAACTCTCTGACCTGCAAATTCTTCTCTTCCTGCTGTTCCTAGTGATCTACATCGCAACCGTGGCCACAAACACCCTCATGGTGGTGCTTGTTGCGACTGATCGGCACCTTCACACCCCCATGTACTTCCTCCTGGGGAACCTGTCCTGCTTGGAGACCTGCTATGCCTCCGCCATCCTGCCCAGGATGCTGGCCAGTCTCCTGACTGGGGACAGAACCATCTCACTCAGTGCCTGCTTCACACAATACTTTTTCTTTGCCTTTCTGGGAGCTACCGAATGCCATCTGCTAGCAGCGATGTCTTACAATCGGTATTTAGCGATATGTAAACCCCTGCACTATTCAACTCTTATGAGTACCAAGCTTTGTCTCCAATTGGCTGCTGGGTCCTGGGTAAATGGTTGTTTGGCTACTACCATCTTTGTCTTATTCCTATCACAGTTAATATTCTGTGGGCCGAATGAAATCAACCATTTCTACTGTGACCCCATCCCAATGCTGGAACTCTCCTGCAGTGACACACACCTGGTCATATTGGTAGATTTCATCCTAGCCTGTGTATTCACCCTGTCTCCATTCCTGCTAACCCTGACATCCTCCTTGTGTATCATCGTCATGGCACTATAATGATTGTCTACCTGCGACCAAAACGTGAGGAACTGCCAGACCTGAACAAAGTGTTCGCTCTTTACTACACGGTCCTGACTCCCCTGGTAAACCCCCCATCTACAGCCTGAGAAACAGAGAGGTCAAGGCAACCTTTAGCAAAGCCATCCGCAAATGTGGCTTTAACAGAACCATGCAGAGACTCCGAGGTAACAACTTAACCTGAGGTTTTCAAAGCTGCCTGGTGTTTGAAGTGCTGAGGACAGAGCATGAAGGGAAAAGGATCTCTACGCCAGCGGGTCTCAACCTTTCCAGACCACTGTGCCCCTTCCAGGAGGCTGACTTTTCTTGCATACCCCAAGTGTCATCTCAATTAAAACTACTTGCTTACAAATTCAGAC
Organism: Emydura macquarii macquarii; assembly: GCF_026122565.2. Lineage (NCBI taxonomy): Eukaryota > Metazoa > Chordata > Testudines > Chelidae > Emydura > Emydura macquarii. The sequence goes on from NW_027132266.1 coordinate 309,598, forward strand.
ATACATTTCTCTATTTTTAACAGCCCATTCCTAGTGAATCATTGCTCACTTTCTCCTTGTTACCATAGAGTTATAGAATAAATCAACTGGAATATAAATATTGTACTTACATTTCAGCATACCTAAAATCCAAGCCCTCCTTAAGGTAAAGCCTGAGCCCCGCCACCTGGGTTTGAAGCATGTAATCTAGCTTGTAGGGCTCCTGTGGTGTAGGGTCCCAGACAATTGCCCTGCTTGCCATCCCCTAATGATGGCCCTGCACTTGTGACCCCCCAAATAACCTGTCTTGTGACAGTTGAGAAACACTGAACTGAGCAAATATCTAGATGAGTTGATGTAACCCCTGGAAGACCTCTGCGTACCGCCAGAGGCACACATACCCCTGGTTGAGAACCACTGTGCTGTGCTATGCTATGTAACGACCTGCGGAGAGTAACAGGTGTTAAGGAGTGAGAAATGGGCTCTTATACTAAATAATGGCCACTAGGTGACATAAGAGCTAAGACTGGGAAAATGAAATCCACTAGAGGAGAGCAGAGCAACAGGTTTTCATGCTGGGAAGTCGACACTAGATGTAATCAGAGGAGAGACAACGGGGGGTGGAGGATCAGAAATACTGACTAGTGGCCAATAGATTTCCGTAGCCAATACAATAATGGGAAAGCTAGACTGTGAAATGGCCACTAAGTGACAGCGCACTGAAAGGCTGAAATATGGGCAGCTATTTTCAGAAGTGACCACAAGGTGGTAACATCTACTGAATACTAATGAAGGGGCGGTGAAAGTACATTATAACGCCCAATCCCCTTGGACAGGCAACTCCCACAAGCGTCAGCTGGTGTTTAATCATGATCTCAAATATTTTCCATGAGGGATAGTTAGACTTAAAGAAAAAGATGCAATTACACAAGTCACCTCGGGCAAGTCCCACTGGGGTATGTTTGCTACAACGTTTTAGAAAGACAAAATGAACCAAGTTGGAGAAAGGCTGGAGTGGGACCGCACTGAAAAGTGAGAAGACCCAATACAAACCTGAGGGTGCAATCACACTTGTTAAATCAAAGTGAAGCCCCTCTTCCAAAGGCAGATCAATGCACATTGCCAACTTGGCGACTGCGTAGCTAGATTGGACTATTTTTTAATTTACTTGGCGACAAAAGCATCAAAGCAACCAGCGACAAACCTAGCAACTTTCCCAGCTGTTCCCAGCTACACTCTGAGAAAGAAGCAGATAAAATTCATCATAATAAAATCAGTCTATTTGTTAAGCACCCAATTAAAAAAAAAACAGTGCATTCTATGCTTCCCTGAGCTGGACTCCCCGGCTTCCCTCTTCAGGGCTGGCGAGGGAGAAAGAGAGGGGAGATGTGTCAGTACGGGGCTAAAGTTGCAGCCACCCCTCCCTTGTTAGGGTCATTGCATTAGCTCGCCATCTTCCCCTTCCTTCTTCCTCCACCTCCTCTCTGGAGCCCACACACAGAGGGGAGTGGGAGGAAGGGAAAGCGCCCCCCACCTCCAACTTGGCTGCACAGAATCGCTTTTGCCCCTGGAAGGTAGGGGGGATACTTGACCCAGGGGTGTGGAAAGAAATCCCGCTGGCCACCGAGCTTCCCATTCCCGCAGCCAGGGAGGCGATGGGATAGAGGCTGCCCACTGCACCCAGAGTTACACGGTCCTGCCTTAAACCCTAGTCCCGGCCCAGCTGCTACCCAAAGGCGGGATCCCCATGTATTACAGCAGGAGAAGCTTTCCTGTATTACATTCTCCGGCTCCCTCTTTTTGCCCTTTTTCTAGCCCTTTGTGAAACTACCTGACTTTATATTTCATTCAGTTCACTATCCAAGGCATGTCAGATAAAAAAAAATCCTTCTTCCTTTCCCTGGCTACCATTTCACAGTCTTTATTCCACCATGGTTTGCTTTTCCTATCTTTCGGCAGCGTTGGTATCCTAGAATAGCTGGGCTGGCTGCCTTTAGGATTCCCTTATTAATATAACTGTACAAGTCCTTGATATTTCCATTGAGACATTGCTCATTCACTAATTCCACACGTCTGGTTCCAAAGACTTCTCCAGTTTGCTTTTATTTATTTATTTTAAGATCCCAACTGGAGCTATTATCCTCATCTTCAGTATTTCCTTCTCCTCGATTTGTAGTTAATCTCAGGAAGTGCTCACTACCCATTCCCGGCCCTTGTCAGTTTCCCAGCTGCATTTGCTCCCTATGATGCTAGAAGCTAGTCCCAGATCCAGACACGAGACGCTTCCATCAGCCGTATTGAAGCCAGTAGGTGCGCCATCATTTCATATTACTACATTGTTCTCTTCAAAGATTTGCTCTTCAGTTTCCATTTTTTCTTACTTCCCCACTTCTCAGCTCAGCCCAGAGAATGAATGGGCATGTGATATCTGCAATTCATTCTTTCAGGTCCACAGCCTCTAGTTTCCTGCATGAGTTATACACATATACCTGACTCCTGCTATACACATGGGTTATACACATATACCTGACTCCTGCGCACCAGCCGTGAGAGATCCAAGCTCATCTCCCCGTTGCTGAATAGCCTGTGGTCTCCCTCATAGCGCTGCCATGCACTGAGACACAGCCTGTCTGTCAGGGGTTATCACTAAAGGGTTAATAGGAAAACTGCCTGACTGCCTGCTCAGCTGGGCTGATTGGTGGCCTCCCAACAGCTGCAGAGATAAAAGGCTGCAGGGCAGGGCAGGGCAGGCTAGCTACTGCAGACACAGCAGAGTTGCTGAGAGGAGATTCCTTTGTGTCAGCAGTAGACTGGTAAGCAACAACCCAGGCAGTCAGGTTGTTCTTTTTCCCTGCTTAATGGTCACTAAAATTGATTGGAAAATGGCAAGCCAGTTTCATTACAAGTGTTGACATTTGAAAGCTACTTTACATTACTCAGGAAGAAGTTTCACTTTTTTTTCAAGCTTTTGGTGGATTTTTTTGTTTTTAAACTGCTGTGCAGTAAAATCAATCGTGTCCTTCCCAAAACTTCCTCTGACTCTGAAATTACCATGGAGCAAAGTAACAGACTTTTATTTTTCCTGTTCTCTCTCTGTAACGTCTTCAAAACTGTAGAAGTGCAGATTGGGGGGGAGAAGAACAAGGAATGTGAGCAAACATGACCAAATGGTGAACAAACCTTCACCAGGATAGTTGGGGTGTTTTCTCGATCATGGGCGTTTATATCCCTGGTAAGTGTTTAACTTTCCTAGTGGGGATTTGAATGGAGATTTTCATCATTCAGTTTCAGACTCTCACTAAGCCGTTTGAATCAATAACAGCCATTGGCAGAGAACTCCAAAAGCTAACACAGGCTTGTGCGCAATGAGGGGCCAGACATCTCCAGGGCAAAACAGCAAGTTTAAAACAAGCCGTTAGACCAGCTGATTGCATGTTGTGGTGTTGTGTATATAAAAATACGTTGAGTAAATTCTCTTCTGAAATGTTGTAATGCTCTAAACTTACTTGAGCTGTGCAGACAGACTGTCCTTGTGGCTGTAGATACAGATCTAGGTCATGAACACGGTTTATTACAACGTCAGCTCCACCTCGCAGTGGCCAGCCTGGTAGCAGCAGATGAGACTAGCTCCAAGCCCCTAGCGCTGGATAGCCCAAGGAATGCTGGGCTGTTAGTTAAAGGGAAGATACTGACACATCCTGGTGATCAAGTAGAGATGGAATTTCCCTTGCTCTAAAATAACCATGACTCACAGTAGCCTGAGGTAAAGGGATGGGGAGCCAACCAGCCAATCCTGTCTAAAAGGGAAGGGGTTTGAAGTGAAATCTGTCCAGTAACTGAGGGACAGCTGATGAGTGGGTGCTGTCTGGGAAATGCTGGACCCCCTAGGTTTAGGTGATATGCTGGGAAACTGTCATTGGAAAAGGGATTTTGCTCTAATTTGCGAGTATAAAATTTGATTTCTGTTTCCTGTCGCTTGTATGTGTTTATTTCCCTTGCTATTTCCTCTATGAATCCACAGTCTTTCTGCTAAATAAACATTGTGTTTGTTTTTACCCCAGCAGGGCGCTGTTGTGCAAACTGAGAAGTGTAGCTGTCAAGAAGGGGGAAGGTGCCTCTTAATCTCTGGGTTTGGGGTGGTCACTTGCCGGGTGAACCCTGCAAGCAGTAACTAGACAGCTGGAAACCAGAGCAAGACCCTTATTCTCACAGGTTCGTTACTGGGGTTAGGGCTCCGCGCCTTCACTGGGAAGCTTTAAGGCACCCAAAGTTACAGGGAGGGTGGGAGGGAGAGACTCCTTGCTGGTCTGTGTGATCCCCACAGCGTCACGATGATAGTCCCACAGCAGCAGAACAACTGATCTGTCTGGTACAGCACACACAAAATCAGACACAGGCCTGCCTAAAAAAGGCTTCGGAGTTCTGGTTTTGGACTGGAAAACCCCCCTTCCACAGGTGTTTGGTTCTGCTGGAGAACAGGGGTGCTCTTCACGTCCAAAACAAGCCAATATTCAGCTGTTCGGCCCCTTCCAGCTGTGGCGTCTCACTTCAGCGTGGACCTCCCACATCCTAGGGAGGTTATAGAATCACTGTCCCGCTCCCTCCCCATCCCAATGACTACCCGCTGTTATTCATAATGGCAACTCAGTCAGCCATGAGGAGCATGGATACTGCAGGGGCTAGGGAAGCAGAGTGAGAATAACCCTACAGCCTGGTCCTTTTCATCAACCTCCCCTGTGTGGATCCCACCACCCCCTCCTGTCTTCTCAACCCACCATTTGGTCTAGGACCTCCAGGAGAGGGCGCATCTGAGTATTAAACTTCAATCTAGTTATTGACACTGGTGGGATTTGATTCTCATTGAAGAGTACAGTTGATGTCGTTCCCCCAGACACATCTCATAGCAGGTCCAGAGAGGAAAAATTAAATATCCATCACAGAATTCATCCTCCTGGGATTTGGGAATATCCCTAAACTGCAGGTTTTTCTCTTCCTCCTGTTTCTAACCATCTACTTGGTGACCATGACTGGGAACATCCTCATCATGGTGCTAGTTGTGACTGATCAGCATCTTCACACCCCCATGTACTTCTTTCTGGGGAACTTTTCCTGCTTGGAGACCTGCTACTCCTCCACCATCCTGCCCAGGATGCTGGCCAGTCTGCTGACTGGAGACGGAACCATCTCAGTCAGTGAGTGCATCACACAATATTATTTCTGTAGTTCTTTGGCAGGCACAGAATGCCTGTTCCTATCGGTGATGTCTTACGATCGGTATTTAGCCATAGTCAAACCGCTTCACTATGCAGCCCGTATGAGTGGCAGTGCTTGCCTCCAGCTTGCAGATGGCTCTTGGGTAGGTGGCTTCCTAGCTTGTAGCATAACAGCAGTGTCAATATCACAGTTAACTTTCTGTGGCCCCAATAGCATTGACCACTTCTTTTACAATTTTATCCCCCTTATAAAACTCTCCTGCAATACTCCTAAACTGATGGGAATGTTGTCTCTCACACGCAGCTTCCCTTCTTTACTGGTCCCATTCCTACTGACTGTGACATCCTACATCTCCATCATCGCCACCATCCTGAGAATCCCTTCCACCACCGGGAGGCAAAAGACCTTTTCCACCTCCTTCTCTCACATCATCATGGTGTCCATTTATTATGAAACTCTGCTTCTTGTCTACATGTTCCCCACAGCTCCCACACTGAGGGACTTCAAGAAAGTTCTCTCTGTCGTCTACACGGTCCTGACTTCCCTGGTCAATCCCCTCATCTACACCCTGAAAAACAGAGAGGTGAAGGGGGCCCTGAGGAAAGCTTGCAGGAAATTCATGTTAGGACAATGGTAGCCGACCAGGTGCCTTAGCTTGAAATAAAATAGATATGCCAGAGGCTGGTTTCGGGCCTAAAGCAATGTCTGCTTTAATCTAAGGCTCTTTCCACTCGCTTATTGACTCTCTTTCATGCTCTTAGAGTCACAGCCAGAGGAGGAAGTGGAGACGGACAGACTCTTGGAACCTGTGACCCGTTCTTGTTAGGGCCTTTATCAGATGCCACAGCTGGGTGCGACTGGGCTGGTGGGAGATTTGAACTATTGGCTGCTCAGAGTTCAGCCAACAATGTGGAATTGTGCTCAGTGAAACGGTGCAGGCAAAAGAGACTCAGCTGGGCATCTGGTCCCTGTGAGAGACTTAGATACACACTCACACATAAATCTATGGTGCCTACATTCTACAAATATATGGTGGCAAAGTCAGACTGGGACTCCAGCGTTGGGAAATTGTGTAATTAACATTTGATTGTTGTAGTGTATTTCATCCCCAGGCTTCTCTCCAAAGGGACAGGAATCTAAAGGAAAGCATCTAACCTGTGCCTCAAGGCCCAGCACAGGCCTATCGCTGGCCCATTCTCAGCAGTGACATAGGGCCAGTTTCTCAAAATACTTGGATTCCCAGTGGGATTTTTCAAAAGCATCTGGGCACTTTGCCTGCTAGATTGGGCCCTGCAGGCGATTCAAGGCAGGGAATGTCTCCCTGCCCCAGGTCCCTGCATCATTCTAAGGCCTCGGCGCCCAGCTGCCCGGAGTGAGGCTGCGGAGGGCATGGCTAGAGATAGAAACACAGAGGTTATGGCCTTTTTGCTGTAAAAACGTAGGCGCCTACAGGGTCTCAGGCAGCTGAGCAGGTTTTGTGAATCCTGGGAGGCCGGATTCTGGGGCTTAGGTGCCAAAAGTGGAAGCTTTGTGACTCCAGCCCTAGGCCCACATCCTCATCCGCATGTTACAGCTGGGAAAACTAAGGCAGAGCGAGGTGCAGTTACCTGCCCAGAGTTGCTGAGTGGGCGAGTGGCAGAGAATAGACTAGAAACCAACCGTCCAGAGTCTTAGTCTGGAAAAATGTCTGCTCTACCATGTCCACTTGTAATTGACAATGGCACCTAAAGGTGTTAGGTGCACAACTCCCATTCCCTGGCTGTGGGATTTAGGTGCCTCACATCATCTCTTATTGGAAAACCCAGCCTGTACATATATAGCCAAACTAGTATCCTGAGAATTCCCCCCACGCCCAGGGGATGTTTTCCACCAGCTCCTTCTCATGTTTTACTATTTTCTAGGAGACGCCAATAACTCTGTGTCTGTTACCAAAAGCCTAGATCAATAAAAACTAAACGAAGCTAAAAACGTCTTTTTCTGTTGTCTTTGTTGTCAGATCTCCGGTTGTCTGTCCCCTTCGTGTCTGGGGTGAGAAATCAATATGTAAAGGTTTTTTCTACATGTAGACGTTGCACCACGTTAGCTATATGGAAAATTGCAATAAAGAGCTGGAAGGGGCTAGAGTCAGAGGCAAGCTCAGAAAGCTGAAGTGAAATTTCAGGGAGTGAGTGAGGGAAAACCCTTCAACTGGGTGAATTGCTCCAGCCCGGAAGAGCTGGTGGTAGCCTGCTATGGCAGGAAGGATTCTGACCAGAGGGCAGTTTGGGGTGTTTGCAGCTGCAGGTAAGACTTCTGGGTTTAGTTCTGAACTTGAAGTTAATGTATGAAACCAATGGGAGGGCTGTTGTGATTTGGACTGGAGAAAGCCTGTGTGGAGTTTATTGGGGAACAAAGAAGGGAAACTGAGGTGAGGGGCTGAATTTTAGGCTACTCTGAGGCCTTCATGAGGTGCCACGCGGGATCCACTCATCCACAGCGAGCGGATGCAATTATTGGGATGTGAAGGCACTTATATCGATATAGTTCATTGGCATACGGGCATGGCAATAAGCCAGACCAATGCTAGAGACCTCCACATTGGGGAAACTGTGGCCGCACTAGAGGTTGTACTGACATAACAAAGTCACAGCACTAACCAGAATAGTGATACTGGTGCAAAATCTGGGTGGAGATCTCGCCCAACAAGTGAGCCCCTGTGGAAATACATTGGGACGTTCCTGGCTTTGAAATGAACTCCGATAATCCAAGGAAAGGGGCTTTGCATTAACATGGAGTGCTGATAATCTCCCAAATCAAAAAGGGCCGACTGATGGAAAGAAAGGCTGGTGTGAATAACCCCAGCTCGATGCTTGGGTGCGTCTACGCTGCCACCGGGGCTATGGTGGATAATGGAGTTTGAAGTCTGGTAAAGGCCTGAATAGCGTGTAGAACAGGCACTATGGGGAAGAGAAGGTTAATGTGGCCAGGATTTTGTGTCTCTTCTAACAATCTCTAGATGGCAGCTGAGCACAGGGAATGACAAATGGACAGTAATAAATATTAAACCATGATTTCAATAAAAAAAAACTAAGTGATAAATAGTCGATAAACTGGGAATTAAAAATGAAAGCCACAGTTTGACGATTCAGGTTCATGCCGGGGTTATGGTCCATTTTCAGTTAAGATCTGTCTCCTTCATAGAGTTAAGCAATGGGTTTTCATCCCTATCTGCAATATGTTTGCCAGAGATCAATTAAAAAAAACAAACAAAAAAACCCCTGCTTTTAAAAATGCAGTTATAGGAGATCCAAAATATTCAATATTGGGCATTATGAAAACAAAGCTTTGGCAACAGAAAATTATCCCCACGGGTGCTAAAGGACTCATTACATGGCTAGGGAGCAAATTACGCTACCAGAGGACTGGGACTAACAATCTTCTAGTTTGTTTTGCATTCAGAACGAAGTGGATATTTGTATTCTTCCGTAAAAGCTGGAATGAACCTTTCCTTCAGGGGAAGAAGGGACAGTAGGTCACAAACTTCATGCTGAAAAAGCACAGGTTTTGAATCAAGTTACAGAGTCTACTGTAATACACAGAAATGAAATGATCATATTCACTGTGCACAGACAGTCACACTAAGCAATTCAGGGTCCTATCTAACCAACCCTGTACAGGAGAGTAATCAAGAAGTTCTGATGATTATCATAAAGTCCAACAGACCAATGTGGGGGCCTATAGTTCTGGTACAAGATTATCTCATTCCTATAATTGCCGGGCACTGAAGATCCCTGAAACTTTTCTGGGATCTTCAGAAAAGGGAGGAAAGAGGATCCAGGGAACTACAGACCGGTCAGCCTCACCTCAATCCCTGGAAAAATCATGGAGCAGGTCCTTAAGGAATCCATTTTAAGGCACTTGGAGGAGAGGAAGGTGATCAGTTACAGTCAACACGGATTCACTAAGGGAAAGTCATGCCTGACCAACCTGATTGCTTTCTATGATGAGGTGACTGGCTCTGTGCATGTAGGGAAGGCGGTGGATGTGATATACCTTGACTTTAGCAAAGCTTTTGATACTGTCTCGCACAGTATTCTTATCAGCAAGTTAAAGAAGTATGGGTTGGATGAATGGACTATAAAATGGATAGAGAACTGGCTAGAGCATAGGGCTCAACGTGTAGTGATCAATGGCTCCATGTCTAGCTGGCAACCGGTCACAAGTGGAGTGCCCCAGGGGTCGGTCCTGGGTCCGGTTTTGTTCAACATCTTTATTAATGATCTGGAGGATGGGGTAGATTGCACCCTCAGCAAGTTTGCGGACGACACTAAGCTGGGAGGAGTGGTAGATACCCTGGAGGGTAGGGATAGGATACAGAGTGACCTAAACAAACTGGAGGATTGGGCCAAAAGAAATCTAATGAGGTTCAACAAGGACAAGTGCAGAGTCCTCCACTTAGGAAGGAAGAATCCCATGCACAGCTATAGACTGGGGACCGATGAGCTAGGCAGCAGCTCTGCAGAAAAGGACCTGGGGGTAACGGTGGATAAAAAGCTGGATATGAGTCAGCAGTGTGCCCTGGTTGTCAAGAAGGCTAATGGCATATTGGGCTGCATTAAGAAGGGCATTGCCAGCAGGTCACGGGAAGTGATTATTCCCCTCTATTCGGCATTGGTGAGGCCGCATTTAGAATATTGTGTCCAGTTTTGGGCCCCTCACTACAAAAAGGATGTGGACAAGTTGGAGAGAGTGCAGCGGAGGGCAACCAAAATGATGAGGGGGCTGGAGCACAGGACTTATGAGGAGAGGCTGAGGGAACTGGGCTTGTTTAGTCTGCAAAAGAGAAGAGTGAGGGGGGATTTGATAGCGGCCTTTAACTACCTGAAAGGGGGTTCCAGGGAGGATGGGGCTAGGCTGTTCTCGGTGGTGGCAGATGACAGAACAAGGAGCAACGGTCTCAAGTTGCAGGGCGGGAGATCTAGGTTGGACATTAGGAAAAAGTTTTTACTAGGAGGGTGGTGAAGCACTGGAATGGGTTACCTAGGGAGGTGGTGGAATCTCCATCCTTAGAGGTTTTTAAGCTGAGGCTTGACAAAGCCCTGGTTGGGATGATATAGTTGAGGTTAGTCCTGCTTTGAGCAGGGGGTTGGACTAGATGACCTCCTGAGGTCCCTTCCAACTCTAATATTCTATGATTCTATGATATGTGAAGAAACCATTTGCCCTTTGTAACCTCAGCTTGCTAGCAATTCAGTGGGAGCTGGGTGCTGCTTGTATACATTACCGCGCTTTGAAAATCCCTGTCAAAGTGTGTAAATCACCTTCTTGCACCTGCATTTTATCTGAGCAACAAAATTCATTTGCTCTTTTCAAGAACGTCTGACCAGGAGGCCTTGATCTAAGGGGCACATTTTGAAAAGCACGACCACATTTCAAAAGTGATTTATGCGCCAAAGACCACTGACTTTCATTGAGACATGCTGTTACGCCTTAGGAACTGAAGAATGTACTCTTAAAAGCGGTACTTCCCTGCGGTACTGAGAGAGCTGGTGAGATGAGGTGGGTAACACAGAGCGGATATCCAGAGGGGTAGCCGTGTTAATCTGTATACAGCAAAAACAACGAGAGTTCTGTGGCACTTTAAAGACTAACACGTTTCATTTCAGCAGGCATAAGCTTTCGTGGGCTTCAGCCCACTTCCTCAGATGCAGTTGGTAGAAATAATACAGCAAATATTGGCAAGATATATAGGAGACAACATATACATATCCAAAGGCATAGACAACAATGGGGTAGGTGGATGAAAGCCGGGTACTTGAGGCCTAATGACAACCATTGAGTAGGAGGTGAGAAAGGGTGACCAGAGCAAATTACTTCTTGTAATGAGAGAGCCATTCCAAATCCCTGTTTAAACCCAGTTTGAATGTGTCAAGTTTGCAGATAATTTCTAACTCAGCAGTTTCTCTTTGAAGTCTGTTTTTGAAGGTTTTTTTGTAGAAGTACAGCAACTTTCAGGTTTGATATTTGCTGCTGCTGCACTTAGTTCTAGGGGTTCGCATATTGATGATCAGTGTCAAAGAAGGCTAAAGGCATTAGATGTCCAAATCCCACTGAAATCAAAGGACCCAGTCCTTTAAGTCACTGGGAATTTTACCTTTGAAGGCCACAAACTAAGGCTCAGACACAAGACAATGATTCCCTGATGTAAAGTTAACTTTCCATAACTCTACACAGGGTCAAATACTTAGCAGTTAAGAAGGATAAGTGATGCCTGGCAAACAGACAGAATGGACTGACTGATAGGACAGCCACAAACAAAGAGAGAATTAATATTTTTTATCAAAAGAAAAGGGAGAAAATACAGAGCTGATCAATAATTTTTGATGGAATGTTTTTTTTCCATCAGAAAATGCCAAATTGTCCAGATAAAAATGTTCCATTTGAAATTTTTGCAAAATTTTGTTTAGAGAAAAAATAATTACTGTCTGTTATAAAATAATACAAACTGAAATATAATATACAAATAAAATAGTAATAAAATAAAATAAAAGATGACATAAAAGTAATAAGAAATGAAATAAAATAATCTCAGAATAAAAGTTAAGTTATTTCTATTTTTGAACAGTCTATTTTTGAAGTGGACTGAAAACAAAAACTGGAACTTATGGAATTTCCTAGGAAATGACAATTCTGTTCCTGACCAGCTCTAATAATGAGAAACTCAACACATTTTTTACCAATATCATACTGAATTTATTCATTGAAAAGAGGGTAAATTTCCAGCTAAAATCAAATTTGCGGCTTTTTTGTTTCTTTTTAATTGATGACAGGAGAATCGTGCGCCCAATAATACCATTTCTACCCCTGGGGTGAAGCACAGAGATTTTCAGACTGTTCCTGTTGGCGTAAGACGATCCCCTGGCTGGGTTTCTGGACGTAGTGTGTCCTGTTGTGCAATACGTTAATACTGTCCAAGGACAGACATGTGTACGTAGTGCTAGACACACGTCTCTGTGCGTGTGCCATGACAGTCATGGGAGGAAACTGGACAACAATGATTTTAGGCCTCAGTTCTGCCCTTCTCCCAGAGAACCTGCCCAGTGCTGCACCCAGCGCCTGCACAATTTGGTCCAAAGTGTTGGTGCCAGTGAGTTAGAACTGCTGGGGAGCCCTGCACTTGATGGATGGTAGCAGCCTGAATCCTGCATAGCACTGAGCGCTCCAGGCCCCATGCAGCAAAACATTTCAACTTTAAACGCCAGGGTGTTCCTACCGAGGTCACCGCGGTGAAAGGTGCGTGAGTGGTTTGCTGGCATGGCATCAGGGGTAGGTCCATTCGTTACGCTCGTTATTGGCAGGATATTGAATTCAGTGGACAAACACAAGGGGTTTGTGTGTCTAACACTGACGGAAGGGAAGACAGACTGGAGCTTGCAGGGCCGCTGATGGAGAGTTATGCTGAACTGCACTTTAGTTACGCTGGTTATTTGTGATGGGTTTTCAGTTGTGGCAGGGGAACTTCAGGACAGATTATTAAAGGTATTTAGGTGCCTAGTGGGTTTTTCTAAAACACAAAGTCTCCTAAAACTCACTGATCTCAAAGGATGCTCAGCACATAACTGTGTTCCAAAATCCCACCGAGGGCATGAGTCCCAACGGGTCTGTAATAATAGATCTACGAACTGACCCTCATTGTGAGTTCAATGATGAGAAGGGAGTGGCAGTTCATTGAGTGTCACAGTAACCGACAACAACAAGCGGTGATGGGGAAAGGTGCAAAGAAAAGACAAAAGATTGAATCAGTTCAACAAAAAGGCCCCTACTATAACTCAAGGTCTGTGTTACAGTCATGGCTGGTAAATGAGAACAACATGAGACTAGAAGCCAATGAACCAAAATTGAAGTGTCATAAATTAGAACTAATTGATGGAGAAGATAGTGAGGGGATGGGCTGTTCTACCCATCGCTCCCTGCTGGGGTCTCCAAAAAAGAGACGCGGGGAGGAAAGCTGAGTATTGTCATCCTGGCTGATAAAAGACAAGAAGGAGAGGTGTGAGCATCACCAGCACGGGCTCCCCCCCGCCCCCCGTCTCCTGGCACCCTGGGCCTTCTTCCTAATCAGGATGTGCAGAGTAAAGACACTTGCCGACGCTGCTGTAACTCTGCACTCCTTGAGCACTGAGCGAATCCGCCATAACCCGCATGCTCACACACTGCGTTTGCAGAGCAGTCAGGTACATGGCACAGGACAGCTCGAGGACACAGCTGGGACATGGAGGAGGCGTGTGAAATAACTAAATATTCACTGAAGCAGGAGGACTGGAGGTTGGGTGTCCCATTTCCTACGCGAGTGCTTTAGTCACGGGGATTATAGAGGAATGGCAAGTCTCTCTCTCGCTCTTGGGCCCAATGGAGTTTTAACTATTTCACACAAAGCTTTAACAGGCCAGAGTGAGAAGGGCAGGGACCATCTTTGTGGTCTGTGTCTCTACAGTGGAGCCCTGGTCCATGTCTAAGGCTTCATATAAAACCTTCTCTTTAGTTCTGAAGCTTCTCCTCCTCTGTTCCATTCCCTTAGGGGCCAGAAGAAGTTTGAGTCTATTAACATACTGTCTGTGCTCAAAAAAACAAACAAAACATGCTATTAACTTTCCCTTCCCATTAATTTCAAATGCCCATTAGCAAAGTCTCAAGGGAAAATTCACCTTTGGTGTTTGCAGGATAAACAATGGCTTGGGAGAGACACTTATTTTCTGGTGAGAGATACAAGGCAAAGCAAACCAAGGGCCTCAGCACAGCTAGCGTGTCCTGCCAGGACAGAGCAGCTCTCATTGCTGCTTTTCACTGCGGTGTGTAGCTGCACACACCTGCACCAGTAGTGTGCAGGGGAGACGTACCTTGAGACAACTAAAACACATGAAGAGGGAGCAGATAAGACACGGACAGAAGAACAGGGTCCTGCTCTCTGAAACACCAAGAGAAGAGGCTCTCCTACAATGACCATCTTCGATACCATCTAAGAAACTGTCAAACAAGGGCCTTTTTTTCCTTCTACAAACTCTCTCCAGCTAAAGGGAAAGGGAAGGAGGGATGTTGTTAAAATGAAAGCCTGACTTCACGCTCTACCTTCCCAATGCTTTGACTGCTTTTCCTTCTTTTCTGTATCTTTAATAAAGGGTTAAAAATATTTTGAATGGTGTGTATGCCGTGGTGCCAAGCAGGCTGGGGTCTCTGTGTACCAAACCTTGTTTAACTCTGTTTAATGTTGCCCAGCGACTGGGTGACATTAGCACCTTTGGCCCATGCCAAATCAACACAAGACCGACAAGCCAGATGTTGCCTCTTTTACACACATGGAGTAGTGTTTTACTCAGCGAGTCGCCCTATTGAAATCAGTGGGACCAGTCGCAGGGTAAGGTCCTGCCCCATGTGAGGGCAGAAGGAAGAAATGGGTCTTTAAATTGCTAGTGGTTGCACTGCTTGGTGAAAGGCAGGTGTGACTCCTTCACTCAGCCTGGCCAAGGGTTACTGTCACTAGTAGCTCCCTCGACTTCAGAGGGACTATTCGTGTGGGTAACTATTCACTAATGTGACCAAGGGGTTCGTTAGCTGGCCCTCAGTACGCACCCAGAACTGGTCACTAGCACCTCAGGGGGCAGATTTTAACTGGTGGGATATGGACATAAACACAATCTGTGTCCCATTTCCTGAGCCGGGCAGCTCTTAACTGTTCCGATGGTAACTGCTAACAGCACAGGAGCCAAACTCACCCAGGGCGTAATCTCACTGCCCAGAGAGGAGTTACTCCCAGAACAGATCTGGCCCCCTGATGTTCACACAGAACCGGCTGGATTCCCCTCGATGCCCTTTGGAGTTAACATCTGTTTTGTCTCTAGCCTTTGCCCCAAAGACATTTCCACCACTTGCTTCTCTGGGACCCAGTGGGGATGAGCGTTGGGGAAATTTGTCTCGTGAGAATGAAGTCATCCACCAACTCTGCTGCATGTGATGGGGCCAGAGCTTCCGCTGGTGAAAGCTCCATTGACTTGCATGAGGCGATGCCAATTTACTCCAGCTGCCAACCCAGAAAGTTTTGTTCCTCCTGTTTGGTGAATCCCGCAAGGTCTCATTGAGTTGCTATAATTTAACATCAAGTTAGTTTCAGCCTTAACCACGACTGAGAAGTCAGCAAGCACCTCCCGTCTCTAGAGTGCTTAATGAAATGGGCCAAATTCATCCTGAATGTAACTCGGTGGACTCCAGTGTCGTTACATCAGTTCAGCCCATTGAATGTTAATGATCCCTTCTGCGACCTGTGTGGAGTTGAAAATCTTTTTCATGGTCGTTTCAAAGACCTTTTAATAATGCCCGGTGGGACCCATTAATCTGAACTGCCTTTGGTTGGTAGCTGATCAGCAGAGCTTAATTGTGAAGCGATAAATCAATACAAATAACAGCTCAATAACATTATGATAATAAAAGTCCATATGGGCACTAGACCAGGTAGCTATCAAGCTGCTTAGATACCAAGGTGATGGGCACCTTGGACATACCTAAGGTGCATAGATATGGATCATTTTTCCAATGCGATGATCCCAGTTGCAAGCTGACTGCAAAGCTAAAGTTATATTCTCTGAGGCTGAGTGACTCTGGAGAAAGCTAATTTGTGGTTTGAACAGACAGGGCAGCAGCGATGCAGAGTGAAGTTTGTACCGTCTCTGATGTGAGATGAATTGTCGGGTCTCACACTCATTCACAATGGAAAGACAATAAGCAATTGTCTTTATAATATACAATGATTAATATAATAAACTCGTTTACAATGGAAAGACAATTGGCTTTTCCAAGCGAGCTTGAGGGAGTTCAGCATCCGGCCCCCATTGTTTTTTAATGACGTCAGGTGCGTAACTTCCTTAGGCCGCTTGGAAAATCCCACTTTAAAGGGACATCACAATTAACACTAATTAAACAGTCCTGTGTAGACTTCGCCAGTGTGCAGCTGCCCTTCTGCTGTGCGGTCACCCTAACCACTCTGCATCCACACTTCAGCCATCCCCACTGTATTTATGCAGGGGAGGTGTGTATACCAGTGTATTCTGGGAAAACCTGGGCAGCTATCCCATGATGACTGAGGTGAGGGGAGAGTGCCAGAGGACAGACTGACAAATCAGCACATGGACCTAACCTCTGTTAGCTATCCCAGTACAGAGAGCTGGGGGAAGAAAGATGGGGCAAATTAGCGACACTGGCTAGGTTAGGGGATGATTTCTCCACTGCAGAAAATCCGGGTGATAACTCACCTAACGGAGGAGAAGCACTGGCCAGCCTGCATCTTGGCCAGCAGCACTTATTGGGAGCCCATGGTGAGACACCCAAAAAGGGGCCTGAGCGTCAGAGTGGCGGGGCGCTCAGGACATTCTGTGGATCAGGCCCCTTCAACATGGCTCCAGGAGGCCATCCAAAATCATGTGTCACCTTTGAAAAGTTCAGCTGGGATTTTCCAAAGGGGCAGAAAGAGCCAGGAGGTTTTCTCCTACTGAACACCAGTGGGAGCTGGGTTCCTAACCCCGTTAGGCTCCTCGAGAATCCCAGGTGAACACTCAGGCACAAACCATGTTTAGAATCTACCAGGTCATCAGCTCAGGAGCCAGGTCATCAGCCCAACGAGGGAATTATCGTGTGGACAGGGATTTGGAGGGGGTCCTACCAAAAAAGGACAGCTGTACGTTTGGAAACCAGGCCCCAATGCCTATCCTGTTCTTTTAATAGGATAAAATAGGAGCCTCTGGGCAGGCAACTTTTCATTTGTTCTGAAATAACTCATATATACAGGCCGTTTTAATAAGAATCCCTGTGGTTTTTTATAGTACTTTTCATCCACTGATCACAAAGTACTTTACAAGGGAGATGAGTATCATTAGCTTTGCCCTACAGATGGAGAAACTGAGGCCTGGTGAGGTGAAGTGAATTGGCCCAGGTCATCCAGGACATTAGAAGACCTAGTTTCTATTTTCAGCTCTGTTGCTGAGTCTTAGTTTAGCATCATAGCTACTAGCCCACCCTGCCTCTAGAGAAGCAGGGACAACTCAGCTTAATTGTTCTTAAAAAGCCATGTTCTTAGGTGAATCTCAGAACACTGAAATTTACAAAGGGCGCCGGTTACATTTTAAACAGGGCCTAAGTGGTTTAGGAGCCCACGTCCAGTTTTCAAAAGTGAGGTGGGCACTGAGGCGTTTCAGATTGTTAAAGGTATTTAGGCAGCTAGTGCCATTTTCAGACGTCTTTAGGTGACAAATTGCTGTGGGTTTCAATGGCAGTTATGGGCCTTGATACGTTTGAAAATCTGACCAGGCACCTATCTGCAGTGTGAGGTGTCTAAATACCCCGGAAATGGGCTGTAAGTCTCGCTGAGAGTTAGCGGGACTTAGAATCCTAAGTGCTTAAGGGTCAGATTTTCAAAGGCACGACAATATTTTAAAAAGCCTGCCCGAACTCATTTTTGAAAATGGGATGTGGCTGTCTAAGTCAACACAAGAAAACAAGAACTACCGTGCTGGGTCAGACCGACGGTCCATGGAGCCCAGTATCCTGTTTCTGACAGTGGTTTGTACCAGAGCTTCAGAGGAACGTCCAGAACATGGCAATTATGGAGTGATTCACCCCTGTCTTTCCCTCCTGGCTTCTGGCAGTCAGCAGTTTAGGGTTGCATTGAGCATGGGGTTGTGTCCCTGACCATCTTGGCTAACAACCCTCGATGGACCCATCCTATTTATCTAGGTGTTTTTTTAACCTAGTGATGCTTTTGGCCATGGGGAGGAGTTCCACAGATCAGCTGTTCAAAGGTATTTAGGCACTCAGCACCCATTCAAATCAAGCGAGTTAAGTGACTAATTACCTTTAAAAAACTGACCCTCGGTGCCTAACTCCCATTATAGAATCATAGAATCATAGAATATTAGAGTAGGAAGGGACCTCAGGAGGTCATCTAGTTCAACCCCCTGCTCAAAGCAGGACTAGCCTCAGCTATATCATCACAGCCAGGGCTTTGTCAAGCCTCAGCTTAAAAACCTCTAAAGATGGAGATTCCACCACCTCCCTAGGTAACCCATTCCAGTGCTTCACCACCCTCCTAGTGAAAAACTTTTTCCTAATGTCCAACCTAGACCTCCCCAACTGCAACTTGAGACCGTTGCTCCTTGTTCGGTCATCTGCCACCACCGAGAACAGCCTAGCCCCATCCTCCCTGGAACCCCCTTTCAGGTAGTTAAAGGCCGCTATCAAATCCCCCCTCACTCTTCTCTTTTGCAGACTAAACAAGCCCAGTTCCCTCAGCCTCTCCTCAGAAGTCCTGTGCTCCAGCCCCCTCATCATTTTGGTTGCCCTCCGCTGCACTCTCTCCAACTTGTCCACATCCTTTTTGTAGTGGGGGGCCCAAAACTGGACACAATATTCTAAATGCGGCCTCACCAATGCCGAATAGAGGGGAATAATCACTTCCCGTGACCTGCTGGCAATGCCCCTCCTAATGCAGCCCAATATGCCATTAGCCTTCTTGACAACCAGGGCACACTGCTGACTCATATCCAGCTTTTTATCCACCGTTACCCCCAGGTCCTTTTCTGCAGAGCTGCTGCCCAGCTCGTCGGTCCCCAGTCTATAGCTGTGCATGGGATTCTTCCTTCCTAAGTGGAGGACTCTGCACTTGTCCTTGTTGAACCTCATTAGATTTCTTTTGGCCCAATCCTCCAGTTTGTTTAGGTCACTCTGTATCCTATCCCTACCCTCCAGGGTATCTACCACTCCTCCCAGCTTAGTGTCGTCCGCAAACTTGCTGAGGGTGCAATCTACCCCATCCTCCAGATCATTAATAAAGATGTTGAACAAAACCGGACCCAGGACTGACCCCTGGGGCACTCCACTTGTGACCGGTTGCCAGCTAGACATGGAGCCATTGATCACTACACGTTGAGCCCTATGCTCTAGCCAGTTCTCTATCCATTTTATAGTCCATTCATCCAACCCATACTTCTTTAACTTGCTGATAAGAATACTGTGTGAGACAGTATCAAAAGCTTTGCTAAAGTCAAGGTATATCACATCCACGGCCTTCCCTACATCCACAGAGCCAGTCACCTCATCATAGAAAGCAATCAGGTTGGTCAGGCATGACTTTCCCTTAGTGAATCCGTGTTGACTGTAACTGATCACCTTCCTCTCCTCCAAGTGCCTTAAAATGGATTCCTTAAGGACCTGGTCCATGATTTTTCCAGGGATTGAGGTGAGGCTGACCGGTCTGTAGTTCCCTGGATCCTCTTTCCTGTTTGTGAATCTTCCCTGTTTGTGAGCAGCAGGTCAAGAGAAGCTCGGCCCCTAGTTGGTTGCTCCAGCGCTTGCACCAGGAAATTGTCTGCGACACTCTCCAAAAACTTCCTGGATTGTTTGTGCTCTGCTGTATTGCTCTTTCAGCAGATGTCAGGGTGATTGAAATCTCCCATGAGAATCAGGTCCTGTGAACTGGAAACTTTCCCTAGTTGACCAAAGAAAGCCTCATCTACCTCATCCTCCTTGTCTGGTGGTCTATAACAGACACCCACCATGACATCACGCTTATTGTTCTTGCTTCTAAGCTTAACCCAGAGACACTGAACTGGCTTATCTCCAGTTTCATACTGGAGCTCAGAGCAATCATAGTGCTCTCTTACATACACTGCAACTCCTCCATCCTTTCGCCCCTGCCTGTCTTTCCTGAACAGTTTATACCCATCCATGACAGTGCTCCAATCGTGTGAGTTACTCCACTAAGTCTCAGTGATTCCAATCATGTCGTAGTTTCTTGACTGTGCCAGGACTTCCAGTTTCTCCTGCTTGTTTCCCAGGCTTCTTGCATTTGAGTACAGGCACTTGAGATAAGTAGCCGATTGGCCTACATTCACAGTATGAATCGGGAGGCCTCCCCTGCTGCACCCTCCTCCTTCTGCTTCCTTGTGGTGTCCCTCTTCCCCACTTATGTTCAGGCTTAGGTCTCCGTCCCCCGTCGAACCTAGTTTAAAGCCCTCCTCACTAGGTTAACCAGCCTGTCTGCGAAGATACTCTTCCCTCTCTTTGTTAGGTTAATCCCGTCTCTTCCTAGTAACCCTTCTTCCTGGAACAGCATTCCATGATCGAATAATCCAAAGCCCTCTCTTTGACACTACCTGCATAACCATGCATTTACTTCCGCAATGCGATGGTCCCTACCTGGGCCTTTTCCTTGAACAGGGAGGATGGATGAGAACACCACTTGCGCTTCAAACTCCTTTATCTCTTTTTCCAGAGCCACATAGTCTGCAGTGATCCGCTCAAGATCATTCTTGGCAGTGTCATTGGTGCCCACTTGGAGAAGTAGGAAGGGGTAGCGGTCTGAGGACTTGATGAGTCTTGGCAGTCTCTGGGTCACATCCCTAATCCTAGCTCCAGGCAAGCAGCACACTTCTCTAGTTTCCCGGTCTGGACGGCACATGGATGACTCCGTCCCCCTTAGGAACCCCCGTCCCTAGGACAATACATCCCTTGCCTTCTGATCAAATGGGTCTCCTTCTGATCCATTCCCTCTGAAGGGTCCTCCAAATCGTTCTCTGCCGTAGTACTTGTGCAGAGAGGATGAAAATGATTCTTTACTTCTATCTGCATGGTGGGCACATGGGTTCTCTTTCTTCGCGAGGTCACATGCTGCCAATTTTCTTCCCCGTTCTTCAGTTTCGCCTGCCCGGCCTTCTCTGAATCTTCCTTACACTGTGCCTGTGCCCGATCGGGAGAGACTTTGTTTTCTTTAATGCAACGCAGGGTTGATATTTGGGCCTCTAGTCCTTTAACCTTCTCTTCCAATATGGAAACCAGCCTGCACTTGGGACAGATGAAGTCATCTCTATCCTGTGGGAGGAAGACAAACATAGCACATCCAGTGCAGGTGACAACAACAGATCACTCCCTCTCCATATCTTTCCTCTGAGAGCGTCCTCAGATGCTGTATTTCCTGCATAGGCAAACTCCCTCCTTCTGTTAGCCGCAATTAACCCCTCAAAGCCCACCTGGATCAAAGCACTCCCAATCAATCAATCAGACACACCCTCAACTGCCAAATGGTCCCTGTAACTGCACCAGTCACAAGCACACACACACAGTCAGCTGTAACTTGCACCAGTCACACAACTGGTCTCTCAGATACTCCCCCCTCTAGCACAGCACACACACAACACAGCTCCCCTCATGTAGCACTCACTTGGGCTCCTCTTGGACAGATCCCAGGCAAACTCCCTCCTTCTGTTAACCGCTCAGCTGGTTCGCAACTGGCTGCTTTTTATAAGGCTGGGGCATTTGCCCCTCCCCTGCAATTACCCCTCAAAGCCCCGCCCCTGCAATTAACCCCTCAAAGCCAACCTGGATCAAAGCACTCCCAATCAATCAATCAGACACACCCTCAACTGCCAAACGGTCCCTGTAACTGCACCAGTCACAAGCACACACACACAGTCAGCTGTAACTTGCACCAGTCACACAACTGGTCTCTCAGATACTCACCCCTCTAGCACAGCACACACAACACAGCTCCCCTCACATAGAACTCACCTGGGCTCCTCTCGGACAGATCCCAGGCAAACTCCCTCCTTCTGTTAGCTGCTCGTCTGTTCGCCGCTGGAAATGAACTGGAAAAGTCCAGCAATGAATGGAAATGTTTAGAGCTGAAATCACTAATATGATTGGTGAATGTTGACGGGAGAAGGCTGCCATCGCTTTCTGGAATATTATTTATCTGGGGGTCACTCTGTGGGATAAGAGGGGAATGAGTGGACTGGAAAGAGAGAACTTTACTATCATGGCAGCCATACACACCATCCTCAATCTCTCGATTCACCATTTGCCCATATTCTGAATGGCATCCAGAGCAAAACTGTCCAGAGAGAGGGAAACAAATTACATCAGTGTGATGGGCCCCCTTAGGTACAACTTGGAACTGTGGGACCGCTGTGTCCCCTTAACTCTCCAGCTGGGGCTGTCTCTCACAATGCTGTGTTAGTGACAATCAGCCTACCCCTCCAGCTGCTATCACTCAGCCACCAACATGAAGAGACACACCCACCGAAGTTGCATGAATGATCTCTAAGCCACTCACGAACTGGATATAGGGAGAAACCAGCAAATCCCCCCAGCCTTGCACCTTAGAAGTGTACCGTCTTACAATGCTCAAATTGATTTACTCAAAAAAGGGGTGGAAGCAACTGGTCCCAATGTAGCAGGTTCCCTGCCATGAATTTACGCAGCATCTCTTTCAGGGTCTTTTTAAAGTGTTCCATCAGTCCAACCATTTGGGAGTGGTAGACGGATGTCCTTAGTGCTTTGATTTTTAAAAGGGCACATCATTTTTGTATCACCTTGGATGTTATATTGGTCCCTTGATCCGTCAGGATCTCTTTACGCATCCCTCCTCTCGTGAACACCTTCAGCAACTCAGGTGCCACGTGAGCGGCCGTGGCTGACTGAGGGGGTATGGCTTTAGGTTACTGGGTGGCGTAGTCCAACATCACCAGGATTTATTAGTGCTGATCGTCTTCCTCTCAAACAGCATCCCAACTAGTGGAAGGGGGACCAGTAGGACTTCTGGGGGTTTCCAGGTCCCCACCAGTTGACACTAGGGGCAGGAGGTGTAATAGCCTTTGACATCCTCACGCACCCCAGCCAAGTAGAACCTGAGTGTCACTCAGTTCAGGGTCATTTCACACCTGAGGTTCCTCCCACAGGGTATTGCATGAGCCAGCTGTAACACCTGATGCCGGAACCTCTTGGGGGCCAGGAGCTGGGCTCAGGGCTCACCCATCTGTGTATCTCAGATTACCCGATACAATCTTTCCCCCTGCAGTCCAAAATGGGGCCATAACTTCCGCAAGTGGGGGTTAACTACCTTCCCTTTATGCCTGTGACTGTTCATAGGATTGTCTCAGCATAATTTCCACCTCCCTAGTCAGCTCATCCCAGTCTTGGGGGATGGGAATCTCCTGCCTCCTCTCTGGCAGTTATTGGGTGGAGGGGCCTTCTCTGGGGTCATCGTCGCCCCTTACACAGTCTAAGTCCCCTGCCTCTGGAAGGTCTATATCCTCCCACTGGGACATCCTTCTTCCCAGAAGGGCCCATCACCCCAAGTTTTCACAATCCCACTGAACTTCTCCAGATCGCTACCCAGAATCACACAAGGGTCTGTCAGACCCCAACCCATTTCATCCTGACATGCCACTTCATCTTGAGTTCCACTGCCCTCATGGGATATGGGTGCATATCCCCATGAAAGCACTGGAGATAAACCATGTCCACATCATTTCCTGTGTCTGCCAGCTACCTCAGGACTATGATGTGGCTACAGCCCATGCCAGGATTGTCAATTTGGTGGCCCCTTTCTACCTGGCCTGGCTGTCTAATGTCCACACCTTTCCATAAAGGAGCACTCTTAGTGGTAATGGCCTTGCTGTCCACAGGAGAAACTGAGGCCAGCTCGTGGGCTCTCTCTTTCCCTTCATGCCATCTGGGGCTGGTGAGAGGCCTCTTCTCTTGTACCTGGGATTCTCCCCTGTCTGGACCCCTGTGCCTGTGGTCAGGTCCAGGCCACTATTGCAGCATGGGTCAGAGTCTAAGACCAGTTCCCCAGGTGCACATCGTCCCTGGTAGCCTCAGGTATCAAGTATGATGCCCCTGATCCTAGGGCACCCGGAGTGGGTGGTCACTCCCATGGTGACTTTGATAGCCAAGAAGTCTTCGGCCAGATTGACCGCCTCTGCTAATGTTCCAAGCCAGTATTGCAAGACTCACTCTCTACTTCCTGCTGGGAATACAGGGTGAACTGTTCTAGGACCACCTGTTCCTCCATCTGCCTCGTTGGTTGCAACCATCGCTGACAATGTTCTTTGAGACACTGGGCCATGGCCTGGGATCGGGCACCCATATGGGGAATTTTTTTTTGGTGCAAATGTTGGTGGTGGGTGTCAGGGGTGATGTCAAATACACCCAGGATGGGATCTTTAACCCTGTCATAGTCCTGTGCCTCCTTTTGGGTAAAGGCCCCAATAAATGGTCTGGGCCAGACCCACCAGCTACATGGACAATAAGATGGCCCAGTGCTCTGGGGGTCATCATGCTGCTGCTACTACTCTTTCAAAGATGATCAGAAACACATCTGAGTCATCTTCAGAGCCCATCTTCATCAGTGTCACTAGTGGGTTACTTGTAACCATGGGACTTGGTGTTTTTGCCCTCAGGCTGATGTTTGCACCTTGTGGTTGGAGTAGAGTGGTGACTTGCTGGACCAGATGTTGTTGCTGTTCATGTTGTTGAGTGGCCAACTCCCAGAGAAGCTGTTGTTGCTGCTTTTGTTTTCATGCAGCCTGTTATGTTAATGAGTGGCCATCTTCAGGAACAACTGCTGTTGTTATGTTGCTTACTGTTGCTGACTCTTGACCAGCCAGTTTAGCACCTTGTCTATCTCCATAGCTCCCCCTCCCTTGAGCCCTGTTTGTTTTCAAGAGACTCTGTTTCCTCTGCCTTTTCCCTTTTCCTTTCTAGGTCTTCCCACAGACCTGGATCACAATGACTGCATTCTCCACCAATTGTGGTTGGGAGGTGACATAGGGGGCTCCTGTCTGGTGGCCTCAGTTCAAATGTTGGCTGTCATGCCTAATGCCTTCAGATCAAGTGGCAGCAGTCCCACCTAGAAGCCTCAGTTCAAGTAGCGGCAGTTGTGCTGAGTGTCTGCAGTTCATGCGGCAGCAGTCCCATGTAATCAAGGTGGGTTAAAAAAAGTATTAAAGAAAGACTATGTCATTTTTTTCCGACTCTCCACTTTGCTTAATTGACACAATGGGTTTCCATAAATAAATGACACCATAAATTTGGATCTCATTTATGTCCCTGATCCAAGAATTCATCTGCTTCTCTTTTAAGCATGATTGGTCCATTGAAGTCGAGGAGATGACTCCTATGCTCAGAGTCGGACACATGCTTAAGTGCTTGGCTGTAACTGAGTCTATAGAATTTAAATCCCCCCCCCCCCCCCCTTTTAATTCCTACCCCTGAAAAATCTCTCTCTGATCTCAAACTCAATATGAATTTTCTTTCCTATATAGGATTAATCTGTAAATCAAATTTTGCTTTCATTACCAGGTCAAGAACTTCATGACCTTCAGCGTTTGCATGCAGTGACACCTGTGTAACTCCATTCAATCTTCAACTTCTGCAAAACAGAGCAAGGTCAATGGAACTTTGCTGGTTTACCCCATTGGCTTTGAAGGAGTTATACCAGTTGGGAATCTGGTCTGTTGACCTTGACACAACTAATTTGATTTACACTAGCTCTGGAACTGTCTCATTGATGGTGATGGAGCTATGCTGATTTAATCAGGCTGAAGATCTGTCCCAGTGACTTCACAGGACCAATGAAAAGTAAGATACTACTCAATGTTATCAGAAGCTCACTAATAAATTGTATTACTGAAGACATTGGAGGTGTTCTATCAGAGACAGACATCTCTGATGATTCAGTGTGGACTAAGGATCACTGATAGTAGAAGTTTGAGGGTGAAATCCAGGTCCTGTTGAATCTAAGGTCAACATTCCTATTGAAGCCCATCAATGGGCC
This sequence comes from Emydura macquarii macquarii, assembly GCF_026122565.2. Lineage (NCBI taxonomy): Eukaryota > Metazoa > Chordata > Testudines > Chelidae > Emydura > Emydura macquarii. Next base: position 335,426 of record NW_027132266.1, read on the forward strand.
CAGGATTTCATCCTGAGAGTTTATCTACTCACCCTCACTGATTAATATGGAATCTATCTCTATTGGTAGCACTACTTTCAGAAAGAAATACATTGGTGGAAATGATGTTTTCCCCTGGAAAATTCAGAAGAATATCCTTTTTGATGTAATGGCAAGAGGAATTCTCTCAACTTGATGTAAAACATTTCTTTGCACTAATTTAAGTGACTCCCATTTACGTTCTCCTTCAGGGCCTTGTTTGAGAATTAGCTCTTGTCCCTATTCACAAGGGATGCAAGATCTCCCTACAGTTCGTTACTAGATATGAAGAACAATTATCCTCAAGAAGTCATAACTCACTCAGAAGTTGTACTTAAATTATGGTTGGGTCGATTGCATTTGAGGAGTGAATGAAAGGTAAGAATATTCCTTTTGCTTGTTTCTTTCTTCCTTGCTTACGTTCTACTTTTCTCACAATTCATGCTTCTAAGAAAATGAATCTTTCTGACTTTCTTGGCTGGTAATTCAAAGTTCCTAGATGTGTTAGCCAAGAAAACCCAGTGAAATTCAGTGAGTTTTCAGTGATTAACTCCTTTATATACTTTTCAAAATCAAACTAAATTTAATTTATGTGTTTTGTTTTACTTTTTTTTAACTTGACTAAATGTGTGTTGCAGGAATACACATTTCCACAACTATGGTTAAGAATCTAGGGTCATATTTTTATCTCAATTTGATTAATACAAATCTGATGAAAATTCACATACATCAGTGGAGTTCCTTTGAATTTTACTCTAGTTGAGTCTAAATTCAATGACGATATAATGTCGTAACATTGATATGAGGGCTGAAAGATTCAGTTTATTGTCTGTGCCCTTAAAATTTTGCATTCAAATTTGAAATGTGATGCAAAGAGTGACAATTGATTTTTTTTAAATTACTGTAATAAGATATTTGAAAAATTACTCTAATATAATCTTATGATTAGTTACATTTGTTGGCCTTGATGGTCCTCTCATTTTCATCATTTTTACAATTCAGTAAATCCACTGACTTCAATTGAGGTAGTACTGATTTCCTGCAGCAGGAGTGAGAGGAAAATCAGGAGAAGAAATAACACAGTAATAAGAGTAGAGAAGTTAGAAGACAGTAAAGGGAGACTTAACAGTAATGCAGTAGGAAGTACTTGTCAAATCATGCGATTGCTATTCCTAATATTGAAGCAACATGTATATATTGCCAAGTAGCTTATCATCAAAATGAAAAGTTGGCAGGCACATTCCCATTCGCTTTAACACAAGTTGTATACCAGTACAGATCCAGTGAGTGGAGAGTCAGCTTCTCTCACTACAATGTAGTTGCAACTGATTTACATTAGGATGAGTTAAAGGGAATTCAAGTTATTTTATTATGCATCTTGACTCTACGTGAATAATGAATTATTATGTTATGTTTTGTAGTGTATATCTTGTGTATGTTATATACACTGATAATATCATATATTGCAACAGATGTATTTTGTGAAATTAGTTTAAAAAGTAGAATTTCGGCTATTAATAAGACTTCTGGTGTTTGATTGATTTTGATATCAAATTCTGAAATCCTATCTCATGTCATTTATGTAAAGAGTTCAAATGACTTCATGCAGCATTATTTGAGGACATCAAGAATGTTGTTTCCCCCATCTCTACTGAAATGCTGGAAGAATAGAGATTCAGTAGCTCAAACAGATTATTGTGCTAACATATTTTCATGCAGCTGTGTTTGTTCATATTTTGTGTAGAGTGTGACAAGATCTCTCTCTCTTTCACTACCTGTCTGTCTAGATACTTCAGTTGCCATATTGGTGTAGTTTCTGATTCAATACCTGACAGCATCTTTATTCTTTGTTCCTACAGAAGGAACACTCAAACAATGGAACCAAATAACCACACCAGGGTGACCGAGTTCATCATACAGGCACTCTTTGACCACCCTCATCACCAGGGGCTCTTCTTTGGGATATTCTTGTGCCTTTATGCAGCTGTCATCCTGGGAAATTGCCTGATAATTGTAGCTATCGTCCTCCACCCACCTCTGCACACCCCCATGCACTTCTTCATTGCCTGTCTTGTCCTTTTTAGGTCAGGTCCACAGGCAGTCTAAATTGTAGAACTATGGACTTCAATAGACATACATTTGTACTGTGATCCATTCACTTCAATGGAACAAAAATGATTTATACCAGCAGGAATGAGTTGTATTGATGGTAGGAGGACAATTCCTGATTTACCCTAGCAGGGTTATGGGTCTCAGTACCATCAGTGGAGCTGTGTTGAATCATATTCACTGGACCAAAGCACATTGGGTCAGAATTTTCAAGGTATTTAAGTATCTAATTGTATGTTCTTAAAACATAAAACTCAGTGATTTCAATGGGTGTTGGGTGCATAGATGCCTCTGAATATCCCATCAGGTGCCTAAATATCTATAAAAATCTGTACCATTACGTAGCAAATTATTTTGCATGCCTTCTCATTGCATCACACTCTTATATTTTATCCTCTATGAACATGTGATAAAAATAAAACTTATTTTCTCTCTGTTCTCTAATTTCTTGTTAGACATAAAACCCCCAACATTTCAGTCATATATATGCTGAGATCTGGAGGTCTCCTGGCTGTGTGTCATGGACTAAGGTCAGAGATTCTAACAGAACAATGTTTATCACAATACATTTTTATCTAACTGTAAAAATACATTCTCAGCATGAGAAATTTGGGCTTTCCAAAAGATCTGTTGTGTTGATAAGTCAATAATTCAATTCCAGGAATGGAGCAGATATGAAACCATTGCTCACTGTTACCATAAGAAATAGTTCACTGAGATCAGGGGTTTCATGTCCAGTTATTGCAGCTGACTCATGTTATAACTTCCACCATTAAATAACTTTTTAAACTGTTATTAAACTGCAAGGAAAAGAAACAAACAAACAAAACAACCTCTGATTTTTTTCAAAAATAAAGTATTAAGCAAGGATATCATGTCAATAATTTTGTATTCTCTTTCCTTCTAGCCATATAGAGATTTTTATATGGGAATCCTCTGTTTACCGGGGGTGAGTATTGTATAGGAGACATTATTTTAGGGTTAGTTGTGGTCAGTGGAGATACCCTGAATTGATAACATTGAAATGTAGATAAGGCAAACAAAAAAGTTATTGGTCTTTGCATGATCCCTAGGATGTGACATCCAAGTAGATTCAAGAAGCATATATGTTAATAGCTAGGAAAAATGTATATAAATTCTGTAGTATGTGACATGAATAAGATTTGTGCCACCACCCTGTACGTAAACCTTTGCATCTGGTCCTGGCTATCATGGATATAGAGAATTAACATGCACAATACAGAAACTTCATGAGCTGAACTGAGTTTCTGGATCCCAGAGAACTGGCGTAAGTGTTTCCCCAGAACTGGACAGTGTGTTCTGAATAAAGGGAGTGGGGAAGGCCTTGGAGGGAACCAGAACACAAAGCGGGAGAGAGGGGGAATGACACTGGGGGAGGGAGTGACCGCAGACACCCACAGTTCATATTCCAGATATTATTTAGGGTTTAAGCAAAACCAGTGGAGGGGATATAGGTGATGTCAATTGGTTCCCTCCATCTGGCCAGCTTTGTCAGAACGGTTTTCAGAATCTAGACAAAGAAGGCTTAACAGCATCATGGAGGATACAGGATCTTAGCAGTTGGTAGGGTGAAGGCACAGTGGTAAAACTTCCTCCTTCTAGTCCACCCATCACCTTTGCCCATATGTAGTGACCCCCCAAATCAGTAAAATTGTTCTCACATCAACATTCACCCATCATTTAGGCGATTTCAACCATGACCATTTCCGCTCATTTCTAGAATCCCTGAGCTTGTTTGCATGACTATCCATGAATTTATCTGCAGCCTACGAGACCACTTAGTGCAGTTCCTTTCACATCAACATGCCACTTTGTACCAGTCCATGTGTGTCCATCTTTTGCTGACTTTCATACTCAATTTTTTTAATAGAATCAAGGATGAGGGTTGGAAGGGACCTCAAGAGGTCGGTTAGTCCAACCCTCTGCTTAAAGCAGGACCAACACCAATTAAATCATCCCAGCCAGGGCTTTGTCATGACATCACCCTTATTGTTCTTGCTTCTAAGACTCTCAACTGGCTTATCTCCAGTTTCATACTGGAGCTCAGAGCAGTCATAGTGCTTTCTTACATACAGTGCAACTCCTCCACCCTTTCGCCCCTGCCTGTCTTTGCTGAACAGTTTATACCCATCCATGACAGTGCTCCAATTGTGTGAGTTACCCCACAGAGTCTCAGTTATTCCAATCATACCATAGTTCCTTGACTGTGCCAGGACTTCCAGTTCCCCCTACTTGTTTCCCAGGCTCCTTTCGTTTGTGTATAGGCACTTGAGATAACTGGCCAATTGCCCTACTTTCTCAGTGCAATTCAGGAGGCCTCCCCTGTTGCACCCTCCTTCTTCTGCTTCCTCTTCGTGTCCCACTTCTCCACTTACTTTCAGGCTTAGGTCCCCATCCCCCATCAAACCTAGTTTAAAGCCCTCCTCACTAGGTTAGCCAGCTTGTTAGATTGGGGTCTGGGAAGACAGAGTGTTTCTCTTTTCCACACAATTCTCCTTTATCCCCCTCAAAGCCCTTCCAGCAGCTCCTAGGTAGGTTTCATGAGTGGAATTTTCGGAAGCACTAGCATTACCCTATCTGTGCTCTTCTTGAAATCAAGGGCAAAAGACCCCATCAATTTAATGGGGTGCAGACTTAGTGCAGTACTGTGGGGAAGAATCTTAAAGGGATAAGAAGTGGTGAGGTGTCCAGTGCCTATGGACAGTCAAGGGGATTTGGGTGCCTAACTGCCATTTGAAAAGACCCTATGAGGGCTTTGGAAATCTCACTCTTTGGCTGGATTTTCAAATAGACAGTTTGAGCTGGGTACCTAACTCTCTTGGGCCCCTGTTGAACTCCAAACCCTACTCTGTCTGGGACCCTATGAATTGCTGTTCACTTTAGTATATTTACTGGTGCAGAAAACAACTTTCTCTTTTCCTGCCTTCATTTAACAGTATAGGTTGGGAATGTCAAAGGAGAAGAAGGGATTTAGGCATTTCCTCTACCCTTCTGCCAGCTAGTGTCAATTTAATAAAATCATAGAATCACAGAAGATGAGGGTTGGAAGGCACCTCAGGAGGTATCTAGTCCAACCCCCTGCTGAAAGCAGGACGAACGCCAACTAAATCATCCCAGCCAGGGCTTTGTCAGGCCAGGCCTTAAAAACCTCTAAAGATGGAGATTCCACCATCTCCCTAGGTAACCCATTCCAGTGCTTCACCACCCTCCCAGGGAAAAACAATTTCTTAATATTCATCCTAGACCTCCCCCATTACAACTTGAGATCAAGGCTCCTTGTTCTGTCTTCTACTACCACTGAGAACAGCCTAGCTCCATCCTCCCTGGAATCCCCCCCCCCTTATGTTACTTAAAGACTGCTATCAAATCCCCCCTCATTCTTCTCTTCTGCAGACTAAACGAGCCCAGTTCCCTCAATCTCTCCTTATAAATCGGATGCTCGAGCCCAGTAATGATTTTCTTTGTCCTCCGCTGGACCCTCTGCAATGTGCTCACATCCTATCTATAGTGGGGGGCCCAAAACGGGACACATTACTCCAAATGTGCCGAATAGAGGGGAACAATCACTTCCCTCCATCTGCTTGCAATGCTCCTGATAACGCAGAGTTGGAGCCCTACAGTTCCCACCGGTGCCTAGCTCCCCTGCCTCTGTCCAGGCCCTGATGTGTTCCTATGACAAAGCCAGCATGGCATGTTTGGCACCACAGGAGTCCTGCCCGTTGGTAGGTGGTAGCGGGTTCGTCTCGCTGTAGGTTACCTGACACCCTGCGGAGAAGGCTCTGAGTGTAGCAGAGCTGTCTAAAGTAGCTGGGGCAGGCTGGGCAGCTGTGCCCTGAGAACTAGTCCTCTTCGGGTGTGCCCTTTGTACATTCAGTTTTGGGGACCCTCTTTGTAACAGGTCCCCTCCCTTTCTACTGCTGGTTGTAGCTGGCGGCAGCAGAGCGGTTTCTTCTCTGCAAGGCCATGTGCGGGGTCCCTCCTCGTGGACCATTTGACAAGCCCGGCTCCAGGCCCGGCCTTAGTTCTCCGTTTGCTCTGGCAAACTCCCAGCTGGTTCTGCCCAGTACCAGTGCTTCTGGCTTGTGAGTCGACTCTTTTTGTTTGCCCAACCACCCTGCTTCCAAGGGCCCAGTGAGACTGGTGCAGTTGCTTTGCTGATGCTGGTCCCAGCTGGGCTTAGCCCATGTAAGAGCCATAAAGCCTTTCCTGGGGAACGGTCCAGAGGTCACTGCTGGGGCCTGGCTCTTTGCATCTGGCCTGTGTGTGCACCAGTGAGGTGGCTGTTTTGCAGCTGGTTATAAACTCATAGACTTGGTCAGGATCGACCGTCGTGATCATCTAGTCTGACCTCCTGCACGCTGCAGGCCACAGAACCTCCCCCACCCGCTCCTCTCACAGAGCCCTCACCCCTGGTCGAGTGACGGATGTCCTCAAATTATGGTTTAAAGTCATCAAGTTACAGAGAATCCAGCCTTGACACGACTTTAAACTGCAAGTGACCCGAGCTGTAGAGCAAGGCAAAAAGCTCCGGAGTCTCTGCCAATCTGACCAGGGGGAAATTCCTTCTTGACCCCAAATCTGCCCATCAGTTAGAAGCTGAGCATGTGGGTGTGAGACCCTGTACCCCATGTACACCTTTATGGTGTGATTGTTTATCATTCCTGTTTACTCTTCCAGTGTCACTGTGTATTGTTTAATGCAAAGTATGTCATGTGCGGTGCTTTTGGAATGCACATGACACACTGAACATTATTGTCATGGCAGCATGTTTCCTGCAATGTCATGTGTGTGTCTGAGGCTTTGGTATGTAATATTCCCAGATGCGTGTCTCGTATTGTTTGGATATGTCGGTCCAGGCAAACACAAAAAGCAGAGAGGTGATTCACACCTCACTAAGGCATGCGTAAAACAATCCAGCTCTTCCAGGAACAATGGACTGACCTGAGCTTTTTGACTCAAGGGAAGGAAACCATGCTGGACATGGCCGAGCACCTGACCCCAGAAGGTGGCGAGGAGCATCAGGTTAAAGGCAGAGACATTTGGTCTCATGACCTCTCTCTTGCACTCCATCTACAAGACAACATCAAGACTGCCCATGGGGAGTTGGGGTGGGGGGGAATCTGGTTGTGGGTCAACCAGCTAGCCTCTGGTGAGACCCATCTAAGACTGTAAGGCTACTGAAAGTGTTTAGCTTTGTTTAGAATGTGATTCCCTTTTATTTTTTCCTAATCTAATCTGATTTATGTTGCTCTGGGTTATAACCATTTAAAATCTTTCTGTACTTAATACTTGTACTTGTTTGTTTTATCTAAAGCAGTGCACGTGGTTTGAGTGTGTGTGTGGAGACTTCATTTAGAGTGACAGAGCTGGTGCATATCAATTTATTTCATAAATTGACTAACCAATGAGCTTCCAGAGTCTAGTGAACTCTAAGATGGCAGTTCCTAGGGTTGCATCTGGGACCGGAGATATTGGCCGGGGTGTCACGTTATTGCATAATCCCTTGAGTGGCCGGCCAGAAGCACTCACTGGCTAAGTAAGAGACGCTGGCTTGCAGGAATCTGTCCGTGGGCTGACCCAGAGGTGGGGTGTTCACACAGTGAAGCAAGTACTAGTCGGAGTCTAGGAGTGAGGGGTTGGGGTGACACAGCTGCACAGCAGTCCAGATTGCAGAGGGGAACATCACAGTGGGCAGATTCACCAGCCAGACACCTGGCAAAGAAAACTCTGTAGTAACTCGGAGAACCTCCCCATCTAGTTCCCCATCACCGGTCTTTGGAGATATTTGCCGCCAGCAGTTACAGATCATCTCGATGACCTTGTACACGCATTTGATGGCAATAAGCACGTTTTCACGGGTGGCAGATTTTCCAGCCTTACGACCCACATATCCTGCCCCAGGAGTTAGTATTTTCATCACGGAAACATTTATTTTGATCAAAAATGGCTATTCAGTGGACATAAAAATCTGGTTACAATTGTGTCTGCTCTCTGCCTGGTGCCCAGTTGAACACACCCTGATGGGAACATTGTTATGGCCACCTCCCTCCCGATGCTGACTGAAGCTCCTCCTGGATTTTCCCCTGGGTCCTCAGAGGCATAAGAAACTGCAGCAACAAACATGATGTCACCTCTTGTGTTTTATTTGAATAGACTGTCTGATTACCAGCCCTTATTATCTAACAGAGAAACAATGAACAAGGGATGTACACAGAGGTTTACTTGGGTTGTTAATGGATTTTTTGCCTTACACAAGGACAGCGCTGTGCATGTTCAGATGCTGTTCACCCTCCCGCACCACAGGGTGAATGTTGAGCTGACACCATGGAGAAATACACCATCGTACAGCGTTTATCGGTGCTGAACGTGGAGAGGGACAGAGCTGTCCTCAGCCTCACTTTCCTGGGCGTTGTGATACATGGACACAGCATGGTACCGTAAACACCCTCAGTAACTCTTGGCAGATTATCTACGTATTTTCAACATTAGAACTGATACTTCAAATGGGAGTTTCCAACTTCATTTGAATGGGGGCTGATTGGTTAAATCACCAGTCAGCATTGAAAAACCTCAGTTTAATTATTATCTCGGAGTGTCTGCATGGTTCTGTGAAATCCACATTTACTGATGGCTTTGCTCAAGGATGCCTTGACCTCCCTGTTTCTCAGGCTGTAGATGAGGGGGTTTACCAGGGGTGTCAGGACCGTGTAGCAGAGAGAGAACATTTTGTTCAGGTCTCTTAGTGTTTCATGTTTCGGTCGCAGGTAGACAATCATTATGGTTCCATAGAAAACTGTTACCACGATGAGGTGGGAGGAGCAGGTGGAAAAGGCTTTTTGCTTCCCGGTGGCGGAAGGGATTCTCAGGATGGTGGCGATGATACACGTGTAGGATGTCAGGGTTAGCAGGAATGCAGGCAGGGCGAATACACAGATTAGGATGAATTCCATCAGTATGACCAGGTGCGTGTCACTGCAGGAGAGTTCCATCAGTGGGATTATATCACAATAGAAATGGTCGATTTCATTCGGGCCACAGAATATTAACTGTGATAGGAATAAGAAAAGGATGGCAATAGCCAGACAACCATTTAGCCAGGACCCAGCAGCCAATCGGAGACAAAACCTGGTGTTCATAAGAGTTGAATAGTGCAGGGGTTTACATATCGCTAAATACCGATCGTAAGACATCGCTGCTAGGAGATAGCATTCTGTAGTTGCCAGAAAACCAAAGAAGAACAATTGTGTGAAGCAGGCACGGAATGAGATGACTTTGTCCCCAGTCAGGAGACTGGCCAGCACCCTGGGCAGGATGGCGGAGGTGTAGCAGGTCTCCAAGCAGGACAGGTTCCCCAGGAGGAAATACATGGGGGTGTGAAGGTGCCGATCAGTCACAACAAGCACCACAATGAGGGTGTTTGTGGCCATAGTTGTGATGTAGATCACTAGGAACACCAGGAAGAGAAGAATTTGCAGGTCAGGGAGTTTCCCAAATCCCAGGAGGATGAATTCAGTGATGGTTGTTTGGTTCCTCCAGTCTGTGTCTGCCATGGGCTGAGTCTAGGAACAAGAAAAGGAACTGTGCAATTGAATCAGAAGAACATAGAGTTAAAAGTTAATCAAGTCTTGTGAATTATTTCCAAAGATATTCATAAACTCCCCTTCCTCTCCAGACCACAGACTGAATTTTGAGGCTAAATGTTGACGTAAGAGCAAATTGTCGGGAGGCTCAATTTGAGAACAGATTATTTGTAACCATGCAGACCATTGTCTGCCACATCAGATCAATAACTACTGTAACAACAGTCCATTGCTCTGGTAGCTGAGTACTAAAAAGGCAGATCAGAGCATTTCTTTATCTGCTCTCGTATCCCATTTGGTGACATATAGGAGCTTAACAACGACATTAAATGCTGCCTTTCACTTCTGGCAATGGCCAGAATCACGCCATCCCTCAGGAGTCAAAATCAATAAATACATCGATGGAAATCTTGTAGTGAGATTTCCAGTGCAGTCTAGTGTCCTTAGGCACCGATCTCCTGTGAGAATTACAGTAGAACCTCAGTTACGATCACTGCGGGAATGGAAGTTGTTTGTAACTCTGAAAGATTCCTAACTCTGAACAAAACCTTCTGTTTGCTCTTTCAAAAGTTTACAACCGAACGTTGACTTAAGATAGCTTTGAAACTTGACTATGCAAAAGAAAAATGCAGCTTTTAACCATCTGAATTAAAATGAAAAAAGTTTTCTGACCTTGGCCAATCTTTCTTTTCAAGTTTACGTTTCACACAGTAGTGGGCTGTATTTGCTTTTTTTCTCTCTCTCTCGTCTGCTGCCTGATTGCATGCTGCCGGGTCCAAACGAGGTATGAGGATAACCGGGCAGTTCGTAACTCTGTGTTGGTCACTCTGAAATGGAAAACAATCTAACTATATGTAACCCCCCTTCTATGTCTGGGTTACTTGGGAGCCGGCAACACTCACCGGTGTGCAAGGGCGCTAAGGTTGTTAACAACAAAGGAGATCCTGAGTATCCCAGCGGTGATGTAGAATAGGTGGGAATCCTCTATCCACCCCCCTGCTGCAGTCCCTTTACTTTTAAAGGAATTTAAACGTGGCGGTGCCTCCACCTGGCTGGCCCCTGCACACGCTTAATAGCGGGCCTTGGGAGCTTCCAGGACTAAACCTAGTCTGATAATAATAATAATAATAATCTGAGACAGGTCTAACAACAATTGCACTTATGCAAACTAAACATCCAATATACTTAAATTAGAGTTAACACAACTTTACTTAACAAATTAAAGAAATATAGCATAACAGACTGAAATTAAACATCACTATTATATTAAATCCACAGGGCAGCTGAATAAATCAATTAATAAAAATAGTATAAAAACAAATGAAACTTGTCTAAACTTCCATTTACACTGCCACTGTGTACCCCACCTGCAGAGTGTACACTCCCCAAGAGTTCAGAGCCCTAACCCCTTGCTTGTGTGGGCGCGCTTGAAGATCTGAAGCAGACAGCACTCTGTGGGTTCGGTGTTCAGTTCAGCCCAGTTGTCACGCTGGAGATCTGGAGCTGGCCCAACCAAACGTCTGCAGTCCTGGCCCTGATTGAAAGGATTCTCCCTCTGCCTCTTCGTAGGCCCAGTGAAAGTCTCTGTGCAGTGCCCCTTTCCTTACACGCCCTGCCCCAAACAACAGGGGGATGGCACTCACACTACCTCCATTGCAGGCCCACCTCAGGCAGCTCTAGGCTCAGTTCCTGCCCTGGCTTGGGCAATGCCACCAACCTCCAAAGCTCCCTGCTCGAGCAGGCTCCAGCAGGCTCTCTGCAGCAGCTTTGGGACCCCGGCAGCAGGCAGCAGCAGCTTTGGGACTTCAGCAGCAGGCAGTAGCCAGCAGCAGGCAGCCAGCAGCTTCCAGCCTCAGCTGCACTCCACCCTAGCACCAAAATGGAGTCCCCCCACATGCTATACCCTGTCTCTCTGGAAGGGGAAGAGTGACTCTCCTTTTCCCCAAGGCATCATGGGAGTTGTAGTCTCCCAGGATCTTCCCAACTGTAAACTACCAATCAAGTTTCAAGGCCCCTGAAGTACAGGGTGCCTACATATATATCCTGGTATAATCAGCATTTCAGTGTCCGGTAGGAAAAGGAACAATTTTCACCCCTCACAAGAGATGCATTTATTCTTCAAATTATGAAGTGGAGTAAATTCTCCTTTAGCGCATGGGGTGGTGATGGTGACATGCTGAGGGACTGGCAGTGCCTTTTCTGTTTCCCGACAGTCACTTTGTAGCAGTAATAAAATACAGCTCTTTGGAGGGAGGATCTTGGGAAGGGACAGAACCAGGCTGATGTGCAGCCGTAACCAGGGAATGTCCCTCCCCACTCCATAACGATTGTGGGATGATAATACAGGAAGAAGACACTGGGTGGTAAAAGATGCTGACCCTGAACTCAGAGTCTAGAACGAATGTGGTGTGTGTGATCTGGGCTAGTAAGACTCCATCTTCACTCGCCACCCGATTGGGACACACTGAGCCAGACCCTCAGCTGGTATAAATCAAGGTAGCTCCCTTTGTCTGTCGGGGGGCAGATCCCCAACTGAGAACCAGTCACAAAAGCTGTATGTCAATCTACATCTCTGTTAAACGATGCTATGGACGCCAACTGGCACTGTTGGGAGAAGCTGCGGTTAAAACCATTAACATTCACCTGAAGAAGAGCTCGAGTGGCTCAAAAGCTTCTCTCATTCACCCACAGAATTTGGTCCAATAAAAGATATTACCTCACCTGCCTCGTCCCTCTACTCCTCCCAAAGCACATTCACGCCTCTGTCTGGAAGGTGGGAGAGAAACGCTGTTGGGGAGTCGGTGCTCACCTGTCACCCCAGGGCAGCCCCAGACAGAAGCGATGAGCTCCTACTTCTCCGGGTTAGACACCAGGAGCCAGGATCCGCAGCCGAGGTTCTTGTGTCTCCTCTTCCTGCAGAAGCTGGGTTTTCTCAGTGCAGAGACCTGCAGTTCCCTGAAGAGATGAGCAGGTGCATTGATCTACCTTTGGAAAAGGGGCTGTCCTTCGATTTGTGGAAATGCTGCCTCTGGATTAGTGTTTGGTCCTCCCGCTTCTTAATACGGTTCCACTTCAACCTTTCTCCCACTTGGTTAATTTTGTGTCTCCAAATCTTTGTGGCTAACAACACCCAGTGGGACGTGCACAATGAGACTTGTGTAAATGTTTTTTTTTTAGTCTAATGATCTGATGTGAAAAGTATTTGAGATCATGATGAAACACCAGCTCAAATTTTGGAGCGATGTGTGTCCACAGTAATGGCCTGTTATAATACAATTGCACCGTCCCTCAATTAATATTCAACAGATGCTGCCAGCTAATGGGCATTTCTAATAAATAGCTGCCTCTCCCAAAGGAACAAAAAACAAACCATTGGGAATGGGAAGGAAATGTCTTGCATTTCCAATCCTGAGGCTGCTGGGGTTACGCACAGTGCCCACTCTTTGCGAAACTCTGTTTTAAAGCAAACTTCTTAGATTTTCTGATCTCTTTGATTTGGCCAATGTTCATCCTAAGAACCTCTGAGGAGTTCTCCAATCTGTACCTGCAAAAGTGCCTGAGAGATTGTAGGGATGACAGTCAGAAAGGGTTTTCCCTAGATATGACCTTTTCATATTCAGCTCTTTTTGAGCTGCTCCCTGGTTCCAGAATGGAACCTGGACATTTGGAGGTTGCTTAAATAGTCTCCCCTACCCCTGGCCTTACTGACGCAAGGGATATGGAGTGGGACAAAGTATTCAAACTTGTGTCCTTCAATGGAAATATGATAGGTGCTGAAAAGCAGCACCAGGTGCAGAGTCACTGCAGAGGAGCTGTTCTAAGGTAACTAACCCGTGCGCACGTCACGGTTATTACTAAGCTGCAAAGCACCATTGTTTGGAATGTCAGGGACTGGATGTTTACACAGAAATCAGTCGTGTTCCGTGTTATCACAATTAATGACAACCCAAATTCTGGAAGGGACATGAAATCTCATGCTTCAGGGTTTGAGCCCATCTCTAAATATTAGAGATTAAAGTGAAAGCTCTATGGGGAGCAGATTATCCCAGATCTTCCTCCCGTGAGGTTTTTTCCTTTTCCTTTTAACCATCTGGCTCTATCCACTGTCAGACAGGATATTGGACTAGATGGACCTTGTGTATGATCCAGTCTGGCAATTCCTAAGTTCCTGCGGAAACAGGATATGTAAAACTGGGGTCATTCAACTAAAGTTTTGGAATATTTGAATTAGATACTAGCAGAACAGGGCATATTTGACATGGTCTAGCTCAGTCCACAAGAGAACAGCCCTCCCACACTGAGTTACTTAAATTATTTTGATATTGTTTACAGATCCATTCTATTTCTACATCACACAACTCTCCATATACATACTTCCCAGAAGGTGGTATACAAGCAGAAAGTTCTTATGTTTTTTAACCAAAGTTTTCTCATATGAACCCAAATAAAATGGTTGTTTCAGCCTATGGGCAACAAACCATTTTATTTATTTATTTTATTAATTACTAGTTTGATTGCAAAATTGATTGGGAAAACCTTATTCTCAACCCTTTTTATGCTTAGTTCATTTGTATGGTGATGGTTTTTGAACTTTGTAATAAGGGGCCCACTTCAGCCTATCTCCCAGCTGACTAATTATGCACCTCTAAAGCATTTTCTTTTTTTTGCATACATTGCCCAGTCTGACTTATTGATTCCTTATAAAATAAAGAAAAAAAAATCCCATGGTGGAAAATACTTCATATCACTGACCTTTCCACATCACAGTGCGTATCCTTTCAGAAATCTATTAGTCAATATTCCTGACCCTTCCTCATTTCTTCCAATTTGCTGCCTCCGAGTGTCGATTACACAGCATGACAGTCTATTGCTCTGTTCTTAACCTCTGCTCTCTCCCAGATGTTAGCTACAGTGGATGTTATGGTTGCCACTTTCCAATCCTTGACGCTCTTGGGTCTCCATTGGTCATTATTCAGTATAACAGCCCATTTCTCATCTCTTAACATCTGCTACCATTTCACATTCCTTATTCCATCATGGTACACTTTTCCTATCTATAGGTAGTGTTGGTTTCCTAAGAATAGCTAAGTTGGCTGGTTCTGATCCCCTTATTAACACTACTACAGAATTCCTCAATAGCTTCATTTATGCTTTGCTCACGCACATATTTCTAATTTTGGTTTCTAAAGATTTTCCAGTTGGTTACATAGCACAGAGATCTTTCATAGCAAAGTTCTTTCCTCACCATTTACATGGATGCCATCCCATCTGTATTATACAGCTTTACCTCTTTCCTCTTCCCTCTGATGGTCCCTTGGCAGTATGATTTCCCCTTTCCAGCTCTTCCGTTTCTGCTGCTATTGATTTGTCCCTGGCACAGTGTCACCACAGCTTTCCCCTTCCTTATGTCTTCTACCCTCTAGATGGCTAAGAACATAACCTCTCATTTCTGACTTTCTGCTAGGCATGGTCTATTCCATATTGTAGTGGCTAGGAAATGTTGGGTCCATTTTAATGGAACCAATGCGCCCAGAGAGCCAAAGGTGTTAATGTGACTGTGGACGTGCCCCTGTGAGGGGGGCAGCTTCCGGGGTTCTACCTCCAGGTCCTTCTCAGAGGGGGACCACCCCTCCTGGCTATCCCCTGCCGGGAAGAGTCTCAGGCCCTTTAACCAGGCGAGCAAGCAGTCTTTCACCCCGGTGGGACGTGTGCAATGGGACTTGCGTAATTATGTCTCATTTTTTTTTAGTCTAATGATCCGATGTGAGAAGTATTTGAGATCATGATGAAACACCAGCTCAAATTTTTGAGTGATGCCTGTCCAAGCTGATGGCTGTTACAATACGATTGCACCGTCCCTCGATTAATATTCACTAGAGGCTGACAGCAAATGGGCATTTCTAATAAATAGCTGCCCATAGCTCAGACTTTCAAATTGCTTCCACCCGTGGCCGTTTTACAGTCTAGCTTTCCCATGACTGCACTGGCTACTGAAACCTGTCAGTCACTGCTCAGTATTTCTGCCCTTCCCCCCATTTCCTTCATCTTGCTGCCGTCTAGTATTGATTTCCCAGCCCAGGAGCCTGTTGCTCTGCTCTCCTCTAGTGGACTTTTTTTGCTATCGCTGCCTCTTTCCCACTCTAGGCTCCGGTGACACACGTAGAACAGCCCATTTCTCCCTCCGTAAGGTCTGCTACTGTGCACAGAATTCATTCCATGGTATATCTGTCCTCTGCTCTCCAGTGCTCTGGGCTCAAAAGTTACACACCGTTAGACAGCTTCACCTTCCTTTTCAATTCCCTCTTTTGGTCATTTGACAACATAACGTCTCCTTTCTAGCCCTTCCCATTTGGTGGCTGTCCCCTGGGCAGCACCACTGGGCCTGTCCCGTTCCTTGGCCCTGGAGTGGCCCTAGACAGGATAATCACATCTTTCCTCTCTTCCTGCCTACTGCTCGGTGTGTGCTGCTCCAGATTGCAGCCACTGGGAACCACATGGTACCAGAGATTGATTGATTGATTGATTGATTGATTGATTGATTGCTACATTAGTGCTTACAACAGGCCAAGGCAGGCCTCCAAAAGAGCCTATGGTGAGAGAAGCCCAGTGGCTCTCCAGGCTGAGATTCTCAGAGGCGTCTAAGGGAGTTAGGCACCAAAATCTCTTTGAAATGAGAGAAGGACACTTAACTCCACGGGGTCCCTTGAGAAATTGTTTCAAAAGTGTTGGAGACTTACACTTCTCATGGGTGCGCAGCGTCCCTGCCTCTGACCACGTCCTGACGTGCTCCCAGAGATGGAGCCAGCACAGCCATATGAGATATCACGGGAGTTTTGCCTGTCGGTAGCTGCTTCTTCTGGCCATAATTTGCCTCATGCCCTGAGGAGAGGGCCCTGCCTGCAGCCCAGCTGGGTAAGGTAGCTGGGGCTGGCTAGACACTGTGCCCTGAGAATTGGTCTTCACTGGATGTGCCCTTGGTGCAGTCAGTTCTGGGGACACTCATTGTAACAGGGGCCCCTAAATACACTGAGGAAGGCCAAAAAAGAATCTGAAGAACAGCCAGACAAAGACTCAAAAAGCAACAGCAAAAATGTTTTTAAGTACCTCAGAAGCAGGAAGCTGCTAAACAACCAGTGGGGCCAGTGGAAAAACGAGATGTGAAAGGAGCACGAGGAAGATAAGGCTATTGTGGAGAAACCAAATGAATTTTTTGCATCAGCCTTCACAGCGACAGAGCTGAGGATGTGAAGGAGGTGCCCAAATCTGAGCCATTCCTTTTAGGTGAGAAATCTGGGGAACTGGCCTGAGGTTTAGGAACTTATTGATAAATTGAACTGTAATAAGTCCCCAGGACCAGACGGCCTCCTTCTAAAAGTTCAGCAGGAACTGACATTTCAGAACTACTAACTGCCGGATGTAATCTGTCATTTCAATCAGCTGCTGTGCCAGACGACTGGGGGATAGAGAACGTTACACCAATTTTGTAAAAAGGCTTCAGAGGTGATCCCGGCAATCACAGGCCGGTAAGCCTAACTTCAGTAAGAGGCAAATTGCTTGAAACTATAGTAAAGAACAGAATGATCCGACTCCTAAACTAACACGATTTGTATGGGAAGAGTCAACATGGTTTTTGTAAAGGGAAATCACGCCTCACCAATCTGAGAATTCTTTGAGGGGGTCAACAAACATGTGGACAAGGATGATTCACTGGATATAGTGTACTTACATTTTCAGTTCCAGAGGGGTAGCCGTGTTAGTCTGTATACAGCAAAAACAACGAGAGTCCTGTAGCACTTTAAAGACTAACACATTTAATTTCTGCAGGCATAAGCTTTGGTGGGCTGCAACCCACTTCGTCAGATGCAAGAAATAGAAATCAGATAGGGGGTGTATATATATACATTCCAGGGTAAGGAACAACAGTAGGTGTTAGCAAGGTCCATTCAGTTAGGGTAGTTGAGGCCTATTCACAACCGTTGATTAGAAGGTGAGAATGTGTGAACAGTGACAATTACCTCTTGTAATGAGAGAACCATTCCAAGTCTCTATTCAGACCCAGTTTGATTGTGTCAAGTTTGCAGATGAGTTCCAGCTCTGCAGTTTCTCACTGAAGTCTGTTTTTGAAGTTTTTTTGTAGAAGTATGGCAACTTTCAAGTCAGCTGCAGAGTGTCCTGGGAGACTGAAGTGCTCTCCGACTGGTTTATGGATGTTACCATTTTTGATGTCTGATTTGTGTCCATTTATTCTTTTGCGTAGTGACAGTCCGGTTTGGCCAAGGTACATGGCAGAGGGGCATTGCTGGCACATGATGGCATATATTACATTAGTAGATGTGCAGGTGAATGAGCTCCTGATGGTGTGGCTGATGTGGTTAGGACCTGTGATGCTGTCACTAGAGCCGATGTGTGGGCAGAGCTGGCAACGGGGTTTGTTGCAGGGATAGGTTCCTGGGTTAGTGTTCTTGTTGTATGGTGAACGGTTGCTGGTGAGTATTTGCTTCAGGTTGGGGGGCTGTCTGTAAGCAAGGATAGGCCTGCCTCCCATGGCTTGAGCGAGTGAGGATCATCTGCTAGGATAGGTTGTAGATCCTTAATGATGTGTTGGAGAGATTTTAGCTGGGGACTGTACCCAGCCACTAGAAAGCACTCAGGAGGTGGGTGGCCTCCACCACAGGAGCCCAGGTCTTTTGGATAGTTTTGGGAGTATTAGACTTAATATGTCTGGTCCTCAGTCTGTGAAATGGGTCTGATAACCCTTCCCGACCTCACAGGCATGAGGATAGATGTGGGGGGGGCGGGGGGTCATAGAGGAACCAGAGACATGCATGCACTCAAGTAGAAATTTTATCCTTCAGAGTCGCCTGACTTCTCCCCTTGCTCTCCTCACTGCAGCCAGCTGCCAGGAAGAAGGACCTTTGAAATAGCAGCTCTGGATGGGAATTTTCTTTTGAATTTTGTTGTTGTTTTTGGTGAAAAATGCCAATTCAGCAAAACCAAAACTGCTTGCAAAACAGTTTTGGGTTGAATGGAAAACACAGCTCAAAATATTTTGTGGTTACAACATTTTCTAGGTGGTGAAAGCCGCCTGTTTTAAGACTGTCAAACCAGAAAGTTTTGTTTTTTTGAGTCAAAATTACTTCATTTTGAAATTTTAGTAAATATTCACAAAAACGTTTTAAAAGGGAAAAAATGGTTAAAAATGAAATAAAACATTGTGAAATTATATTAAAAATTATCATTTTTGATTCAACCAAATGGAATTTTTTTTTCAGATTTTTGATACACAAACGTTTTCGAGATTTTGACTTTTTGTCCCGATTGATGACAAGAAAAATGTCTAAATATCAAAAATTTTCATAGGATGGGAAAACCATTTCCTGCCCAGGCCTCCTTTGAAAGGAGACTTGCCCATGTATAGTCTGATAGACATGCACCTTAGAGTCTGCTCATTACAACCAACAGTCAAAGTGAATTTGTTTAGTGTTAAAAGGCATAGGGGCTTTAATTCCAATGGCGCTTGGATGAGTTATGCCAGCTGGGGCATGAGCTGCCTTATGTTAGAGCTGTCTGCATAACAAGCATGGAATTAACTAACGGCTTGTCTTCACTTACCTCGGAGATTCGGTGGCAGATGACCAGAGTTACGCAAACTACGCAAAAAAGTTGTGTAACTCCCGTCGACTTCTGTGCTGCTGTTCTGCGCGCCGTCTTCACTGCACAGCACCGACGGGAACCGCGTTCCCATCAAAACAGAGCTACGCCACTTGTGAAGGTGGTCTTAGTATGTTAATTTCTGCATTGACTGAGCAGGTCTTCTCTGACTGCTCAGTCGATCCAGATAAGTCGGCAAATTTGCCGCCGTCAGTGAAGACATAGCCTGAGTTCGGATTTAGCCAGGAAATGAAGGATAAAACATCTGCTTTGACCAAAAAGTGCCGTGAGTTCTCCAGGAGCCAAGCGCTACATTCGCAACTGGGCTCAGCTCTGACTTTCAGGAGAGCTCATCCCCTGCTGAGCGCCCACGACCGTTCCCTGCTTCCATGCTGGGACATGGGGTCAGCAAGAACTCAGAGAACAAGGCCGTCTACTAAGCCCCCCACCATTTTCCCAGCAACACTGTGCTCCCCTAGCAGCTGGCTGGGACACAGCTCAGCACTGACCCCGAGCAGAGAGCACATCCTACTGAGTAACCCCTTCCACTCTGCAATACAGCACCTCCTAGCAGAGCGTGGGACTCAGAGAGGGAGGTCAGGCCTGGAATATCAGTGCGAGCAGTTTTCTGTGAGAACTGCTGCATTAAATTAAGCAAAGACAGGAGCTTCAGTGTAATGTTCCTAGTTAGCACCCGGTGCAATCTGCACCACCAATCCGTTCTAGCAAGGCCCTCGGACTCGCCTCACTCAGGGACACATGAGCGATCTCCTTCGGTGTGCCCCAGACAATGCTGATAATGCCCGTGGGAGTTTGCCAATGGGAGAGCATCATGATGTGCTTAAAAACACAGCAAATGTCCAGGATTTAATATTGGCGGAGCTGTGAGTGACCCAGGGGAGTGCAATACACCAGCGGGAAAGGGCAGAGAACACAGGAGAGGGCACAGGGAGGGTGCAGGGTTATAAGAAGCTGCCGAGAGAACAGACACCTCAGAGCTGAAGAAGAAATTTAACAGAGCAGAGAAACAGTTAGGCAGTTTCTCTATTTCTATTGATGGGATCAGCACCGAGGCCCCTCCAGCCAGGTTTCCCCAGTGGCTGGTACCAGCTTCTTCAGACCCTGAAGTGGGCGACTCTGGGCTAATCGCCTCAAGAACATTTACCCTCAAACCCTTCCAGTCCGACGTTGGTTTCACCTGGGGGGACAAATCCTCCTCCTGCGTGAAGAGCTTGGTCAGGGAGATGTAAAGGGGTGAAAGGAGCTCTCAGAGCGTAGGGCTCTGGCCATGGCCTCGCAGCTTGAACACCCTGCCAGGCACTGCCCCCCCCACAGAACCGCACCGCCGCCGTGAAACCGCCGAATTCCCCCTGCGGTTGCCTTGCCAGGGCCAGACCAAATGATTTTGCGGGCCTTATCCGGCCCGCGGGCCGGACGTTCCCCACCCCTGATCCAGACAGACCTGGACTTGCCAGGCCCCAGAAGGTCACCATAGAGGGCTATAGTGTTCGGTATTTTTATCTCGGTGGCGGGATGGAGCACACTGGCAAAAGGATGTCAAAAGTGCTTATTTATTACATGAGACAGCATAAGAAAGACAGGAGTGGGAGTCCTTTACCATACAGGAACTGGCTCCAGCACAAGTCTTAAGGTGGAAAGTACAATGAAAGTACAATTAACCACAAGGATATAAAGTAGCAACTTATAGCTTTGCATGAGCATATTATACTAAAGGGAAGTGCCCATGCTTATGCATTGTTATTCGTATCATGAGCTGAGCAACCGCAGCAGCAGCTGCAATTAGTGAACAGAGAAGTAAACCATAAAGCAAGGAAGAGACCTTCCAAGAGGATACCTACAGAAATATACTCCTGCGGGCCCATCGATGTAAGAGAGCTAGCATTATCTAAACGTGTGCAGGGACGCTTACCAACACAAGAACGAGGAGACCCATACTTTGTTCTGATAAGCGGGTGGCGTACGGGAACCGTTCTGACCGAGGCATCCACTAGCGCTTCCATGGATCCACAGGGAGTCTCAGCTTGGGGAGGCTCTCGGGGGACTGATATACCCTTTTCCCCCCTCACCTTGCAGCAGGCCTTACCCAGTAATACATGACGTATATCTCAATTCCAGTAGGGATTGGGCCTTAATACTTAGTTGCTATTAGTCTATTGGTAGTTAACTAGGGCCTTCTGGAACAAAGTGACGTTAGTTGTTTACTTCAAAGAGAACTTAGCCATAGCCTCACTTCCCCTTTATTATTACTAAAATAGGAACCTTTTAGCTTATCAAGCATTAACAAATGTCTGTGGTCGTCTCAGGATGCTCCAGACCCCAAAGCACTTCCTCCTCTGGCCTAAGGTCGGGCAGAGGGCAGCGTCTGGGTTCTGCTCCTGAGAGGTTTTAACTCTTGCTTTTCTGGCTGCAGAAGCTTAGCATTGCTTTCAGGGCCTTGCTCTTGACAAACTATACTGATTTCGCATTACAAAGTCTTGCGCGCCCTAACAAGGGCCAAACCCAATAACTCGTGCCTGCGGAAAGCCTGTCATCAACGGAGGTAATCTTGACTTGAAGACCTCAAAAGCCAGAGCATGCATTGCTTGCCTTGAGCGTTTCTGCCAGTGGTACTCACCCTCCCGCGTATAAATGTGGGCTTTGTTACTGACTGGAATTTGTCTCTGTTTAACTCTGGGGTTTTATTCCTGGATGCGGGAGAGGAGTGGAGGGTTGAGTGAGCTAGAGTGGGGGAGCAGGGAGCTAGGACTCCTGGGTTCAATTCTGGTCTCTACATAGCAGTGAGTTTTAGCCCAGACGCCCCTGCAAAGATCACTACTTGTTTCGCCCTTGGTTAATCATTACCCCCTTGGGGTCACTCGCAGGGACACTTGGAGTTTGGATTCAGGACCCCTGTATATTGTCTCTGTAATGCTTTTGTCCTAAAAGAAATGGATTGTGCGCTGTGAAATCTGGCAGGTGACTGGTCATTCTTCTCCTTGTCCCTGAGACAGCGCAAATGACAGGTGCTCAGACCTGTGCAGCTAGTCACAGCAAATTGCAGGGTGGTTTCCAGCTGAAATCCCTGGTCTAGAGGGAGAGGCAGACGGCTCTCCGCCCAAAGAGAGGGGACAACTGGAGGTGTGGGCTCTACGGGGTTGCCACAAAGGGGGCAGAGATGCAATTAACCCTGAAACTGCAAGACTCACAAGGGTCTGTTCTGGCCCTAATGACTATGAAAAGACGATCACATGGTTACCTTGTCCTTCCGCCCCACCAATCCTCACCCATTGCTTTGACTCAGCCACTAGATTCCATCAGCTGCCGGCTACACGGTGAGCTGCTCCGGGGTGGAACTGTCTGTGCACCGCTCGGCATAATGGGTCCCCGTCTCAGTTACTGTGTGTCTGCCAAGCGCCGGGCACAGTGGGGGGGGGGTCTGTTGCTGTGTGTCTAAGCGGTGCCTGCCACAAAGGGGTGCCAGTCCTTGAGCATCTGTGCGGTGCTTGGCACAAGGGAGCGTCCAGCCCAGGTGAGGCAAATTCGGTTAAATTAGGTTAATTAAGCTGCACCTGGGGAGAAGCAGGGCTGGAAAGGTTGATGGAGCCCAGCTGGGAAGGAACAGGTGGGGCTGGTATAAAGCCAGGAAGTTGGCAGCTGCTGCTCCCTGGGAGAAGGGGCAGGGGGTGTTTGGGGCTATGGAGTGAAGCACTGATTCCCTGGAAGGAGGGAGGTTGGAATGGTAAGCCCAGAGAGGGGGTGAGCCGGCAGAGCTCCAGGGAAATAGCGAGGGAGGCTGGCAGCAAGCAGCCCATCGTTGCTAGACAGAGGGTCCCCCTGGGCTGGACCCTGCAGTTGCGGGTGGGCCTGGGTTCCCACCCCACCCACTGGGCAGCGGCACAGACCCGGCCGTGGAGCAGAAGGCTGCCTCGGACAATTGTCTGCTGGGAAAGTCATGCCTGACCAACCTGATTGCTTTCTATGATGAGGTGACTGGCTCTGTGGATGTAGGGAAGGCGGTGGATGTGATATACCTTGACTTTAGCAAAGCTTTTGATACTGTCTCGCACAGTATTCTTATCAGCAAGTTAAAGAAGTATGGGTTGGATGAATGGACTATAAAATGGATAGAGAACTGGCTGGCTAGAGCATAGGGCTCAACGTGTAGTGATCAATGGCTCCATGTCTAGCTGGCAACCGGTCACAAGTGGAGTGCCCCAGGGGTCGGTCCTGGGTCCGGTTTTGTTCAACATCTTTATTAATGATCTGGAGGATGGGGTAGATTGCACCCTCAGCAAGTTTGCGGACGACACTAAGCTGGGAGGAGTGGTAGATACCCTGGAGGGTAGGGATAGGATACAGAGTGACCTAAACAAACTGGAGGATTGGGCCAAAAGAAATCTAATGAGGTTCAACAAGGACAAGTGCAGAGTCCTCCACTTAGGAAGGAAGAATCCCATGCACAGCTATAGACTGGGGACCGACGAGCTGGGCAGCAGCTCTGCAGAAAAGGACCTGGGGGTAACGGTGGATAAAAAGCTGGATATGAGTCAGCAGTGTGCCCTGGTTGTCAAGAAGGCTAATGGCATATTGGGCTGCATTAGGAGGGGCATTGCCAGCAGGTCACGGGAAGTGATTATTCCCCTCTATTCGGCATTGGTGAGGCCGCATTTAGAATATTGTGTCCAGTTTTGGGCCCCCCACTACAAAAAAGATGTGGACAAGTTGGAGAGAGTGCAGCGGAGGGCAACCAAAATGATGAGGGGGCTGGAGCACAGGACTTCTGAGGAGAGGCTGAGGGAACTGGGCTTGTTTAGTCTGCAAAAGAGAAGAGTGAGGGGGGATTTGATAGCGGCTTTTAACTACCTGAAAGGGGGTTCCAGGGAGGATGGGGCTAGGCTGTTCTCGGTGGTGGCAGATGACAGAACAAGGAGCAACGGTCTCAAGTTGCAGTTGGGGAGGTCTAGGTTGGACATTAGGAAAAAGTTTTTTACTAGGAGGGTGGTAAAGCACTGGAATGGGTTACCTAGGGAGGTGGTGGAATCTCCATCTTTAGAGGTTTTTAAGCTGAGGCTTGACAAAGCCCTGGCTGGGATGATATAGCTGAGGTTAGTCCTGCTTTGAGCAGGGGGTTGGACTAGATGACCTCCTGAGGTCCCTTCCAACCCTAATATTCTATGATTCTATGAACACAGAGTTCTCCACACCAGCACTTAGGTCCTTGTAACTTACGCTGGTTTATTCACCCCCTGAACAACGTAACTTATACCAACCTAAACTGTGGTGTGTACATAGCCACACAGAGATTAACGGAGAGAGGGAGATAAATGATACACATCCACAACACAGAGACAGGCAGACAGGCACTGCAGAGAAATGCATGGACAGATAGATGGACGGATTTTTCTCTAAAGAAAATATTTAGGTGACATCATCCTTGAGTGAGGTGCAGACTGACAGATTTCAAGACAGGAAGAGAGTGAGGGACAGAAAGAAAATCTTTACCAGACTGGATGTCTTACACTGGCTGCTTTGCGAGAGGACGATCCAGCTGAATCCAATTTATCCTCTTCCCCCTGGCTGGGACTCCTGTGTAGAAGTGTCCAGATTTCTTACCCAAAACAGCACATCACACAGCAGAGGTTCCCGGTCTGCGCTTTTGTTATCCAGCCTGCAGACCTAATCATCTCCGAAGGTAGCCAGGGATGTCCACAGCCTATTGCCGCAGGCTGCTGCAGAGCCCCAGAGCTTTTTCACAGCTTCCCACAGCACTTAGGCTGTCCATGGTCTTTAAATCACCCAAGGTCCCTTTGGGATTCGGTCTCTGAATCCCCTCCAGGCTCCTGGTCTGAGACCTCAGCAGAGTCACCAATTAACTCAGATTTTGCATCATTTTAGAGGACACTCACAGACCCCCCAGGACCAGCTGCTCAGCTGGCATAAATAAGTGTAGCAGTATTAACCTGATAGGGCTGGATCCTCAGCTCCACCAGCCTGCAGATTCTCCTCTCACTCGGCGTGATCTCAATCCTGAGTAACCCCATTGGGTTCAAAGGGGCTGATTCCCCTCTGTCACTCACCCTGCTGGTGTAAATCAGGACTAACTCCATTGGAATCAAAGGAGCTATGTAGATTTACACCAGATGAGAATCTAACCCATAAATGATGAGGGGACATCGGATGTTACTTATCAGCTAGTGTCTCCTGCTGTGTAACACAAGCCAGCGAATTCTACCCAGGAGTGTGAAATAGGAGTGAACTGGGCCAGGTGTTCAGCTAGTGGTCTGTGTCACCAACAGAGCTTTCTCCTTGGTTTGTATTAGCTGCTGCTCCTGTGGCCCCTTCTGTCTCTTTGTGCACATGGATGTAGTCATGCAGTTGTGTTATTATCTGTGAGGGTGAAAGTCAGCGCTGTGCAGATGGACAGCATATGTCCCGTGCACCACTTGGCATCACTTTTGCAATGCAGTACAGACTGGCAGTATTGTGGTCCCTAGCAACTCCAGGAAGATCATGGCCCCAGTGTTCTGGGTGCTACTCAGACACAGCGTGAGACAGTCCCTGCCTTTCAGAGTTCACAGACACAGGAAGTGTTACCGGCCCATTTTACAAGGGGGAACTGAGGCACAGAGCATTTGAGGGTGAGATTTTCAATGGAACCAGGCTCCCGAAACTCATTCTAGTGCAGTGGGCATTGGGCTCCTAACTCCTATTGGCTTTCTTGAAAATCTCAGACTGACTGAATTGTCTGAGGTCACAAAAGGAGTGTGTGGAAGGGCCGGGAATCTGACCCAGCGGTCTAGGATTCCAGTCTGTGCATTACCCCCAACACCATCCCTTCTCTTTCCATTGGGATGAACATCACTCTGCGTCTTTCTGGGTCTCGGGCATGTTCTCTTACCCAGCCCTTTGCACAACCAGTGTTCGTGGGGGGACAGGATCTTTAGAGAATTAAGGTTGATTTAACTTAACAAAGCTGCTCCTTCACTGGCCAGGTAAGGCTCGTCTTGCACCTCTACTGTGCCTCGATGCTAAAGGCTTAGCAGTGGTTAGCTACATCGCTGGCATAGCCTGTAACCTAAACCAGTCCATAGACCCATACACAGAGGGTGTGACAGAGCCAGAGAAGCAGGGCATTAGGAGTTTGTCAGCACTGAGCTCATGGATCCGTTTGCTGCTGCCATAGCAGAGCAGTGTCAGTAAGGCCCTTTGCAATTCTTTTCATCGCTGTCATTTCTTGCTATTCCTGTGGTTGGCATCTTATCTGGGAGCCAGACTGAAGTGGCAGAAGGCAGAAGTTATAATTAGTCTCTGTAGACAGATTATCCCCGCTCAGTCATAACATACCATGCCGTGGAATGGCCTTTGGGGTTAATTAAAATGCAGGTGTTCTAATGAATGCCCAGGGGGGCCCTTATCACTGTGCTGGGTAGCAGCTCCCAGGTTACTCTTGGCTGGCACCAGCTGAGTTCCATGTGTCATTGCCACGAACAGCAGAGCCGGAGCTGCATTTCACTTAAACCAAAGCACTTCTTCAGACATCCGAAGACTAAACAGTTGTGACTCAGGCAGAGAACAGGAGAGGCCCAGGCATCATCAATGCCTGACACAGTGAGATATAGTTGGCTGATCCCAGCAGGTGATACAAACCCCCCAGGCTGCAGAAGAAGGTGGAAAAAACCCCAAGGTCCCTGCAAATCTAACCTGGCGGAAAATTTCTTACTGACTCCCAAATCTGGTGATCAGTTTGACCAGGAGCATGTGAGCAAGTACCAACCAGTCAAGCATCTAAGACTGAGAATGTTCTGTACCAGCTCAGATCTCCAGTCAACCCAAGCTGCTACATAGATTTGGAGAGACAGAGAGAGAGAGAGAATGGAAATGGAGAAAGAGCTTCAAAGAGACAGAACGAAGGGGAGGAAATAGACTAGAAGGCTACTCCAGAACCTCACACTCGGTGCCTTAGCCAAGAGTCACACAGTCACCGTGCAGTGGAAGTCTTTAGCCCTTTCTCCCCAGTTTGCTCCACCTGCAGACATTGAAGCAGATCCTACATACACAAAGAGGCTGAGATCTGTTCATTATTCTGACTTGGAGGAGATGCTCCATCTTAATGACAGTGCAACCCTTGCACACAAGACCTGCATAGCATTGACACAGCCACCACAGTGACTCCAGAATCATCCATGATCTCCAGCTGCAGGAGCATTTATGTTGCTCTCCGGCCTGGCCTTGGGGAGTTTAGCCCTTGGGCAACTCCCCTCTCCCAGTCTGAGACCTGAGAGGAGGGAGCAGTTAACCAGCACTTTGCAACAGCTGTTTTCCAGTTAGTAGATGGGGATAATGAGCCACCTGCATTAGAGGAAGGTGTGAGGAAACCCTGCAGGGAGCAGTCATGGGATGAGCTGCCAGGAGAGGACGCGTCCTACTAGCCCCATCCGCCGGAGACGGCTCTAAACCAGAAGAGGGGGATTTTTACACCTTAAACTGCTAAAGGGAGTTTGTGCGGGAAGCGTTGTTTTAATCAAGCACTCAGCGCCCTCTAGAGGTTTTGGTTGGTAACACAGTGCCAAAGGAGTTTAAGGGAGTTAGGTACTCCTATCCTATTGAATTGGGTGCCTCATTCCCTTAGGCTCCTCTGAAAATTCCAGCCAAAAAGACTTTGTCAAATTCTTCCCACACCAAAAGGTCCTGGGCCTCCAGCTGTTAACTCCTTAGCTGGTGTAAATCAGTGTAGCACCGATGGAGTCTGTGTCAGATCCCCGCTGGTGTAAGTTGGTCCGTAGCCCCCCTGGAGTCAATGGGGCAGATCCTCAGCTGCTGTCAATAAGTGCAGCTTGGCCGGGGAACGCAGCCGTGCCGTGAACGGAGTTGGCAGGAAGCCCTTGCACAGGGTTTCTGCACAGCTGGCAGCTGGGTTCCCCTCGCTGTGTCTCTCACTGCACAGTAGTAGGTGCCAGCATCGCTCACGCCATCTCAGGTGAGGCTGGTGGAGCGGGAGGACTTGTCTACAGCCACGGTGAGTTCTCCAGCGGTGGAGGAGCCGTCATACCCAGTCCCTAGAAAGCTCAGCACCCAGGGCCCTGCCGGGGCTGTTTGTACCAAGACATTGAGTTGTGGGCAGTGGCATTTTGGCTGCATGAGATCAAGATCCTTTCTCCTTCCACACACGTGATCTGAGGGAGCTGGAAAACCTGGGCCAGGGCCCATCTTTGAGCTGCTGCGGGAAGAGATGCAGAAAGTGGGAGAGGAAGAACCCATCACTGCCTGAGAAACTCAACATTCAAAGCCAGACTGGAAAGAGACAAACAGCTTGAAAATCCCACTCACCAAGGATGAAAAGCAGAACTGAGAGTCTCGTCCTGGTCGGCCAAAAACGTCATCCACCTTCTCCCACAATCGTCAGGTCAAACCTCTCTCTCTCCACACCCGCACCTCTTGCTTGCTTTCCCTGTCTCTCTCTGTATGTATCTATCGGTCTGACACTGTCTCTCTCACTCTCTCTCCCTTCTGGCACCTGCCAACCAGCCCCTTTGGCCCAACAATCAAACTTACCATTTCACTTCAACAGGTGCAAACATCTAACTCCCTCACACAGGATGATGCAGCTAACACAGCGCTCTGCCTGCCACCTCTGGATATTTCCTGTGTTCGATGGGCTCAGGATATTTTGCTGCAAAAATAACCCCTCCCAATCCAGCCATCTTTCTAGTCACTAAGGCTAGGATAGTTGCAGGGGCTGGGCACTCAAATCCTGTGATGTTCCCTGTTTACAGGGCATGAGAAGCCTCCCCGCTGTACAATTTCTCTCTAAGGGCCTCCTTCCATGTGTTAAACCCTGGGCCTCCAGTCTTTTGCAAGGACAAGCCATGCACCTCCACTCCACTGAGACTGGGCCATTTCCTGCAGTGTCTGTGTAGTGTGTCCTGATGAGTTCAGACCCCTGGAAAAAGCTTCACCCCTGCGGGGAGCCATGGCACCAGGGGGCAGCCTTGGCAAAGCAAGTCAGCATGTATTAGCCAGCTGGGATCCAGGAGTGAAGTGTCCTGAGGTTAGAAGGGAGAAGCTAAACTTCACTCAAAGTCCATGTTAGCAGCCTCACCCTGCCCTTCTGGGCCAAAGCCTCCTGGAGTCCATCTCTCTCTGCCCTGCGCACACAATCCTTTGCCTCACACCTCGCCTCTTTCTCTCCCGTCGCATTCCCTGCCTGCTGTGTTCACATCTTCTTCTTCCTGGGGCTCCCAGGCACTAAAAGTCAATGGTTCTCTGTCGTCCCTCTCAGGCAATACCATTCAGAGGTGGACACAGTCTTTGATAGTTTTATTCACACAAACCCAAACCTGCACCCCACCACTTGCTTCCCCTCCCCACACAGGGGAAATTAACCCTTTCACATCTCATGGGTCGCAACACAAACTGAGTAGGGAAACTGAGTCACGCAGAATGTTCATACAAATATTACAGAACTTTCCACCGTACCTTTGAAAATCCCGGTTTCCAGGACTGGCCCAGGGTGTCATAGGGAGTCTGTGGCAGAGCCAGAATTGAACTGAAATAGGCTGGAGATGCTCATCCTGCCTTTCCAGGGGCTAACTCATGCCCAGGCCCAGAACCGTCCTCGGTGCACAGTGGGGATTTCACTCAGGACGTGCAATCCTGCAGGCACAACTCCACCTTCTCCCTGTGGCAGTGGGAAAGATTCCCCTCCCGTCACCCAGCACCAGTGGCTGGAGGATAAAAATGTCCCAGGCAGGTGGTTCCAGAAGGGATACCCCCCCTCCATTCCTCCCCGCTGAGCCTGTTATACTGAGTAGGCAACAGAAGGGATTTGTAGATGTGTCACGCCAGCATCTGTAGTAAGAAGTGAGAGCTTAAGGCCTGTAAAACAGGCTAAGGCCTAAATGGAAAAAGCCGAGTGAACAGAAGTATAAGGGGTCACTCAAGTTAACTGAGACTGGTACAGGAAAGTGCTGATTCTGCAAGGTTGTAAGACTGCCAAAATATTACTAAAATATGTAGTAGGTATAAGAGGTACCAAGATACTAACTCTCTGAAATGATACTTTTATGGGCAGAAATGATACATGGAGTGGCGGTGCCCAAATCAGCCAATCAATGGAAAAAGGTGGTATTAGACTACGTCAGGAGGGTGGCAACTACCTACTTGAAAGGGGGCAGACCGAAAGTGTATGTAACAGTGTATAAAAGAGGGTGTCAGAGGGAATACCGGTGTCCGGTCTAGGGGATAACGGAACGTCCTGCTGTTGGGCCGAGACCATTGTAACGCCACCAATATGAAACTGACCCAGAGATACTCTGTAAGTCATTTCTCATTGTGCCGCACGCAATAAACCGGGCTTGGGCGCCTTCGTTACTCAGCTAATCTGTGGTCATGTCGACTCATTCGATCGCGAGAGCCATCTCAGTTTCTTGGCCAAGGCTGGGACAGCATCTACACAGGGACACACGCACGCAGCCTACACTGATAAACACCGGTGACCAACACACCGAGTATCACAGCATCGTGTTTTTATTACAAATGTAGTGTGCAACACACACACTCCCCTTACTGAGAGAACACACACATACAGACCCCACACCACAAACACAGACAGCACATTTACACACACAAAACAGACAGAACACCTCTAGACAGGACACTAACTCCTAGACATACACACACAGATAAACACAATACAATATACTCAGACACCACTCACACAGGCCATTCAAATGCACAGACACACAGATACCACACATGTACACAACACACATTAACACACCCCCATGAAAACCACACACACACAACTCAGATGGTATACACACACACACACTCACACTTAGGGGCTGTCCACACTAGGATACAAGATGTATTTCTAAAACACATTAGCTGGCCATCTGTGATATCTGCCGGTCTCTATCATCCTTCTGGGTCTGGCTGGCTGTCTCCATCACCTTTCTCTGGCTGGCTGGCTGGCTCTATCCTTTCTCTGTGTCTGGCTGTCTCCATCACCACTCTCTGTGTTTGTCTCGCTCTCTCTCACCCTGTCTTTTTTTTCTCTGACTGTTCAGTTCAAGCATTGAGCCAGAACCCGCCCTACCCTTTTGTGTCGAGTCCCAACCTGCCTTCCTTCAATGTGGGGCTCAGTGCACAGAGATACCCAGCACTGTCCTGGAGAGCTACATCCCGGATCACCAGCATGACGCTGTAATTCCCCATGTGTAATTCTGCGGAGAGTCGCCCGAGTTCCCTGCGAAGCTGGGATTTGTTCACCTGAATAAGCACCTGGGGGGCTGATGCGGGAGCTGCTGGTACCAGAAGAGATACGGAAAACTATCGCTGGTGGAAAAATTACAGTTCAGC